>NW_018744633.1:6590091-7190091 GCF_001683475.1 Chenopodium quinoa | reverse complement strand
ATTTATCAAAAACTTTTGCATGCCCCCGATTTACAATAATTTTATTGTACATCAAATATTTTGCGAAAAGTGACCCATATTTTCACAAAAGTGACCCTTTTTATTCACAAAAGTGACCTTTTTTTCTTACAAAAGTAACCCTTTTTTTTTTACATAAGTAACATATATTTTCATAAAAGTGACCTTTTTTCACAAAAATAGAGTATAAAAATCAATAAAAATAAACACAAAATTAACAATAGTCATGAAAAAACAGTACAATCACTCAAACAAATCAAAATAATAAAGATCGACATCACATAACAACAAAAATGAATTGCATGTGCATGTTACTATGCTTAATAATGTTAATGTTGCCAAGATAGTACAGGCAAGATATTTTGCAACTAAGAAATACTTTTATTCTCACCTGTGTAGGCTGTATTACTCGAATAATATAATTATATAATTGATGACGGGAAGGTTTTATTTCTGAGTTGAAGAATCTGATGCATAAAAGCAACATATTATGTTTAAGCTTTGATTCTTAAGCTCCGCCATTGATGACGGGAAGGTTAATTCATTACTCCTACTGTACTGCCATATTTGTAGTCTGGTAGCAACTGCTATGCCATTGTTTGATTTGCAGGTTTTGAAGAGTTGTGTGGGTGTTTGAGGTGGTGGTGGCGGTGGTGCGGCTGATTTCGGCGGTGAATCCATTGCTTAGAGTTGAGGTAAGAGAGAGAAAATTGAAGTTGCCCAACCCGATTCACACTAATTTAGTGTAAATCGGATGTTATTAAATATTTTTGTTTATTTATACCTTAGTAACTATTATTTTGTCGCGGTAATTATTAATTCATCCGCTTTATATACTTACAACACACTACTTTGACACACACTTCAACGAAAATATTAATTTAGGTAAACGGACAAATTAATTGACAAAAATTTACCATACATAAGAAGAAAGTGATATATAAGTTGCTATGGTTTAAATGTTATAGCTTAACAATTCGACTGTTTATTTAGTCTAATTACTTTCTCAAATAACATGTCAAGAAGCTGTATTGCAAGGAAAAAAAAAAAGTAGAGCCATAACAAATGGGGCCAATAATTTGAAGTTGGGCCTTCATTCTGGCCCAATCTCTAACCAATTAAGGTTTTTTAAAGTAGTACTTACCTCGCAAATGGAATACAAATACTACCTCCGATTTTTTTTAGTTGCAACTTTGGAATATTTTATATCTCACAAATAATACCCCAAAGTTGCAACTAAAAAAAATCGGAGGTAGTATTTCAAATCAGACAAATATATACTATGTGCTTTCTCCATTTTTTAATATTTATAAATTCAACATTTCTTTAAAGGGTAATAATATTTGTAGCCCTTAGGGTTATATATAAGCATTAAATATACTTCCTTAAATGGAATAAAGTTGGGACTTCATGAAAAAATCACGCGCAGATCGGTGTATGATGTTACTTTATCCTCAATATTTCATTTTTTAGCTTCTTATTCATAGCCCTTAGGGCTATGTTTATCATTTTCCTTCTTTAAATCGGAAATGTCAAGCTATTTGCAGCACATTATGATTGTTTTTTTTTTGGCAATATTACTCTTATTTACAACTTATGACCTACTAAGGGAGTTAGGACCAGTTCTGATTGACTAAACTGAATTGAACTTAATATTTTATGAGAGAAGGAAATTAAGAATTAGACTGAACTGAATATTTTATGAGAGAAGAAAATTAAGAAATGAACTGAAGGAGCTAAACTGAACTGAACTGAAAATAATATGAAGAGAACAGACCCTTTACAGTCCAAACAATCTCTCTAACCCCATTTTTTAAAATCGTGGAAAAATATGTGTTGTAAATATAATATTAAAAATTGAAGGAAGTATAAAGATCGAAGAGATCATAATGGTAAATTCCTAAATATGGGTTTTTGCTGCCTGCAAAACATGTTGGAGTTCATTTTCAACAAAAATTTTCAATGGAATTATTGACTTTATTTCTAAACAAAAGAGACAAAAACTAGTAGCAAAAATTATTATTTTACTCAAATCCTGCCATTTTAAAATAATATGGAATCTTATGACGTTTGTATTTCTTATTGGCTAATTGCAGCTAATAAATATACCATCTCATTATCACCAAATCATTTACAAGTAAAATATATTTGACTACAAAATTTGAAAAATTAGTGAAATTAAGTAGTGTTACATCCTGAAGCCGCATGGGTTGATGACGTAAAACATTACCAATCATATATTTTAAAATGATTAATTAAAAATTAAGTTTATTTTAACAAATAAAAATTGGTTAATGAAGTTTCTAATCGTCTAATAAAACCTATAATTATATTGATTAATTATTATTAGTATAGTATAATGATCAAGACAGAATCTCATGTAAGGAGACGCAAGCATGTTCTGTTATTGATGATGAATACAGAAAGTTAATTAGTTTTTTTTAATGGAAATAACAATCTAAAATCCAAGAGCCATAATTTGTCAACTAATTTGACCTCTCGAAAAAGCTAAGCTAAGTATTTGATGATGATTATGTTAGATAAGGATAAATTATATTGGTTGAAATGTTAATTTTACTCTAATAATTGCATTTTAATTCTCTTATCCGACGCCTCGGGGGCACTCATTAGCTTTTACCATGTTAAATTATTATGGATTACTTATGAAAGGGAAATTTGGGTACTCTATTCCCTTTTTATTACAACGTACGAAGTATAAAGTTAAATCAATGAAATGACGTTCCAACAAAAAGATGCAGTTGAGGGAAAAAGTCTGATCCTAAAATTGTGATTTGATCAAGTATAGGACTTGCACAAAGATTTTGTATTAACTCACCAGAGCAAGATAACAAATGATATGTAAAGAAAATTGGAACAATCATTTAGAGATGAAGATAGATGCATCATGCATTTTAACGTTGTAATTGACATTATAATTCACCTATATACATCAATTTTTTTTTTTCATAATTAGAATTAATAAAATTGACTAGAATACAAATTTAATAGGGAAATTGAAAGATAGAAACACTTCAAATAGCTAGCATGAATATTCTTGGATGTGGAAGTTCTGACGAGGAATCTTGATACATACGCAACAAATTATTATATATTGCCCATATATATACTTTTAATTATATATTTTTATGTAGCAAAGAACAAACCTAAGTGATTAATGACTTTGAGCATGACAGTGCACGATTATGAAATTAAGGAAAATGATACATGGATTTTTATTTTATTTTTATTTTTTATTTTTTATTTTTATGAAGGAGACCTGCTAGGCAGTCTGCTACTAGTAAAAATATCAATTAATGAATTATTTTGTCATGAATATCGTACTTTGTCATATGTAGGCCATATTTTGTTCACCTCATATAGTTATATACACTAAGGATCTGTTCTCTTCAACTTAATTTCAATTCAGTTTAGTTTAATTCAGTTCAGTTTCTAATTTCCTTCTCTCATAAACAATTTTCATTTCAGTAAATAGAACAAGCTCTTACTAATTATTATAGATTTATAGGTCTCATTAGTTTTGATAGACCTATCTACTTAATTTATGTTACAACCAAACTGTTAATTTTGTTGTTGTTCTTTTTTTTTTTTTTTTTTTTTTTTTTTTTTTTTTTTTTTTTGTATTTTTATAAGAAAAATGAAAAAAACGAAGGATTGAAGCTATAAACATTTTTTTTTTCTTTTTTTGAAAAAGCTGTAAACATTTTACTATATGCTGCTATGCACTCAGAAGTCACATTGCTGCATATAGCACGCCTTACCAAGAATGGGTATACTGTTCCCACCAAAAAAAAAATATTAGAAAAAAGAATGGTTGTTTATGATAATGACCCTCTATTGCAATTACTCCGTAATATTCTGTTTGGTATTGTTTGGCTAAAAATAATTCCTTATGGTATTTTAACACTGGAAAATTGGAAATTATAATTTTCTTATTTCATACTAGTATGATTTTTCTGAATTTGAGTTTGAAATACAAGTATAAACGCTGACTATCAAGTATTTTGAAATGCGAATTCTTGTTTATGTAAATCATGTTGTCATATTGAAGTGATCACTCTTTTTTATTTTAAATATTTTTTTTAACGATTCAAGTGGTCTTGGCCTAACAGTTAGGGCCTGTTCCGATTGACTGAACTCAGCTAAACTGAACTGAACTGAACTTATTAATTAGTGATTTTTAACTACGGATTAGTGATCTTTGATTATTTATTACTATACATATGTGTATATACAAATGTACATATTAATAATAATAATAATAATATTATTATTATTATTAATTATTGATTATTATTATTATTTATTGATGATTATTATTATTATTATTATTATTATTTATTGATGATTATTATTATTTATTGATTATTATTATTAGTATTATTATTTCAATTATTATTGTTATTATTGTTATTATTATTATTTATTGATTATTATTATTATTATTTATTACTTATTGATTAGTTTAAAGTTTAAAATTACTCTAATGTGTACAAAAGTTTAAAGTGGACGTTATTGCTATAAACCTTTTTTTTTTAAAAAAAAAAACTACTGTTTTTCATCCACAAAAAACAAAATGTTAGAAATAATTGAAGGTTGATAATCAAAGGCAGTGATATATATGCAAGAGAGGCTATATATATTTTGGATACTGCTTCAATGTTGGACAAATGTGCACCTGATTATATACGTACAGTTACACAACTTTTTCATCATCTCTCTCATACTTTTGCTCCATTATTAACTTTGTTTTATTATTTACAAATTTTAAAGTCTAGGCAGTGAAATTTGACTTCACTTATATATTTAAAAAAAATGATTAGTTTTACGGCAAAGTGGCAATGATTATGAGATTCAAAAAAAAAAAAAAAAAACAAAAAAAAAAAAAAAAAGTGGCAATGATTATTGACTCTACTTCCCCCACCATTTATATTCCATCAAGCTCAATTTTGATACATATAAAATGAATAAAAAAGAAAGAAAGAAATATAAATTAATTACCTTGTTATTAAGATTCTGAATACTACATTAATGTTTTTGTACAAGATTCAAGGTATGGTACTCTCCATATAAATAGGTTATTTTATTTCTTTATCATATCTATCTATCTAGATAGGCAAGAATGCAAGATAGCATGTGTTATGATTCAATGGCAGTGCAATTTCATTTAAATTTATAAATAGTTTTTTTTACATGATATCCGTATTTGGTTTTTACCGTATCCACGCCACTACAATTAGATTACCAATATATACCAAAGATCCTACAATGATTGATAATTATGTATTTATGTGTAGTCGCAGATGATTCCCCTATGTACGTAGAGATATTTATGTTACGGAGTACTATTTAGGGTTGGTTTACTAAATTTATTGAATAAATCAAATTATTTGATAAAAAATCAGGTGATAACGAAAAGAACACCAATCTCAATACGAAGAGAGTAAGTATTGTTGGGTTTGGATCCTCTAGAGTTGAACTCTATAGAGTTCAATAAATCTAGACCCTCCACAAAAGATCAATGGCTAATATTCATCTTGCATGCATTTCAAAATAAAAAATAAAAGTTCAATAAAAAATAATTTAACTCTCACTCTCACAACTCTACAACTCTATAATTTTCAAACTATAGAGGATCTCAACTCAGTATGGTTATATATTATATTTAATTTTTCAAAAAAATACTTGCAATTTAATTACTGAATATTGTTTTTTTTTTCTTTAAATGGAATTTTATTCTTATTATTTTTAGTAAATCAATATTCTATATATCATACCCCATTAAAAAAAAATCTTATACAAGAATTGGAAAAGTTATTGTGCTAACTTGACTTTGAAAGTCACCTCTTTCATCAAAACAAGCATATTAAAAGCTCAAATGGTCCAGGATTGTCCTATTGTACAAAAGAGACATAAGATAGATAGTTGATTAGTTGTGTTTAATTTTCAACAAAGCGAAAATAATACAATCATATTTGCACAACCAAAGACTCGACTGAGTACAATACAAGTACACAAATTACAGAAATCAACTGTGGATGGAAAATCTAATTTACAATAGGTCCGCCCTACTATTGTTTTAATTAAAATTTATGTCATAGGATGAAAATTTTAAACTTACATTTGATCAATCTATATGTATACGAATTGGTAATATTTTCAAATGTGTTTATTTCATATATATATTTGACTGGTGTATAATTGTATAAAGAGTTATAGAGAATAATAATGTATGTAAACTAAATTTAGGCCCCCCGTTCACTTATTTTTGCTGAACTGGAATTATTTTTACTGGAACAAAATTATATTTGCTGAACTTAAATTATTTTTACTGAACATAAATTAATTTTACTGAACTGAAATTATTTTTACTGAACTGAAATTAATTTTAATGATTTTCTATAATAATTCTTCTTTATGAAAACTGAATTTTACTGAACTGAAATTATTTTTATTGAATTGAAATTAATTTTACTGAATTGAACTTATTTTTACTGAACTGAAATTATTTTTACTTAATATTATTTTTTTAAGGTGAAGTGAACAAGGCCTTAATCTCACATTTTTTTTCAGTTCGCCCCACATTTTAAAGTCTTTTACTAAATTAAACTACTCCCTTCGTTTGTATATAAACATAATGACTTTTGCACACAAGTTTTAATTATTGTAGTATCATATTGCTCTTATAAGTTAAATATAGGTACACTTAAATTACTCACTATTAGCTAGCATTGCTAAGCCATATATTTTCCTAGCTAATATCTCAAATTTTTAACACGCCAATTTTTAATCTACAAATAAAAAAATTATGAAAAAATAATACTTTTATTTAGAGACGATAGATCAGTACCATCCATATTTCATTCCTTTAGGACAATTAGCAATGATGATTTAAAATTTTCATGTCCTACTTTTTGCTTACAATATCATCCTTTGTGACATCCACATTTATTATCAACCAATATAATTTCATTTTGATGTATTTTTAAAAATGTGATAGAAAAGGCTATATAGTTTTATAGTAGTGCTTATTCATAAATTTTATTTGCCACATACATATTCTGCAAATACTCAATAAGTGGGACAAACAATGTCCAATGTTGATTAAACTATGACAAGCAATGAGGACTAAAGAGAATTATTTTAAGTTCACACAAAATCCAATAAATGATTCTTTCATTAATTCTATAGCCTCAAAAATTAAAGAATGAAGCATATTCTTTCTTTCCTTTATTTATTTATTTATTAATTATTTTATGTACCCACTTTAATTTTATCTTTTAAAGTGTTTTATTTGAGTATCCACTTCTAGTTTACCAAATAGTTACAGAGTACATCATATCAATATATCATTCATAGTTTTCAATTTACTAGTTTTAATTTGATCGTGCATATAATTATCATTCAATTAGATTAGTAAGAATTATAAGTAGTTAATATTTTAATAATACAAATTTAACTAACAAGATCTCACTTTACTATGTTTTCTCATACAAATGTTTTTGTAATAATTTATTTTTCACAAACACATCTTTCATCTCACAAATAATATCCTAAAATTGCAACTAATATGTAACAAACATAGTAATATATTTAAATATTTTCTAGTTACTCTTTCTTACTTTTATCAATTGTACACCAACCCGCCTTTTTTTTACTAAGGAGTTCATGTGAATCTTTAACTTTATTTATTTGAACGAATTAATACGTGCAACTTTGCGAGTTGTTACAAAAGTAGATTCATCATTGATGATATATGCAAGAAAGATGCAGCCAACTTTGAAAAATTCCCTCTTCTTAGCTAGCTAGAAATTAGCTACTAAGATCCAAAAAAATATAAAGAAAATTAAAAATAAAGAAAAGAAAAATAAACAGGCAAAGTAGAATTATTGACATCCAAGATTCTAACTGTAGAATAATATAAGTATACACTTGACTAGTTACAACTACAACGACAACTTCCTTTATATATACAAACACTTCTCCCATCCCATGCCATTATAACACTGCTTGTAACATCATCTATCTCTTATCTCTACTTCTCTTTGATTGTTTTTTATCTACCAACAATAATGTCGTGCAACGCTGCCGAGCTACTTCCTCTCCTAGGCGGCACGGCTAATGCTAGCGCCGCTGCTTCGTACCTATGTGACCGTTTTACAACGGTGACATACGCCGTGGACAACACGTACTTGTTGTTCTCGGCGTACTTGGTGTTTGCCATGCAACTTGGGTTCGCGATGTTGTGTGCTGGCTCGGTTCGGGCTAAGAATACGATGAATATCATGCTTACGAATGTTCTAGATGCGGCTGCTGGCTCGCTTTCGTATTACTTATTTGGATTTGCTCTTGCTTTTGGTGCCCCTTCTAATGGTTTTGTTGGGCGTCATTTCTTTGGTCTTAAGAACATTCCTGAGTCTACTGACTCGGGAACGTTTGACTATAGTTTTTTCTTGTATCAATGGGCCTTTGCAATCGCGGCCGCTGGGATTACCAGCGGCTCGATTGCAGAGAGGACCCAGTTTGTGGCGTATCTTATATACTCCACTTTTTTGACTGGGTTTGTATACCCAATTGTTTCTCATTGGTTTTGGTCAGTAGATGGATGGGCTAGCCCAACCAATACTGACAATTTATTGTTCGGGTCGGGTGTAATTGATTTTGCTGGGTCTGGTGTGGTCCATATGGTTGGTGGGGTAGCGGGACTATGGGGAGCTTTTATTGAGGGCCCGAGGATCGGTCGTTTTGACCGGTCGGGTCGCTCCGTTGTTCTAAGGGGCCATAGTGCTTCTTTGGTAGTACTAGGGACATTCTTGCTTTGGTTTGGATGGTATGGGTTTAACCCGGGTTCATTTTTGACTATTCTAAAGGCGTATGGGTCTCCAGGAGGTTATTATGGTCAATGGAGTGGGGTTGGGAGGACAGCTGTCACCACAACATTGGCGGGATCGACCGCAGCGTTGACTACCTTATTTGGTAAGAGGTTGTTGGCTGGGCATTGGAATGTGATAGATGTGTGCAATGGGCTATTGGGTGGGTTTGCAGCAATTACTGCTGGATGTTCTGTTGTTGAGCCTTGGGCTGCTATTGTTTGTGGGTTTGTGGCTGCTTGGGTTTTAATTGGGCTAAACAAGTTAGCTGAAAAGGTCAAGTATGATGACCCACTTGAGGCAGCCCAATTGCATGCCGGTTGTGGCGCGTGGGGCCTACTCTTTACCGGTCTATTCGCTAGTAAACACTATGTCGGGGAGGTGTACGGGTTGGATCGGCCTTACGGATTATTTATGGGTGGTGGGGGAAGACTACTCGCGGCCCAAGTGATCCAAATCCTTGTTGTGTTCGGGTGGGTTACCGCCACAATGGCTCCACTTTTCTTAATCCTTAAGAAGCTCAAATTGTTACGGATCTCAAGTGAAGATGAAACCGCGGGTATGGATATGACCCGACATGGCGGGTTTGCCTACGCGTACCATGACGAAGATGACCCGTCACAAAGACCCTCCTTCATGATGAGGAAAATAGAGCCAACTAGCACTACTCCTAGTCCTCAAAATGGTGGAAGAAATGTATGATCTTGTGCAAACTAAGCATGACTAAAGAAATTCACCATTTATAGGTTGAGTTCAACTTTTAAGGGTAGTTTTTTATACGTAAGTTGAAATGTTTTTGCCCATATTTTTGCTTTCGTATGATTTCTAACGTTATTGCTCGTGTAGTCGTGTATAAGTGTGTACATTAATTATTTAGTTGGTAAAATTGCATATTTTTCCACCCTTTTAAGCATGATTTGATTTTTGTTATTGTGAATTCCATCTCGCATAACTACTTTTCTGTGACTTTATTGATAGCTCAAAAGGTTATTATCATTTTATTCTAAATATACGAGTTATGTATCATTAGCTCCTAAAGACTTCTACATAAATGAATCATTATTAGCTAGAAGTTGAACTTAAAATCTCGATAATCTAAACAATTTTACCAAATTGAGTAATGATTGTTGATTAACAATAGACTTGAATGACCAAATATAATTCAACATGAACCAAACCACTCCAGTCGAATATGACCAAAACTCAATAGATTATTTATTAACAACTTATTGACACTTATACCCACTAATTAATTGCTATAAGCCTTTCTATAGTCACCCTAAATACATAAATGTGTTAACTAATTCAACCTTGACATTTAAATAACCAAAGTATGAGTTTCAATAAGCTTATCTAAGCATGTGACTTTGGAAGTCATTTATCATAGCCTCACAATTCATTTTGAAATTACTACATTATTAATTTTTTTTTTATTTATTAATTTTTTTTTATATATATAAAACAAAATAGAAATTAAAATAGGGTAGGAATATTTTTTGTCCACACAATTTTATGATGCCATAGTAGAGGACAAATACACACAGCACAAGGTTTCAAACGTGCAAGAATAGTCTGCAAAGAATCTGGTTTTTAATTTTATCCATGTCCAGAATTATTATTTACTTCTTTATTTTTTGGACAGAATTTGTCACTTCATCAAAGTATAGTTGTGATTCTTGTGGTACTTTCTTTACTTTTCAAATCTTTTTGGCAACCACAATTAATCAGAAAATTGCGTGAATTCTAAAATGTGCTTGTTTTAGTTTATGCATTGTGTTTCAATAACTAATGATTAATGATGTGGTGAATCAATAATTGATAATGCATGGATATTCAAGACAAATTTAATTGATCATATATGTTTAGAGTGGGTTAGGCCACACCAAAAAAATATTAATTTTAACACATCAAGATTGTACGTGAGAAGAACATTGAAAGTGTGCCAAAACTAATATTTGGCGTACTTAAATCAGTTCCTGAATAGAGTAAATTACTTATAGATATTGAAGTTGTAAGCTTAATTATAACTTAAAATCATTCATCCAACAAATAAATACTTCGTAATGACTAGTAACAAGATACTCCACTGATATGAGCTTCTATCATCAATTATAAGGAAGAAGTATATAATAAACATGAAATAAGACGAAGAAGAGTAGTCGACTACTCAACCTATTTTTACCAATTGGTAGTATGATGAAAATATCTACTGCGTGTTATTATGTGATCAGTCTTTCCTTCTCACAAGCTTGTACTTAACCAATCAAGACATATAATATAATACCAAACCTTCACATTATTTATTTGTGTTTATTGATTGATTTTTGGCTATCTCTTCCTTCAAAGTGTATTTTCTTTCTTTAGGTAGCAATTAATTTTGAATATAATTACATGCGACTAAGCTTAAAGATAACTTTTACATTAATAGTACTTCATCCATTGTTCTCATGTCTAAGTAAATTTAATAAGTTGTCCACTTGTCCATATAAATTAACTATATTTCTTGTTTTATATTATGTGTCAGAATTTTTGGCTACAAATATTTGATGACCAAAGCAATATATGTGAGAGTGATTCTGCAATATTATGATCCTTCGCGAACAATCTTTTACCAACGGTTCAAACGGGGCAAACTTAAAAGGATGGAGAATATCACATAATTGGACCATCTTTGTTTAGGGGAAATTGATGGCTACTTTCAAAATGAAGTTGAAACACAAAGTTTATTGATGAAACAGTCTTTGCTGAATATCATGAGTTGCAGACAAAAGTATATTGTTTGAGCACAAGTCAACACAATTTAGGCGAAGCACCCAATTTGCCATTTGCTGGAAAAGGATAGTTTATACTGCGTATAAATTATTATCAATATTGAACGGTGGAGGTAAATATACGTATATAGAAAAGAACTTTCAAACAATTAAACAAAAGTGTAGGACCATTTATAATGACAGAAAAAATATATTTGTGACAATAAGTTTGTGGAGTATCATATTTCTTAACTTGTGGTTCTACTTTGTACTTTTCATCTTTGTTTGCCTTTGTTTACAGTTTGTTTAACAGAAAAATATCTGCCCTGAGTTATACAGTAGTTCAATGGTAATTCGAAAAAGCTCAGATAGAGTTCGGTTCATGTAAATTCAATTTTAGTCAAGTTCGAATGATGAGTCCTTCGGTTCAAGTTTATTTGGATTTAGATATACTTGATTCATTTGTATTTGGATATACTTGTACTCTGTAGTTCAGTTCAATGGAGGTAAATTTCCTGATCAGATGCTCTTCAAAGCTATTTAGCTAGTTTGAACAATAGCGAAAACAGTAACCGAAAACAGAAATCACGCCAACTTCTCATGCCATTTCAATAACATTGTAGTCTGTCACGGAGAGCTATAGTAACTGAGACAAAAAGAAGCTAATATTCATATCTTACATTAGTTACATAATTCAATTAATAATCACATATCTAAAGCAAAATATGTACTGTATAATCAATCCCTCATGTCGCTGATTGTTATTCACATTCAATTCAGAAAAGGAACCTGATCCATGAGCCCAAAATTGGAAACACAGCAATCAGCAACCTTATGAACAATGGTTTATCTTTGTTTAGTGTCCTACTCAATTTACCAGTATCAACCTTTGGCTTTTGCTCGTCAGCAAAGCTGTTGCTTCTCGCTACTTCTTGATCCAGCTCATCCCATCCACCAAATTTCGAATCAGGTCTCCCATCTTTCTTAGCTGCCTCCCATGACTTATAGTCACCATTTACAGGACGTGGACGGGATCTTGCCTTTCGTGCATATCCCTTAGACCTGGACCTTCTGGTCTTAGACTTTGACCTTGGCCTGGATTGGGGCCTGAAATTTCGGCTAGAGCTTGGGTCTTCCCATAGTTTATCCATTACTAGGGAAAGGGCTGTTTGTCCCAAGGGAAGCACCAATGCCATCATGAGTGAATTTGATCCTGTATCTAATACTGTTGATAACAGAACTATTGGAACCATCCAACCAAAGGCTTTGGCTATCTGTGTTCATCAAAATAATAAAGTTACAAACTATCAGCAATCACATCTCGAAAATGATTAAAATTTAAGAGGAAAGAAAATTTCAGGCTCTGTGACAACTAAGTTATCAATCAAGGATAGGGAAATAAAAGAAATCTCCTCTACCACAAGCAGACAACAAAAACAAAAAATTAGTACTGTTAAAAAACTAATGACTTAACTCCAAAGATCTTATTATATACAGAGTAGCATGCAGAGTAATAACAAATAGCAACCCAAACAAGAGAGGTTGCACAATTTATTATTCACAAAATATTCAACTTAGGATGCAATTTTGAAGGGAAGATTCAAGATGTGCTAACTGAAACCACTGACCTCCTAATGAGTATTTGAGAGCTCTTGGTGTCTTGGACTTCTCATCTTTATAATTTAAGTTGGGTGCTCGTGATCTCCACGCTCCCACTTGAGAAAAAGTAAAGAGTATTCGGTTAATTTGGGAGTCAACGTAGTATTAGGAAACATTTTTTATTTTTTGTTACCTATATTAGTTTATCGTTTACTAGCCTGTCTAATTAGGATTCTGGTTATTTGCTTAAACTCCTAGTCTCAGAGCATGTAAGTATTGACCCTGTCCCTAGGTGTCCTTAGTAGTGTTGATATTGTAATTGCTTGAACCATACAATCAAAAGCTTAGAATATCTGTTTTGTTCGCCTAAATACTGGTTTAATGCTATCATTTCTCCAGAATGTTAAACCATGGGGAACAGGACAGCTCAGCAAGACAAGAAAATGAGCTACCAATCATTAATAGGGAAGTAAAAGAGACCTCACCTTCTATAGGAATACTAAAAATACAGTACTATACACACTCAAGGACTTTAAATCTAAAATTAGTAGCAATTAGCAACCCAAATAGACAACAGTTGCGGAATTTCTTGCTAGCAAAACCTTCAACTTGAAGGTGATTCTGAAGGTAAGGCATGTTAACTGAGGGCCAAATGAACTCCACATTAATCAGACAAAATATGGACTTAATGAAGTAAACACCATTAAGTTGCTTCTATCACACATTTATACTAATTTTAGAAGCAGCATCTGTTAACAGAGTAAGGTGCAATTATGTAGATACAGCAAATCAATCACCAGGCAGTTTAGGTGGAATTGTCTTATACATACTTCTAAGCCTTTCTGACAGCTAGCACATAGCCCCTGTCCGACATAGATGGTGAATTTTTTTCTAAACTAGGCCATCCAAAAATATAATTAAACAATCTCACATTGTTAATATTGCATTAGGATTATATATATTAGAGGATATACAAAGGAAACAATCTCCATTTCTCTCCCACTCCAAAAGTACATAGGACATTTAGGGTAGAGAACATAACATTGCAAAGGCTTCTACACAAGAGATTCCTTTCTGGCTTATTCATGTAGCCGATACTGACTAATAAGTTAGGCTATTTTGTTGGGACTAAATTTATTTTGCAAACTGAGGCACCATGAATAAACAAATCACATTCTTTGAATTTTCTACAATCTTATACAACCAAATATAATATTGCCTCAATTTTCTCCCTCGGCCAAAACTAGGCCCAACAATCCAGGCTAACATACATATATGTTTTCTAAATTGGTATATACACATTACCAAAGATTCACCAGATACACTCACTTCCAGGTCAATGGAGAAGGATCCATATAACCAGCACTATTCAGTGAGTGAAGACATTTCTATACTGATAGCCAAAGCTTCACACTTCCACCAGATACATTTTTTTTACCAGTTCATCAGAGAAGAATTCATATAGCCAGCACTAACAACTGGGAAAAAAAAAAGAAAAATAAATAAATAAATAAAATTGGCTTAACACCCCCCCCCCCCCACACACACACACACAAGAAAAAAACATTAATCTTTTCGTTTCACATATACTTATATCGAAGCATAAACCAAGCCTTAAGTATTAAAAGCTAAAGCGATTAACCGCATATACACCATCCAAAGAAAATTATGCACTTTGACAAAAGGCCATATAAACCATCCAGAACAGTTTCATTTTTCACTTTCATGCTTCCTCCTTATACTGCCTCTTCAAAGATTCACATCAATACCATCCAAAGATATTCTCACATTATATATAATGAAGTATGATGCATGTTAAGAGTTTCAAGATTTTGTTTATGATAATATATAAGCCAAGGAAAGGAATATTTTAACGAGTATAAACCATTCAACTATACAAGGTGATGGAAGAATTTAGGAATAGAAGATAGTAGCACTAGTTGTTCTGGATAGCAGCAGTGATGGCAGAGAGATAATAAGATGGAAATTTCTAGTATTGAGCATCTTTGATAGAATAACTTTTGTTGAAGGTAAATTGATAGGCACAGTAAAACTTATACAGAACTGAATTGTAATATTGTGACTGGTGAGTACTTTATCATAATTTTCAATGAGTATACAAGCAATATAGCCTTTGTGCATTCTTCTTTTGACTATACCTGGCTGAAAAACAAGTATAAAAGTCACAAAGGGCTACTAATAGTTCATTTTGGTGAAACTGTTTTATATTAATGCAGGATGTTAACTTGAAAATGAGGACTTTAAGAGCTTGTAGAAACAGTGGGAAAGCAGCTATCTACATTTGCATTCCTGTGCCACGAATTGTATCATAACATGTACCAAGCAACATAGGTTGGGGTGAGGTTGGTGGTCAAGCTTACGATGAGATATTGGGCAGGCAAACAGTTTCACCAATCTACTAAGCTTGCTTGGTATACACTATACAGCATAAGGATACTACTCCAACCGAACAATCTTTATTTGGATTACGAAATACAAGCCACTAGGATGACAAACACAAGCCAATTTTATCAACATTAGGATGCCCTTAATTTTTATATAAAGTCAGTATACTACTCTGTATCTTAGTCACTTGTGATGCTCATGCACCTTTGTCAGCAAATAATAATCACATAGTTTCATCACCTAAAAATAAGAATTGAATATAAATCACACTAATATTCTTTCTCCTTGCATCTTCCTTATCTAATAATGTCCTCTCTATTCCAGCTCCCCTTTATCACTAAACTTCATCTGAGAGTGCGATAAAAAAAAATCAGGCTCCATGTTTAAAATCAATGAATTTATGCTGAAATGATGACTGCTACGCTACTAGCTGTAGCTGATAAAATGTACTTTTACGGTGCTCATCATCCGCCATATTAGCTTTTTTAGAATTTTTGTTTTTCTCCCAACTCCACAAGCACCCAACTCTATTTGGATAATAATAGTACTACAGTGAGATCACTAAGAATTACTTATGCTCAGCCTTCAACTATCATCACTTCATCAGCAAAAAATGAGTAGAATGGTTGTAACACCTGGGTTCTTTGATTGGAGCCTTAGGGTTATAATCAGAAAGAGTACGGACATTTTGCCATAAATAAATGAATAAATAAGGGTAATTCTAAGCTATGAGTCCATCGCTTATGGAGTCGGTTTACCGGTTTACCCGGATATTCATTATACTTTGGCTTTGGGTTTTGATGAACTAATTCCAAAGGTTCATTAAACTCTATACTTCTTCATTACTATGAATCAGCAAATGATTGTTTCCCTTAAAATCAAGGGTTGATTACAAAACAATATTTTGATGTCAGAGGGCTTAAGATTGTACACAATACACATCGAAACCAAAATGCTGATATAAGTGGAAGCCTCAAACGATGAACGGGCAAATAATTGTTTCCCTTCAAATCAAGGGTCCGATTACAAAGAATCTTTCGATATCAGAGGACTTAAGATAGTACACATCCAGACCACAACCCTACTATAAGTGGAAGCCTCTTTACAGATGTGGAAAGTTATAGACTTATAGCATCAATAGAGGCAGTACTCATTATGACAGTGCAAATGTTGATCTGTAATCCCATGTCATTGCTCGTTCTATCTAAATATAGCAGTCATTGTGACATGTTTGTATATCCTGAAGACGACTAGATATTATATTCACTTAATTATTAATAATCTTGCCTCATTACGGAAAAAAAGCCATTTTTTAATGATCAAAGTGTGCTAGCATTATGACATAATTTAAACTTGCTAAATTCACCTTCAAAAGTACTTTGACTACGTCCACGACGTTATCTTTTATAGTATTGCCTAATATATTCATATAATAGCCATGATCAAAGTTAACATGCTTTGATTACATACATCACATGTAGCCAAATTATTTAAAATTGACGGTGTATTAAATAAGATTGATTTCTCAACTTATTCACACTTAGACCAAGTGATGGAAAAAGGACGCCGCTAACACAATTAGTCGACAAAATCATCAATTTGCCTCTAAAGAAAAGACTACCACCTTTTCCTCTTACAATAATAATTAGATCCTTTCCCAACAACTTCAACACAATACACAACCCCCTATTAGGCTATTACAAATACAGTACTAACTATCATTAAAGATACTCCCATTGTCCCGAAACAAACTTCGCATTGATAGTATAATTTGAACTAGTAACACAACAACTAAATCAATTTCCAATTTTGAGGAAATTTGAAGCAAAACATCAACATTCATTAACATAACAATGCATAATTGATTAATAATGCAATAAAAATGGCATGAATTTTAGCAGCAAAACAATGCAATTATCAAGAAAACTTCGAAGACAATTGAGGCGTTTTTATACCTTGAAGAACCAGTCAATAGCAGGAGAAGACTCTTCCCAAAATCCAGACTCTTCTTCTTCGTCGTCGTCGTCGTCATCATCGTCTGACCACCAATTCTTCCTCCGTTTCTCTCTCCTCCCAAATTCATCTTCAAATTCGAATTTCCGGCGCTGAGACGTGTCGAAATTGGAACCCCAATTAGGTCTAGAGGATGAAGAGCAGCAAAATTTTGATGAAAAATTAGGGTTTTGGAGAGGTTTATTAGGGTTTGAGAAGAGGTGATAGAGAGAGTTTGGGGATAAGAAGTGTGTGCTCCCCATTGATACCAGGTCACCCCTCCCATTCTGGGGACTCTCGATTGTTGGTAACCCAAAAGAGTAATACAAGAATGCAAAGTATGAGATTATCGACCACCATTTTAAGTATTTCCTAATTTTCATTCATCCCGATTAGTGCTGTCAAATTTCAAACCGAAACTGTTAACTGCCCGAAACCGACCGACCCAAATGAGAACCGAACCGATTAAAAACCGATTTTGTAAAACCGAAAACCGACCCGAACTGTATTTAAGTAAACCTGAAACCGAACCGATCCGAATAATGTCAAACCGTATAAGAACCGGACCAGTTAACAAACCGAACCAATTCTAAACCGAACCGAAAGCAAACCGAACCGAAAAAGAACCGAACCGTTTCTAACCCGAAACCGTTTTCAATCCGAAACCGTTTGAACCGAGGTAAAAATCGTTTACACCAAACCGTTAACAAACTGCAACCCGTTTGCACCGAACCGTTTATAAACCGAACCACTCACAAACCGAATCTTCTATAAATCAAACTGTAATTTCGACGTCACAATAACTCATCAAATCATGATTATGACACATCAATTAGTTGATTGAATAAGAAGCAGCTAATAATGTGATAGTAAAACAATAATAATTCATTAATACACTAAACTTTTATAATCTACGTTAATTCGTAATAAACTAGTAAGATCAATATGACTAAACTTCAAATAACATGATATGTATTTTTGAAATCGATGAGAATTTGTATATAATATAATGCCTAATGCCTAAATATGAAGTGATGAAGTTTCGGCTTGATATAAAACTTGTTAACCAGCAAAAGGTTAGCAAGTACTATGAAACTTCAAACCAAAATCGTTTAACTGCCCGAATCCAAACGACCCGATTAAAAACCGACTTCCGAACCATAATTTAGTAAACGTGAAATGGAACTGATCCGAATAACGTTAAATCCTATAAAAGGCAAACCCGTTAACAAACCGAACCAAAATAAAACTGAACCGAAAAAGAACCGACCCGTTTCTAACTCGAAACCGTTTCCAACCCAAAACTGTTTGAACCGGTATAAAAACCATTTACACCGAACCGTTAACAAACTGCAACCCGGCTGTACCGAACCGTTTACTTCCCGAACCGTTTACAACCCGAACCGAATTAAAATCGCTCAAGAATAAACCGAAACCGAATCGAACCGATAAGTATTTAAACCGAACTGAAACCGACCCGCGAGACACTTAAACCGATTTCAAACCGACCCGATTTAATACCGAACCGATTCCAAACCAAACCGAACCCGAACTGTCAAACCGTTTTGACAGTGCTAATCTCGATTAATTAGGGTTGAAAAATGTTGCAATTAATTTGAAACAGAGGGAGATTAAACTAGTTACGAGTGTTGAATGATGCATGAATGATTTTGTTTTACTCGTATGAACAATCATAGTGACTTTGTGAGTGTTGTGACTTAGGGCCTGTTCTCATTGACTGAACTGAACTGAATTGAACTGAACTAAGTTGAATTGAGCTGAACTGAACTGAACTGAATATTTTATAAGAGAAGGAAATTAGGAGTTGAATTGAACTAAACTGAGTTGAACTGAACTGAACTGAATTTCAACGTAAGAGAACAGGCCCTTAAGCTCAAGCTTTAGCTTATTGGCCATTGACATGCCTGATTAGTTGAATTATTTTTGTGGATTGTTAAACACCGCCATTAAAAATGATCACCATTGTCAACATTCAGTGTAAATGGACAACCATGTCCTTACTACTTCACCACCTTTATTCTCTTTGATAACCCAACACCTTTCCAACCGGCGACCCACCACATCCCCCCTCAATGACAACCCACCACATTCCCTCGTCGGTAGGAAGATGGTGGGTGTTTTTATTTTTGATAACCGCACCAACTGGAGCTAGGAATCGGTTGCCACGGTAACCGAAGCCCAAAATTAGTTACCATGCCCGGTAAGTTTCCAGCTTCAGTTGGTGCAGTTTTCGGAAGTGAGATAAAATAAAATAAATCATTACCTTACCACTGGCGAGGGAAGGTGATGGGTCGTCATTGAGGGGGATTTGGTAGGTCGCCGGTCATGTGGTGGAAGTGGTGGTCGCCGTCGTTTAGGGTGGTGGTCGTCGTCGGTTAGGGGGGTTGTGATGGTTTTCGTCGGTCGGGGTGATGGTGGTCGTCGACCAGGGTGGTGGTGTCAAGGTGTTAGTGATTTGTGGCAAGAGGGAAGATAGTGGTGAAGTACTAATAAGGATATGGTTGTCCATTTACAATAAATGTTGGCGGTTTTGATCATTTTTTATGACGGTATTTAATACTTCTTTTGTAGGTCAGATAGCCATGAAAAAACAATTATGCTAACAATTTTAGGTAAAGCTCTAACTTATTGGCATTTGACACTTAATTCAACTTATTTAGGTAATAAATCAAATTTGAATAGCCCCTTGAGGCTTTAATGTTTAATTTAAACTTGTTTTTTCTTGTAGGTAACATTTGAACATCAAAACTTGATAGGAGTAAGAAGAAGGTGGCCCAAATCAGCCCACAAAAGTCACAATACCAAACACAAAAATAAAATGCCAAAGAAAGAAAAATCAGTTAAAACATGCCGTTTTTGTTTTCGTCACGATGCATGCTTTAGGATACTATTAGTAGCACACAAGAATTGGAATTTGGAAGTGCAACACCTTTCACCTGCCGCACTTTCAATGCTTTTGTTTTTCGTCACATTCACTTCAGATGTAATGCCAATTTTACACTTCTATAACAAATGAAATTGGTGACTAATTTACACGTATGAATGACATTAACCGTAATAAAGGTTTACCAATTAAAGATGAATGTTTTAATCGAGTTTCATTTGTAATATTGCTTTCTTTTAGTGCTGATTTTGTGGTGGCTTACCTTAGTCTTCACTCTTCACCTAACAAAAGTTGTTTGTGGGTGCAACTAGAGGAGATTGAATTTATGGTAATTACATTCAAAATTGAGTCACCAATTTGGGCTTTGTGGGTTCTAAAAAAAATAATAAAAAAAAAAGAAATTGTAATAATTTTCTTTTCACTCTTGCTATTGCGTTATTTCAATCGCTACTATCTTGAATTACCAATATGTAATAATATAAATCAAGACGAATCTAACAAGATTTCACATGACTACATGTATTTTTTCTTAACTATAAATCATCAGATGTAGTCAAAGTGGAACATATAAATAGTGTAAAAATCAAATTGTTACAAGTATGAAAAAAAACGGAGGTAATATATATTGAGGGACAAATATTTATCAATATATAGTACAAAATCTACATATCACTGCACGTTTGTAAACAATAATTTAAGTTTTGGAAACATTTGTTGAAGTAAATAGAATTTTGCATGTGTAATGTACTGTGCGTAATATTCGATAATTTAACCTTTGTTTTAAGACCTTTTTTCATGAGAAAGTTGATCAAATCCTGAGTTGACAATAATATGAAATGAAAACAATTATTACATTTGTCAAAAAATAAAATAAAATAAAAATTATTACACAATAATATCATTGGTGAATCTGTCTGATTTTTGTTATAAGCCCAAAATAATCTAAATATAAATTGTTTTCATCAATAATAATGATATTAATAAAGCCTTGTAAGAATTGAGCTTAGTTATAGATGGATGACAAAAAAATAAAATCAACTCTATTCAATAGTCTTGTCACCAAAATATCTACCAATGACCATAACAATTCTAGGCAATCACAAATACATGTAATCACCAAAAAACTCTCTTTAAATGATATTAGAAGAAAAATAAGCAGAGATTTATTAGATTTATTATTCAATACACAATTTTTTGGCGTTTAGACTATTTTACACTTTTTTAGGATAAGAATAAGTGATTTTATCTATAATACTAAAATCTCGTACTATGGTCAACTCAATCTAGCGCTATAGAGGAAAGGTAAGAATAATCCATAAGTCCCCATCAAAAAAAAAAAAAAAAAAAAGAATAATCCATAAGTCCATGGAGAGGTTTTAAATGTTTGATCAATCGATCTTACAACTACATTATATTTTTTGCAATTGCAAGTTATTTAGTCGTTATCAAATTTTTATATTTGGGGTCATACATTGCCTCTTCCCCTTTCCTTCAATGTTTAATCAACTTTATTTTCCTATGGGCCGACAAGAAAAAGTTAAAAGTGTTATTTATCAAAGAATAAAAACATCATTACCTCATTAAGTAAGCATCATCAAATATTAAAAAAATATACTTCCTCCGTTCTTTTATCAAATATTGCACCATTTTCTTTTTAGAAAAAAAATATATTTGTATTCACATTACAAATACCTAACATACCCTTATTTTTTCATACCTAATCATTAATTTTGATGATGAATCTTCTAATCCCCAAGCAGTCCATAGTGTATGTAATCCCAATTCCTTTTTTAGTTCTTGTATTAGTTGGTTAAGGGGTCATGTATTCTCATAGGCGGATCTAGGGGGGCTTACCCAGGCTTTAGCACCCCCTATGCCTAGATTTTGAAACATATAGATAAAAAATGTTGTGCAAAATATATAAGTTCTATAGTTGGTTTGGTTAGTTACTTCATACATAGATTTGGAGGGTCAAGGATTCAATTCCCCCTCATTTGCAATTTTTTTTTTCTTTTTTCCGTGTGGATTTCTTAAACTCGTATTCCTTTATGGCTTTATTAATTGAAATGTTTTATAACTTTGGCCCAATTTATAAATAAATTCTCAATCCGCCCTTGTGTATTATCCATAATCCATATAATCTTGAGTTAGTTGGAAGCTAGTCTCCTTTTTAACCGTTATAATAATAAATCAATCAATAACTATATACTAAAAGACACACCAGCAATGACACGTGTCATCTCCTGGTGTGTCTTTAGTTATTTTTTATTTTTTTTAAATAAAATATTTATTGATTAAGGAAATCAAATTATTTACAAAAATAACATTATTTTATATACATATTCCATATTAATAAGTAGTAATCATAATATTTACAATAAAAATATTTCACAAATCTTTCTAAAATATAAACCAAAAATCATACTCGCAGTAATTTGTGACCTACTTTATAGCAAGAAAATATATAGCTTTGATTTTTTGCCTACTTTTATTTTAGTTGTGTATTAGAAGTTACTATTAAAAAAACGACATATTACGTATATACTTTTATTATTTCTCGACTAAGGGTCTGTTCATATTTACTGAAGTGAGCTAAACTGAATTGAACTGAACTGGTTGGAGCTGAACTGAACTGAACTGATTGGAGCTGAACTGAACTGTACTGAACTGAACTAAGCTAAGTTGAAATGAATATTTTATGAGAGAGGGAAATTTAGAGCTGAACTGAACTGAACTGATTGGAGCTGAACTGAACTGAACTGAACTGAACTGATTGGAGCTGAACTGAACTGAACTAAACTAATTGGAGCTGAACTGAACTGAACTGAACTGATTGGAGCTGAACTGAACAAAACTGAACTGAAAATAAGTAAATATAAACAGACCCTAATTTATAATAAAATACTTATCAATCAATAATCTATAATTATATATAACTATAAATTGGGAGCTAACCTAGTAAATAAATAAATACGGAGTAAAAAGAGTAAACTCGCTAGAAAGTCTAAATCACGGAGTTTAAAGGCCGAGTAAGGTCCAAATACGGCAACTAACTTTAAATAGTCAAAGCCCATCAACAACGAGTATTATTATCCCAACACTGCTTTTATTTAGTCAAAGCCCAAAATCATACGATTCCACTTTTAATTCCACCGTATATCCTTGATTTAATGTACGCCTCTACCTCAACTGTATTTTCAACCTTTTTCTGAGGTATTTTGAGGTGTGTAAAAAGCACTATAATTTCACATCAATTGCGTATTTGATTGGCCAATCTTTAGGACAAGTTGGATGAAATAAAACAAGGGTCTTTGTTTAGCTAATAGTCTAATACTGTAGATGTCTACAAATAGATAATGATGTTGAATGGTTGTCGACCTCGATTTTATATTATATACTCCTTCCTTCATAATTCATTGTTTTATTTAAAATTTTTAGGAATTAAATTACATATAGAATCTAAAATTTGACAGATAATACACTTAAAAACATAATTATTTGAATCTTGTTAAAATTCGTCTCAATTATATTTTTAAAATATGTAATTTTTATATAAATTTTTAATGCACAACTAGTATTTGATTACAATAATATTATTCCATTATAAATTGTAAATTAAAAAAAAAACATATATGACAAAACAAAGGGACTATACAATACATACTTGTTAGCGTATAATTTATTTATTTTTGGTTTGGAATTCGCCCAGGTATGATCAGAACTAAATTCAATTTTTGAGTATTAATGTAAGCTAAGACTTCATATGAATTTTCCATCAAGCGAACATATACCAAATTAATAATAATTTCACAACTTTATTTCACATCTCATAGATAAAAATGTTGATATGTGTATTTACTCCTTTTTATAAAGTAATGATTTCATAAGGTTGATTTTTAATTCATGGATCAAAAGGCTAAAAGTACAGAGTTTGAGCATTAGTGTAACACAGGCATCTTAATGCTTTAGGACAAGGTCTATTCATGTTTCAATGTGTGACGTCGCATCATGTCGTTTTAAGTTGATAGTATCACATGACAAACGTTTTCCGAAGATTATGCATTTGAAAGTTTTAAATGAGAGTTTTGATTTGATGCAATTACTTCAATTGAAACGCCTTAACAATTAATTTAATTAACATTAATTAGAAAGTGATTTTACAATGCTTAGCAATTAAGTCTTTCAATGTAAGCAAGCAATAAGTAATACGAAGTACTTTGTATCTTTTTCATTGTATCTCCCACCCCTTCTTTTAAAAAAGTTTTTTCATGAGAATATTACGAAATCTCCAATGCACACTTTTAAGCGTTTTACAAAGATTGTGGTAGCAAACTTATTCGTAGTGGTAAGAATAGATTCAATGTGCAAAATTTTCTAATATGGCCAACTTAAAGAAAAATATTTGTGTTATAAAACATTTTTTTGAGAAAATGTCTGTGTTGTAAAATTGCACTTACATACCCATGTTGAAACGTAATACAAGCACATGACAATTGACAAAACTTAATTTACACCAACATATGGCACCACACAAGACTAAATTTTAGTAAATCCTCCAAAGCAAAAACAAATCAACACTTATTGACGGGGTTGGTACAAAATGAATCGTATTGATTGTGATTCATGGGAGCCAAAAACATGTGATTCATAGTTCAGTTTACCTAAACTCCTAGGGACTTAGCTTGCCCATAACATTAGACTAAAAGATAATACGAAGTTCCAAAACATCGTATAACCTTTCTGGAAAATCACCAAAAGCCAAAGCGAAATACCAATGAGTATTCAATGAAAATGCATCCATATTTAAGAGCAAAAAACGTGAAATTCAACTTAACATCCCATACTCTCAATCCCTAAACACTAAAGATAAGACGGCTTCACAAAAAAATCAAGATATTATAGAATAACCAAAACCATTCTTAACATCCGTATACAGAGTATAAAAATTATATTCCGTAATATACCCCATATGAAAATGGCCAACATATATTGATTCATGAAAAAAGTCCATCACTCTCACAACAACCTTTACTTTATATCCAAAAAGTTTTGGGATAGTTTCCCTTCTCTTCCTTCTTCTTTCCTTCATCCTCCTTAAATTTCCAAACTCCAATTCCACCACCACCATTCTAAATTCCCCAACCTCATTTTTTCTCTCTCTAAAAAATAAAAATAAATAAATAAATAAAAAACCTCTTTGATGCGCCCTTTATTCATCTCTCCTATAAAAACCTCCTTCCCTCTTTCACTTTCTCTCTCCTCCTATAAATCCACCACCTTCCTCCGATCTTCTCCTCTTCTTCTTCTTCTCTCGTCTTCTTCTTCACCTCCACCTTCATTCTCTCTCCTCCGATTTCTGCGCTCGTTTTCCGGCGATTCGAGATCTTCTTCAATGGCGACGGCTCCTCCGCCGAGGTCCACCACGCCGTCGATCGGAGTTCCTGCTGTCGGAGCCGTCGCTAGCGACGTCGGCATCTCTAGAAGGTCCTGGAACAAGTTTAAGCGCGACTCCATTTTCTCTCTCTTCACTCCTTTCGTTCTCTCTCTTGCTGCTGGTAATCTTCGTCTTGAATCTTTCCGCCATTACATCTCTCAGGATGTTCATTTCCTCCAGGCCTTCGCTCACGCGTTAGTAAATTCTTGACCTTTTTTTTTTTTTTTTTTTTTTAAATTTTTGCATTTTTCTGGAATTGAAGTTGTTTGATTGTTGAATGAGGATGAGAAATTGATTTTTGTCTGTGTTGAATATTTTTTTTAGGTATGAATTATCGGAAGAATGTGCGGATGATGATGACGATAAAATTGCGATTTCGGAGTTGAGGAAGAACATTCTTAAAGAATTGCATATGCACGATTCTTATGTTCAGGTATCGGATCGTATATTCGTATATTTTTTTAATTTCAGTACTCCGTAGTAGTTTGAATGTGCGGAATCTCTGAAGAAATGTGAGAGAATAGAGATTATTTCTTAACAAAAATTCGTATTATCTTATATTTTCGACTGTAGTGTAATTGTAGTTTTGAGTGTGTAGAATCTTGGATATAGTGTAATTGTAGTTTGAGTGTGCGGAATCTTTGATAAATTGCACGATAACAGAGATTATTGATACGTTGATTGACGGAAATTTGTATTGGATTGTTTCCGTGGAGTAAGTTATATGAAATTTTCAATTGATTTCTGCATTTCTCTTATGATTAGCTTAAACCTAGACTTTTCGGATAGACAACACGTACTTGTACTCCGGTATAGTATTCAACTTCTCCGGTATAGTGACATTCGACTTTGTTAACTTGTGTTTCCAATATATTTTTTGTTCACCATGACAACGAACTGTGAACTTTGCTTTGAATAATGAGATGCACACCTTAATTTACTTAGTGATAAGTGGCCCGTGTTTAGGGATGAAAGTCACCTATCTGAGATTGTTTTTTCCCTCAAGGGTTGTAGAGATATGGGTGGAGAAAGAGATTGTACTACAGGCTTAGTGGTTATTTTTGATATGCCTTGGTAAATTAGCCTGCTGCTTTCTACTTAATATTGTAAGACCTGTATAAGACTAAAAACCAGTAGCTCGTTTTCGCTTTCTGTAGTGTTTCAATTATGTGCGGTGAACTTTTATGTCTGCTACTGAAGTAGTATTTGTTAGAAATTTAGAATCACCGTGCATCTTATGAGGTGTTATCTCACTTTTCTCACTGGTGTCAATTTTTTATTATGATTTTGCATGTAAGCATTGATGCATAGGTCTTTAATTTTGTTTGAGGAATGTTGAATTTAGACTTAATTAGAATGGTTCATGCAATTTCCTCAAAAAAAGAATGGTTCATGCAATGTTAACCAACTGGTATGCATGAATGATTTGGTTTAGCAGAGCAATTGACTATGTGGAATGTGAAATGTTGGGGAAGTATAGAAAATGAGTGTGAGGTCAGTATAGGGTTCCAGTATAGGAGGAAACTAAAATTGAAAGCAAATTTTGTAATCCTGTATCATGTTTATTCGACTCCATATAGTGATACAATTACTGATGCTGTATATGATTTGTGCTATGATTCTCTGTATAGCACTATATTTTCACATCTGTCTTGAGATATATTTCTTTCCAAATTGCTAGAGTGAGATCGTGTGATGGCTAATAATTGTTTGTCCACAGCCATATTGTACTTTAATAAGTTTTAGTGAGTCGGATTGATAAGAGAGAAGTGTTAAGTAAATTATTGTGAGAATGAAGTTGTAGTCCCCTATGTATATTTATGGCGTGGAGCAATCTTATAGTAACAACTTAAAAATGAAAATGGGGCAAACTTTAAGGAACGGAGGAAGTATGAATGTATGAGTATGAGGTGGTAACACTGAAGTAAATTTAAATAAAACTAGTTGTACTAGCTTATAAAGGCCATTTTTCCTCCAAATTTTAATTATTATATTCCAGTTATCAGTTAGATGATATATGCAGGCTAGTGTAGGTATTACCGGTTACCATTTCAGAAATGAAAAGGATGGACTAGTAAGTGGCCAATGTGGTACCTGAGAACACATTGTATTGCTTTGAATGCTTTCTTGTCGATAATTATAGATCATCCTTATGGAGGCGATAGGTTAATGATAAGATCGATAAGGTTTATGAAAGATGGAACTGTCAGGATTTGATGATTTGTTTCATTTTAGGATCTGCTACTTCTTTATTAGCTTATCTATTAGTTGGATAAGAATCAGAAGATGGAGGATGCTTGCTTTACAAAATAGTTAGGAAGTAAATTTAATTCTAACTTTGTTTATATAGTGTTATCAAGAATATATAAACTAAATGTTTTGGGGCAGACGGCAGAGGTTTATAATAGAAAAGATCACTGAGATATGTCATAATAGTGAGCAAATAGGGGGTAACTAGGGGCACAGGATAGGGAAAGGGATAAAAGAGAGAAAGAGTGGTGATGTGATGGAGAGATAATAAGGCCACTTAAGGGTAATTATATAGAAGCTGTTGACCATTATTTAAATGAAAAGCATGAAGTTATGGATTTCTATCTTGGAGCGGAGGTAGTCGCTGATTTGCGCTTATTATTTTTCTAAGACATGGGGATATATGATTAACAAAGGGGCATTGCCATTCAAGAGCAATGAATCCACATCTATTATCTTAAATGATTTCCTTATGCTGGCTATTAGTTTGCTACAGTGGGAGGTTAAGTTGGTAAAGGTATTTTATGACTCAAATTTTGAATGGAAAGAATATCATGGTGCCAACTTCCTGGTTTTGGATTATTAAGTGTAATTTTTTTCTCCCTGGGGAATATTGAGTGTAATTTGCCTGCTACTTAGTTTCCTCCTAGAGCAAGGGGGAAGTTTCATAAAATAATTGGAGGCTGTATATGAATTATGAGTTTATGACCCCATGAATTAATAGCAGATCAATATTTTTTTTTTCCTTTGCCTGTCAATCATACTTAATGCACAACTTAGTTACCGAATTGAATCTTGACCCTATCTGCTGAGCCTTGAAGGTATTAATCTTTGTGAACTGATATCCTTGTAGAGGAGTTAAATTGGGAATCTCGGTAGATTAATTGATTATAGCAATTTTTGGCACTTTATATACAGAGGTAGATTAATTGATTTTAAGAAGTCATGGCTTATGCATTTCCCCTTGAATTAAGTGTCCTGTTACTTTTGATTTTATCTTCTTTGTGTGTGTGTGTGTGTGTGTGTGTGTGAGGGGGGGGGGGGGGGGGGGGAGCACTGGTCTTCTAAAATATTAAACTGCGCTTATTATTGATGTGTGTTGTCAAACAAGTGTGGTGATATTGCTTTCTGGCGCTGCTTTTGTCTAAACATCAAGTTTTCCATCATAATTACACGCAAATATACTATTTTGGGTGTCCCAAAATGTTCCTCCTATTACTAAAAATAACACTTAATCATTACTTACTTTTTAGGTTTTCCATACAAATTACACACATACCTAAAAAATCATTACTTACTTTTTTTTTTATACAAAGTACACACATACCCAAACAATCATTACTTACTTTTTAACTTTTCTATACAATATTCTCTACTTTTTATTATTCCCATACAACATTCTTCACTTTTTATCTTTTTCATACAATTTTTCTCTACTTTTTCCATCCTCCTTAAAAACCGTACTTTTTAGAGTTATTTGCCTGTAATTATGGGACGGAGGGAGTACTATGTTCATGCTTACAACCACCGAATTTAACCTACTTCACAAACAATGATAAAATTGCCACTCAGAGTTCTGTGACATTTTATTTAAAATCTGTGTGTATTTTGTCATGGGAATTTCTGCAGATATTAATGTGTTCTTATTACAACTTTGCAGGAATGGGGAATTGACCTTGGTAAAGAAGAAAGCTCTGTTAACTCTGCAACTCAAAAGTACATAGATTTTCTTTTAGCAACAGCTTCAGGAAAAGTTGAAGGAGTAAAAGGTCTTGGTAAGCTTGCAACGCCATTTGAGAAGACAAAGATAGCAGCTTACACTTTGGGTGCAATGACACCTTGTATGAGGCTGTATGCTTTTCTTGGCAAGGAGCTTAAGGCTTTGGCGGATCCAGATCTCAATACTCACCCCTACAAGAAGTGGATTGACAATTATTCGTCTGAAGGCTTCCAGGTTTGTCATGGTATTGAGCTCTTATTGTAGTTATCTAATTTTATGGCTACGGTAGTAGTGGTAAAGTGTAATATAATTTGAGCAGGCAATTAAGATATTTCAAATGAATGTAGGCATGCACTTTGCAAATCGAAGAATTGCTGGATAAATTGAGTGCTTCTCTAACTGGTGAAGAGCTTGATGTTATTGAAAAGCTTTATAAACAGGCCATGAAACTTGAGACAGAATTCTTTGGGGCACAAACACTATCACAAAAGACCGTCGCTCCGTTGTGGAAAGAGCTTAATCCTGAAGAATCACGTCTCATGCTGTTTTCAGATTTTGACTTGACTTGTACAGTTGTTGATTCATCTGCAATATTAGCTGAGATCGCAATTGTAACAGCTCCGAAGTTTGATCAAAGTCCAACTGACGGTCAAATTACTCGGATGTCATCTGCTGATTTGAGGAACACATGGGGTGTTCTCTCGAGGCAGTACACAGAGGAGTATGAACAATGCATCGAGAATGTTTTATCAACGGATAAAGGTATCTAGATCATATTAAAGTTGGTTTATTTGGAGTGGGGCTGGGTGTGGAGGGTTGAGCCTTCTGTATTTTGGTTTGTTTAATTTTTGTCATTTTTTTAGAAAAAGTTGCTTATTGGAGTTATTGCTAGGAGGGGAGTTCAACTTTGATGCTCTGCAAACGGCTCTTGAGTTACTTGCTGATTTTGAGAAAAAGGCCAATGCAAGGGTGATTGATTCTGGAGTCCTTAAAGGTGTGAACCTTGAAGATATTCGGAAGGCTGGTGAACGTATAATCCTTCAAGATGGCTGTACTAGTTTCTTCCAGAATGCTGTACATAAAGAAAATCTGGATGTGACTGTCCATGTACTTTCATATTGTTGGTGCGGTGATTTAATCAGATCAGCTTTTTCATCAGGTAAACTGCATCTTCCATTCTTCCCAACTAACTTTTTTATATTGTCAATTAATTTTCATATTGTGATGATAATATGGTTTGTTTTATTGGGAGTTCAAAGAGTGTTTGGTTTGGTGAGCTTAATTCTGATATTGTCTTGTAATGTTTGATTACTTACCCCCCTCGATGGTATAAGGTAAATACTAAAGGGAAGTTAATGAAGCTTTTGATACAACCTTTAAATGTTCCGTTTGATTGTCCAAGATAATGCACCTTCACTTCTAAACACGTGTTTTCTTTATTAATATTGATTTTAACTCATTACCACCTAGAGATGTGATGTAGATGAACTTAATTTCAAATAAACCTTACATTGAACAAGTCACTAACACTGTTTATTGCAAACATTAGATCAAGTGATTTGCAGGGGGACTAATATTTATCCTTGGTATGATTTACATGTTAATACTATTGTTTCCTTCCTCTCTGTCTTTGCTAGATATCTATTGTATTTTATCTGGCCAATTGTTTGTTATTCTAGTGTCCTGAACTGAAAGCAGTTTTAGGAAAATATAAATGAAATTAGTATGTTTAAAACTTTTCGTTGCCTCATAGTTGTGCCAGTGGTAAGCTAATGGTATGTGCACTGCTGTCTTGTTGTAATGCATAGCTTTGGGCTTGGCCCTGAAACCAGGTTCTAGGTTCAAACAGGAAGGAAAAGTTACAATTTGCCAAAAACATCTTTCTATCTCCTGTGCTGCTACCCGAAATAGCATATCTAATGTTTCAAATATGTATTTAATTTAGGAAAAATTAGAAAATAACACCCAAAAATTGTCACGATTTTGATAATAACACCACCAAAAAAAAAACTTAGATTATAACACCACCAAAAAACCAAAAATTTTGATTTCAACAGCACTTAACTTTTTCATCCAAAAAACCGTTAATGGATCCCACATTGTACACGTGTCAATTGTGCATTGGATTAAAATAAATAAAAAAAAAAAAAAAAGAAAATTAAAAAAAAAGGAAAACCCTTAAAATACCCAGCCACCATTCCTACCGCCGTTCCCCAACTCAGCCTCCACCGCCGTCACCCAATCCCAACCGACCACCCTCGACCCACAAAACCAGCCAGCCGACCACCCCTTGACTGCCGAAATCAGCCCAAACGTACCCACGAAAGAACCCGAACCCCGATTTGGTTCAAGGTGAGGGTGAGAGGAGTAGGGCGGTTAGTGGGTTTGGGTATGGGTGGGTCGGGGTTTCGGCGGTTTGGCGACGACTTTTGGTTGGGTTTGGTAGAGGTGTACGGTGGCTGGGCTGGTTAGGGTTGAATTTGGGTGGTTTGGCGATGGATTCGGGTCGGGGAGACGATAATGGGGGCTGGGCTGGTTTGGGTTGGGGTCTGGGTGGTTCGGCGACGGCGGGGAGACGATGATGGGGCCTGGGCTGGTTTGGGTTGGGGTCTGGGTGGTTCGGCTACGGCGCGGTGAGACGACGATGGGGGCTGGCTGGCTGGTTTGGGGTCTGGGTGGTTCGGCGACGTCTGAGAGGCAGTGATAGGGGCTGGGTTGGGGTGCCGACCATGGTAGGGTTGAGTTAGGGGCTGGGTTGGGGTGCCGGCCATGGGCGCCGGTGGTGGTGGTGGTGGCTGGGTTAGGATTATAGGGTTTTTCTTTTTTTTTTTTATTTTTTTTTTTGAATTTTTTATCCAATAGTTGATTGACACGTGTATTGTGTGGGGCCCACTTAACGGTTTTTTTGGATGGCAAAGTTAAGTGGTGGTGAAAGCAAATTTTTGGTTTTTTTTGTGGTGTTATAATAAAAACTTTTTTTTGGTGGTGTTATTATCAAAATTGTGACAATTTTTGGGTGTTATTTTCTAATTTTTCCTTTAATTTATCTATGTTTACTGTTCACCAAGTTTTGGCATTTATGTGGTTTACTTGCAATATTATTTCAAATGAATGTGAAGTTGCTAAATATATTTGTATACCAGGTGGTTTGGATGCATTAAACATACATGCAAATGAGTTCAACTATGAAGAATCCATTTCCACCGGTGAAATCATCCGGAAGGTTGAATCTCCCATTGACAAACTTCAAGCATTCGATGAGATCTTGGTCAGTTGTGGTGACGACAAGAAGAATTTAAGTGTATATATAGGGGATTCTGTTGGTGACTTGCTTTGCTTACTCAAGGCGGACATAGGAATTGTTGTTGGATCGAGTTCAAGTTTGAAGAGACTTGGGAGTCACTTTGGGGTTTCATTTGTCCCATTGTTTGAAGGTTTGGTGAAGAAACAAAGGGAGTGTGTTGAAGGAGATTCTTTCAATTGGAAGGCCAAGCCTGGTGTTCTTTACACAGCCTCTAGCTGGTCCGAGTTACATGCATTCATTTTGGGGTGTTAGGATAGATTCTTGCCTTTGATGAGCCAATTTTCATTTTAGTTTAGGATTGAAGCAACTGCCATATATCATAGGATATCCATACAAAATTGGTGGCTAGTTTTATTATGGGCCACAGATGAGCTATTGTTTTTTTTGCCTTTTTTGTCTATAGGCATAGCGTCATCGTTATTTTGAAGACTTAGTTTGCTACCATTTTCAGCTGGCATGCTGTTAAAAAATGATACCTACAAAAGCTGCTATCTAGACCTCTCCATTCAACTCCTTGACATTGGTAATGCAATTTCTGAACTGTCGTATGGTGTGGTTAAGTATACTTTCTGCAGGAGCAACAAGATCCTTGGTGGTTTCAGAGTGCGAGTACTGCAGCCGCATCATGTTATGACCTCTTTGTTCTGTCATTGCATTCTTGTTCAACAATTGGGGTTATATAGGAACTAGGAACATAATATTGGAACCTGGAAGTTCAAATAGAACGTATAATTGTTGTATTCCCATTACTGTTTTGCTGATATTCAAAACTTTGATTCTACTTCTGATATATTCTTGGAACAACTTTTGTGGATAAGAAGCTGGTTTTGGGCTTTAAAATGTGTGTTTTTCTGAATTGTTAGCTTTGATCGAGTTGGTTTTGCTTGATTCAGGTCCAAGTTTTTCGTACGTCTTTGTTCAGTATTATGCATTGCTACTGCTTGATTTAGGTCCAAGTTTTTAGGTCCAAGTTTTTCGTACGTCCTCGTTCAGTATTATGCATTGCTACTGCTTGATTCAGGTCCAAGTTTTTCGTACATCTTTGTTCAGTATTATGCATTGCTGCTGCTTGATTTAGGTCCCAGTTTTTTGAAGTCATCGTGTAGTACAGTATTATGCTTTGCTATTGCTTTTTATATGTTGCTATTACTATGTGTAATTGAGGAGCATCCTCTTCATCTCCTATCTAGTTTTCTACCACAGGGTTTTTTTTTTTTTTTTTTTTTTTTTTTTTTTTTTTTTTTTTGTTTTTTGTTCAGCAGAACTTGATAAGTTAACTCTCAGTACTTCAGTTTACTTACTGTTTTCCTGTTTGGTGAGTTCAGGTTTATCGCTCCCAAGTACCAATTTCTGCAGTTGTCAGAATTAATCAGCATGTTAATTAAGCTTTTTATCCTAATTTACTGTTGTTAATAGTTGTCACATTGGTTATCATCTTTGAACACCTTAGTTTTCAGAGAACAAAATCTTGGTCAATGACTTGGTCACCCTCTATATGAAGTTGACTTTTATGTGATTTGATTTCTCTTTATATAAAGTTGACTTTTTTGTTTATTCTTTTTCTTTGGTGTATGTACATGATTCAATCCTATATTCTAAGCACCACATTTTAAAACCTTATCTAATTTAAATTCACCTCTTCATAAAGTTTACATCTCTTTTGTTTATTCCTTTTCTTTTATATGTATGTACATGATTCAATCTTATATATTGAGTACTGCGTTTTAAGACTTAAACTAAATAAGTTAGTTGAAATTCACCTCCTCATGAATTGACTTAATTGCATATACTTGGAATAGGTTTACGATGCTAACTTTGTTGTGATTTGAAGTGACTTTTATAAAATTTAGAATAATATACGGAGTATTATATTTGATATGTTTAACCTTGTTGATTATGTATACACCCATTATATAAAAATATTATATATAATGCATATTCAATATCCAATTATCTATCCATCCTCAAAGCAATAAGATTTGCGAACCTTGTAAAGTTTAATTTAAATTAAACCAAAGATTGTTTATTAAAATAAGGTTGAGAGAGGGGGGATTGTTAAAAGTTGAATGCACTTGGTCCATTCATTAAAAACCATCAACTTTTTTATATTGCATCCAACAATTAGGTAACGCTATAATAATTGAGCTTACGCATAGCTTTATTTGTTTTTTTGACATTACTTCTACGGAGTATTAAACTAATTAAATTAATTAACATAATAAATTAATTTAATTTATTTCTTAAAATAAAACTAATTAAATTAATTAATTTCACTTTTCTCTTGGTTGTTTTTTATTTGAAACAAGAACTAGTGACTAGGTTGGCACGACTCATGAATTGTTATGGGCCACCACAATAAAGTTTTTTCTCAAAGATTCATGTAAAAAATAAAGGAAAAGGAAGTTAGGTTTGTCGAATGAAGATTTATGCTTGGTGGATGTCATGATATTGTGGGGACTCTTGTAGTAAGTAGATCAATTGTACGGACATAGTGAATTTTTTTTTAAAAAAAAATTAAAATATAAAAAATAACGTTATTTTATTACGAAAATAATATATTAATATTCTCACTTACATACTTCCTCGTTAATGATTAATTACAATAAAGGAATATTTTATTACAAATTCTTAAATGGACCTAGTTCACACTAATTTATTGTGCACCACTAACATTAGAGACAATATGATTGTTTTATTAATAAAAAAAAGTCACTATATTAAAATAAAGGTTATTATGTTGAAATAAAAGTTAGTGTGACATTATAAAAGCTATAACAGCTTAACTTTTTTTAATGAAATTTTTAATATAATGGTCAATATGAATAAAAAAGATCATAATGTTAAAATTAGGTTATTATTCAACATAATTTCGTACTTTAAATTCATAATAATATTAAAGGTCACACATGTTTTAAAAAAGGTTACTATGTTAAAAATAAAGTTACTATAATATAATTAGAGGTCACTATGTTGAATATAATGTCAGTTACGTGTGTATAAACCTTAGGTCCACAATAATATTATTGTACACCAGGTTCACGCAAGATTTATTGATATTTTATATCTCACAAATAATACCTTTTTGTTGCAATTAACCATTAATGGAGGAAGTATTTCAATCTCTTTTGATTGCAATATTTGCCTTTTGAGCTTTAAAACTTTACAATAAATATCTTAACCAAATTTCTTATATATTAATTATTTTATTTATATATATATCATTGTGTTAGATGAATTGGATTTGATTACTATATATTGCATACAATGGCTTCACTTATTATTATTAATTGTTTAAAATCAGACAAAAAAAAAATTATAAGGCCAAAATTCAGTTAAATCAAATTATTAAGTTAGCCTAGACTTGAATCAATAACATAATGTTAAAGCAGACACCAAGAATGACATGTGTCACTTCCTGGTGTTGTTTTTTCCCTCCATTTTTTTTTAATTCACTTCTTAAAAAAAAATTGATTTTTGTATATAATTTTGATTGACTTCCTAAGAAAAATATATATTACATTTTTTTTATTGTATAAAATATTATTATACATATATATATATATATATATATATATATATATATATATATATTTAGATGTTTCTCCTAGTTTACCCTTTAAGATAATTCAAATTCGGGACTCATTCTAGGTATAAATTAAAATTCAAATATTTTTAACAATTGAAAATATGAAAAATATTTTTTTTATAGATTTTGAATTAACGTTAAAATTTTTTGTAAAAATTGTGCATGACACAGGACTTAATCTAGTTATTCAATCGCAATTTAGAAAATTCAAATTAGAACATCAAAGTACTCTATATATAAATGATTATTTTTTTCTAAATTGTACGAATATTAAATTTTAGATTTATTAATGGTTAAAAGCATAAAATTAGAGGCCAATGAAAGCAAGTGTTTTTTTTTGTGTTTAGAGAGCCACAAGGGCGGAGAATGAGAAGCGATCCCAAGATCTCTTGAAATCGGGAGGAGAACTCTAACCTCTTAAGTTATCCCTCACTCTCAAAGTCTCGATCAAAGCAAATGTTTCCCCAACAAAAAGGAAGGGAGAAAGGATTATTTTTTTAAAAAAATATTATTTTTACTTTGAGCAGTCGGCAACTGGCTAGCCGCCGGTGGTCGGTCCATTTGCACTTGGCAACAAATTGTCATTTTCTTCTTGTCTTCACTTATCATTTTCAAGACCATTATACTTCTAATACGAATATTAGTATTATATTTATATTAAATAATTTTTTGATTATTTGAAGGTAGTGATATTTGATAGCCATTACAAAATTGGTAATGTAAATTGGACCACCTTTCTTTAAATAGCTTACTTTCAAATTTTAGGGTTACAAGAAAAATATCAAAATGCTCTTGAAAGTGAAATTTTGTTCACAATTAGATTATTGGTCACTAAGTACTTCTTCATTCTTGTAAATTTGTGATTGCTATTTGCTAGATCGCGATTGCATTAAAAATGAGCTTTTTGTTTGTAGATTATATAGGTATCTATCATTTATGATCTTTGGGTTAAGTCATACGTATTTCATATAAACTTCTACTTGTGTTGTATAGTGGCGTATTAAATAACTTAAATCCAAATGATTCATTTTGAATTTAATTCTTGGTTTTCTTCTAAAACTTTCTTATTTTTTCATGAATGCTCTTTTATTTGCTTACTTTACTCACTTTTTTTCAAACTCTTTCAAATGATTATTTTATTGTGTCCTTGCTTTAAATCATACGATATTTATAACAATTCATGTTACCTGACCTCAAATCATTTTGGAACCAAGACTTTACTGTTGTTTTTATAGGAACATTAAAGAGATAATCACAGCAAAAAAGAGTGTCTAGTAATTTTGGAGACTTGTGTAGTTGTATTGATTCACTTGATAATGAATTGTCTTTTTAAGTCTTTTATCTTCAAAGAATGCCAATCACAAGCTTAGTCAACTCTTGGTGGACCAAATTCTGTAGTAATGTTGATTTTGTCATTAATCTATCCTATGTTATTGAGTACTAGTTTGAAAATTTAAGGTTCTGATTTCAACTTTGTATCTTGTAAAGTTGTAAAATTGGCTACTTTGTATTGGTCATGAATTTCTAATATTTAATTTTCTCAAAAATTAAAATCAATTTTTGGTTTGAGCTCAATTTACAAATGAAAAACAGACTTTTAGAGGAAATTTCATGTATTGTTCATAGAAAAACAATTAAGGAGATAAAATTGCTGAAAACGAAGTTTTTAAAATAGTTGTGTCTCATTGACTCATTCTCTTAGGATTTACGTACATGATATTGAAGATATAGTATGTACTACGTATAATGGATTTTTAGTTGTATATTCTAAATATATATGTATATACTACCTACATAATTTAGGTAAGCTTTGCAAGGTCAAAATTAATGTAATGTAAGTTAAGTGTTTAATTTTAAATTTTTTGGATAAGATAACCTCAATTTTGAAGATTTCCATTGCATGGGCCCAAAAGGTAATCAAGCATGTGACTATATTTATAAATTATAATATGAGACATGTGAAGTCCCATTCCCTTCACATCTTCCTTCTCCAAAAAACTTAGGCCATTGATTTTCTAGGGTTTATTTTATTTTATTTTATTTTATTTTTATTTTTTGTATTTAAATTTCAATGTTGAATTTTCATTGTATTTTGAGATTTAAATGTACAACAAAGACGTTGTACCATTATTATTAGATGATGACCCTTAGATCAGAAGAAAATTATCCCACATTTTATTGACGTTCGCATATAGTTTACTTTTACATATACAGTATTCTTCATACATTGATTAATTTTGAAATTGATAGTTGTCCCTTGTACTTGTAAAATGGACGATAATGTATCATTCTTAAAAAAATAAAGAGATATCGAAACATATATCAAATATTTAACGAGTAATTAAATAGGTCGTATGTTATCCGATCAGGGATTGCCAGCCCTAGTACCAATAACCAAAGAAGAATTTTTTTTTTTTTTTTAATAGCTTGAATAACCAAAGAAGATACTCTAATGAAATATGTGGTTAAAAAAAATGTGGTCAAAACTCACAAGTGTATGAATCATTAAATCATTGTTTATCCTCCTTGTCTACTTCCTTCCATCGTTAATTCTCACAATGAATATAATGATGAAAACCATATTAAGCCTTAATAATTACCACCATCTTTTTTCCTCTTTTAATCTTTTCCAACTAACATTTTTCCTTATGACAGTTTTCATATTTTTTTATTTTTATTATTATTATTTTTTAATAGGGTAAACTACTAGTCTACTACTCTACTCTGGCTATTCCCTTTATAGTATAGTCGATCGTAGGGCATGCAATTTCGTACGGATAATGGTCCCCTTTTTGGGAAATTCCAGCTGTTCTTCTCTCATTGGTACCCTATAATAATTTTTTTTTCATGATGAAAACTGTTTTCTGTTTATTGTTAATAACTTTTATTTTATTTTTATTTTTACTTTTATTTTTTTTACTATTTTTTTCTTGCATATGATGTGATTCAGCTTGGAATTAACGTACATGGGTTAGCATTATTGGACCACCTTGGCGTATTACTATATACATGTACAAGGAAGTAGTGAGGAAGGTTAGTTATGCATTTGCAAATGCATAACAAATATTATAATATTAAAAAGTACATGGGGGTGAGAGAAAGGAGGAGAGAGATGGGTAAGTGGGGTCAGTTTTTAAATGTATCGTTAAAAGCTTAAATAGTACCATTGACTATGTAGTGATACTATTTCTACCGTAGTGATATTATTTCTACACATAGTGAGTATCACTGAATGAATATATAGTACCACTACATACATAAATAATACCACTGAAATGTTCAATGATACCATTTAATCATCTAGTGATACAATTGATCACCCAATGGTACTACTCTAAATTCATAAATGCATTTACGTGAAATGACACCCATGCCCCTCGTTATGCATTTAATCATACATAACTAACCTCCCTTTGGAAGGCCTCATACATGTACTTCGTATTAATCGTACATATGTAATGATGTCATGCATATTATTATTTGTAATGATTTTAATTACGTACGAGTAGTATTATAATTTTCTTTGCAAAATAGTACTCCCTAATTAATGGTCTTTTATTTATTTATTTATTTTTATCCTTTTCCATTCTTTTTGGTATGGTGGTGGTGGGGAAGAACTGAAGAAGCATCAAGATGACTCTATGTTGAAAGTTGGTGATTATATTATGTGGGATGAGGTGATTTTAGTATCCAAAAAAAAAAAAAACTATCCTCACCCTTTAGTTTCTTTCTAGTTAAGTTTTCTACTCTAGCGTAAATCAGTATGATCATAAAAGAAAAGGCTAATGAATGGTGGTATTTATAATAGTTAATTTGTGATTTTGGTATGAAAGTATCATGAACATACTCTGTGTGTTATTGGAAATCTTAACTATAGATTGAAGTATATGATAGCCTAAAAGTAGGGATCTCTTAAAACATAATTTTGACAAAATTGGCTCAAACCTATAAAACATGGTTAACCAACTCAATCTTAAATTACACCAAACTTACATTACCTACAAGGGTCACAACCCCACTCAATTTTTTTTTTTTTTTTTACACAATATCACAAGATATGCGTTGATTTTCATATCACTTAACAAAATATATTGTCTCAAGATATCATGTTCGACCTATTAGCTAAATTGTGTGGATTCAATAAAAAACAACTACAAATTTTCTTTCACCCTCCCCCACGGCCCCACCCAAAAAAAAGAAAAAAAAGGTGATTTCACCTTTAATATACTCCTGATTAATTATACTATCAGTTTTTATTACGTACCTTAAACTTCTTCTAATAAGACGAATAGAATACACCATAATCAACCGGCTAATCCTAAATTTGAGCACTATTGTAATGGGTAGTTGATCAAATCATTGAACAAGTTCCCATTGGGCCATTAGTTGAGTCAATTTAAGGAATTATTTCCCTTTTCTCATCCGCAAGAATCGCCAATTTCATTGTAGTGAGCTTTTGGACCAATGCAAAAGCCTCTTTATATTTATTCACCTTTCACCAATGGTTTTATAGTTTGGTGGATAAGAATAAGAGAGATGCATGTACGTTTGTAGTATTTATGCGTGTACGAATTTAGGTCACGTGACTTCTGTCATTGGATGGAGTTACCTCTCTTTTTTCCACAAAAGTCACCTATAAAAGAAGAAAGAAACCAAATTATTATTAGTTTAATAAAAAGTAAATCTATTCTAATAATTACATGAATATAAGATATCTATAAAATTAAGTTGAAAATAGCTCGAATCTAATTTGGATAATGTAGGTATATTACAATAAAAAGTTTTAATATTGATATAAGAAAAGTCTTACTATAAATTCTTGCTTGAATCAATAATTGCATTTTGGTGATAAGAATTTGGGTGCTCTACAACCTAATCTTTTAAAAGCATGTAGCATTTTTATTTTATAGCTCTACTAAAATATTGGGAGTACAACGTTTATAGATATATATACATCAATTTATTAAGGTGAATATCACTTTGATTAAGTTGGGATAAATCTTTTCTTTATGGGTTATGAGCAATTCATCATTTATAATCATACTTTTAGGTAGATTATATTTTTTACTATAGAAAAGATTTAATTTGAGCTATCCCCTTGACTTATAAAGTGTTGTACATCCACACAATTTATTGGAGTAGTTATCTAGGTTGAGGTACCCTGGATTAAATTAATCGTTTTATCAATTTTATTGGATTCATAAATTAGAAACGCCCAAAGCAAAGATTACTAAAGTGAGATTTTGCAAGAAAAACACAATTAATTTATCTTTTTTTTTTTCTTTTTTTTTTTTTTTGAAACACCTGATTTATTTTTCCTTCTTCTATGGTTAATAAAATAAAAAACAAATTCAGGAGAACTAAGGTTTAATTAAATTTAAATTAATTTAGATAAGTAAAATTAAAAAAACATGTAATTAGAACAACCCATTGATGTAGGAGAACTTTTTTTTTTAATTATTATTATAATAGATCAAAGTAGGAAATATAATATGAAATAAATAAAACCCTTAATTTTAACAAATGAACTCTTTATTTAGGCCTAGATTAAATAAGTTTAACATGAGGCCATGAACTTTTGTCTGTTTCAATATAGTAATTAATCTAGTACACAAGAAAAGGCAACCCAATAAGACTTAGCATTGGTAGTAATAATTTACCCTAATTATATTTTATTGTTAATACTATTCTAATTATACTTTTCAAGTGCATGTTCTGCCGACAAATTAAGACTAACAGTTAAACTAATGCAAGTATGTGTGGCTTATATCTATGTTCCTTTATCGAAATAGAATGTATGTGTGTCTTGATTTTGATGAAAGCACTTCGATCAAATGATGTTAGTTTATGGAATTAAGAATATAAGTTGGATTAATTGTGTAATATAAGTATTGCTTTAGTAGCAATGTAAATGATATAAAGAAATATATAATTCCTTGAGTCCTTTGTTTGTTCTTTAAATATTTCGCTGCATAAACTTATATTTTAAAACCAAAATTCTAATTAACTATAAGAAATTTATATGCAGTTATGTGAAATATTATTAAATCCAATTCAACATCTATGATCATTTGAGTATTATATTTTTATAATTTATACGTCTATAAAATTAAAGATAATTATGATCTCAAGTGTATTTTGAAAACTGTAAAAAGCTAAATAGGACAATATAATGTTTAAGGAATGGATGAAGGATTCCGTACTCTTTAGCTAGCTAAATGCTAGCCATTCGAGCTAATCTTGGAATGATACGACTACCTTTATACATTTGGTTTTATATAATAATAATTAGACAAGAACTAATAATTGTTTTGTCCATAATATGTTTAGTAATTAATTAGTATCCGTTAATTAATGATGTTGGACCCTACATACGTGGCATACATAGATCCAAATACTCCAACTAAAGTGATGTAACAAATATGTCAATAATGTCAAAAAGTATGACTAAACAACATACTAATAGTGTACTATTATTACAAACAATAAGAAATAATAATGTACAAATTCATATAGTTTAGACTATTAAGCTTTCTTTTGTAGCTTTAACTTGTTTACAGTGCAATTAGTAGGTTACAAATTGACCTTTCAACTTATCTTTTGTCACCCAAACATTGTACGCGTGTCTAATTTCCACTTTCTCATCTTTTAGAATTTTTGCTCAAGAGTAATTTTCTTATAACCGAGGTTAAGTACAATTAAATCTTGTTGAGTAAAAATGAATACAAATTTATTAATTTTCAATACTCTTTTCATTACTGGTAAATTTAAGATGAGATTGAGGTGGTGGAAGCGTGGAACGAGTAGAGGGTGTCGCTTTGTTTTCATGTTCGTAGTTGTTAATTGAGGTATAAAAAAAGGGGCATATTTGAGGGCTTTCCTTTTACGAGTATTTTGTTTTTAACCCTTTGGTGGATCTAACATTCTTCCACGATTTAACCTTACCACCTTAATAAATTTAATCAACTAACAAAATATAAACTTATATTACAAGTCTTGAACCTTCATTATTTCAACTTTTCTTTAATAACAACTTTCTAGATTAATGTCCAAATTTGGTGAACTTTGTTGTACAAAATAATTATTGTATGTGCCTCTGAGATTTTAAATTTATTTTTTTATCATTTATTCTTCCAAATTACCGTAAATAATTAGATAAGTCAAGATATAACCCAAATTGTATCATGTTATTGTATGTACTGTAACTATATATATATATATATATATATATATATATATATATATATATATATATATATATATATATATATATATATATATATATATATATATATATATATGGTACAACCAATTATTATACCATAGATGTTATCCTTAATTTTTAAATTTTTTTTTTTAAAAAAAAACTTTTTATTTTTAACTTTTTTACTATTTGTTAGGATGGACCCAACATAAATTTGAATTCACTAATTGGTTCATCTTAGGTTCCCACTTTGATCCCATGCCAACCTCAAAATTTAGAGAGAGATTCTTCATTTCATCTCCCATCTCTATTCATGTACTGCAAAAACATGTGAAAGTAGGCCCTTTATTTATGTAGTAGTCTCATAACATAATTCTTTCATTTTTTTAGGCAAGGAGCTTTTATTCTTTCTTGTTTTTAATAACCCCACCTTCTTTGGAGATTTTAAATCATAGGAACATACTATTATTTTATTTAGTTTTAACCAATACATGAATGCTACTATATTTATAACCCGGCCTCCTACTCGGTTAGTTCTAAACTTTCTACATCTCTCATTTTTCTCATCTCTAAGCTACCTTGTAATTAATTACAATTTAATCTCTTCTTTATCATCTTAATCATCCATTGCTAATCTTAATAATCGTCCAAGGTAAAGAACAAGAAGAAGAAAAAGAAGAAGATCTAAGAAGAAAAAAGATGGTGTACAAGCTAAGTTCAAGTTTAGAAAAAAGGTTACGAGTTCAAATCTCATCCATACATCATAGCAGAATGAAGCGAAAAGTTATGGGTGTTGATGATCATGTTATGTACAATGATGATGATGTGAAGAAGAAATTTCATCAAAGGATAAAGCTTTAAAACAAAGCATGTTATGTATGATGATGATGATGATGATGGTAATAAATGCATGATCTTGGAGGGAATGTTGACCTCTAGGCAAGTCTGATGCTTGGCTTTCTCTCTACATCTTTTCTCTCTATTTCTCTCTCTTGATCAAAATTCCTTCTTGTTTTTAATCTCTTTTTTGTTTGATTGTTGTGAGAAATTGAGAGAATTGATAAAAATGGGGATCTTTTGATCTTATAATTATAGTATATTAGTTTGTAAGATTTTAGACTCTTTAATTAATTTCTCTCTTCTTCTTTGATTGATTAATTAAGCTTGTTTTAATTACATAAACTTGGCAATTAATTAATTAATTTTCACTTTAATTTGTATATTTTGATTGTATTTATCTTGTTTGTTGATTTATTATGTAAAGGTAACGAAAAAGTAAACATTGTATTAGAAGACTCTTCTTGTGAAGAAAACTCCTAATGTAATATCGAAAGTTAACTAGATCCTCCCAAAAGATTCATCTTTTGACTCGGTCTTTATATCTTCAACCTTGATTCTTGTAGCCTTCTTCATACTTTTTTTTTAGAAAGTAGCATTCTACATACTTACTAAATAATTTATTTATAATACCTCTGTTATATTTATTTGCAACGATTAGACATTTTTCCTCTCTAGTTTATGTCAAATTGTTGCAAATAATATGTAACGGAGGTAGTATAAAGTAATTTCTCATTGATTATTTCTAGGAGCATGATTCCTTAAATTTTGGTTTGATTTTATTGTACCCATCAAATGGGGGAATCCCATAAACTATGTCCCTAATCAAAAGTCAATGGTTTGATTTTAATTTTAGCTAGCATATAATTTGAACTTGGAATCTAAATCCAAAATCGTGTGAAATAAAGAAAAATAAAATCTTCCCTTCAAAAAAAAGAAAAATAAAATCTTCTTAAATATAGAGTATCTTTGTTTGCAAAACAGTTTGATATTTTTTTGATCCATTCCATATAATATATATACATAAAATGTGATAAACAAAAAAAAAAAAAAATACATGTGGGAAAAAAGTTGAAGATTCCATTGAAAATATCTTTTAATTTATGTAGTATAGTAGTGTAATTTTGTGTTGTATATAATTTAATTTTTTTGTAAGTAGCAAGGTGATTAATTGAAGGAGAAGGAGGTTTAACAAGGGAGAAAAGTCTATGGTGGATGAGGACTCAAGTTTGCATTCTAGAAGAAAAAATAGTAAAGGAAAGGAAACAAAATTTATGAGTTTTGTAAAAAAAAAAAAAATTATAAATAAAAAAAAATTATGAGTAAATTAAGAAAATTACCCAAATACCCTTTTAATTTTGTTACTCATATGCAAGATTTGAATTTCTCGGATACACCTAGATTAGCACCTAATCAATTGTGCATTTTGTGCACAATCATTGTAACCCCTAGGCCCTAGTTATTTCATGCAAATAGTAGGGCTTTTAACCTTTTCCGACAACTTGGATCACTTATAAAATTTATAATTTTGCTTTTTATATGAATATACGTTGTACTACATACATGAACTAATGAATATGATCAAAGTTATATTTGTTATTCCGAGAATTAAATTGAATTCCATATGCATTCTTGTTAAAATGTTACTGTACGAAAATCTATATAAAAAAAATTCTTCTGTACTTTTTAATCCGAGTTGAATAATGACTATTCTTATTAAAATCAATCCTTGAAATTGTAGGATGTGGGGAGAGAATGGTATGAGAACTTTATCTACAAATTATTAGTTTAGTTCTCGCAATATATTTAGGGTAGTTGGTTTAAAGTGGAAAATGAATAATAAGATCCACTAGAAAAAACCTAAATTTAAAATTATTGTTTATTTATGATAAATAAGTACTTCAGTTTATTTGGCCGACAAGTGATGAATAAAGTTTAGGCAGTACAAAGATTAAGACTTGAATTGGTTGTCTCATGTCACTCGTCATATCAAAAAGTAAAGGAAAAGAAGAAAGGAAACTAGAAATTAAAATAATTGAAGTATTTGTCACTTCTAACTTGTATTAGTTGCCCTAGTTGATTTAGTCATAGAAGGAGTATGTTGAAATAATATGTCTTGAATTGGTTTTCAAAGTAACGAGCAAAGGAGTAGTGCGCAGACAAGAAATTAAAGTTTCGATGAAGGGTGAGCTATAGCTCTAGATGAGTGAGCTTCATCAACATAGAAGCATCGAGCTACAGCTCTAGGCGAGTGATGAGCTATAGCTTAACTTGGCCTTAAGGAGCTTGCGGTAGGTTGGATCTAGCTCCCGAGCTATAGATCGATAGTTTCGATCAATTATTCCTCACACGTGGACAGTGGAAGTATGTTTAATTTGACTAAATCACGTAAATCCTTGTGTTCTTTAATTTGTTTATATTCTTTGTTGCTTTTATTTTCCCGTTCTCAATTAATTTTCATTGACTTGTTCCGCATTAATCAACACAACACCACTCAGTATCCTTACAGGGTATTTTGAGTAATTAAGTTCACGTTACATCCTTAATTATGAAAGAGTGCACGAGATAACCAAACATATAATTAGTTTCAGATGAAATTAATTAAAGCAATAAGGAGGTTGATGTTATGAATATGACATTATGCCCTTATTGCCAACAACGGATTGTGTCTTCTAATAGTAGATCCATATAGTAGAATATGTACGGTTTTTTTTTTTTTTTTTTTTTTTTTACCAATTATTTTATAGTTTAGCAATAGGAAAATTTGCAAATTGCAGCCATTTAAAGTTCGTATTTTGCAAATTGCAGCCATTTAAATTTTATTTTTGCAAATTGCAGCCCAAAAGTTCCTATAAATTGTAAATTGCAGCCCGATTTAATTTTTTTTTCATCGGTTTACATGTTGAAAAATCTTCGGCTAAGGTTTTAGGGGTCATTTTAGTCCTTAGAGACCCGAATTGAGCTCGGAATTAGCAAAAAAATAACGTAAGTATCTCGTTTTGCGTAACAAAAATGTATCGATTTGTGGGAAACTGTAAATATGAGACACTTACGTTAATTTTTTGCTGATTCCGAGCTCAATTCGGGCCCCTAAGGGCTAAAATGACCCCTAAAACCTTAACCGAATATTTTTCAACATGTAAACCGATGAAAAAATTGAATCGGACTGCAATTTACAATTTATACGAACTTTTAGGCCGCAATTTGCAAAAAAAAAATTTAAATGGATGTAATTTGCAAAATACGAACTTTAAATGGCTGCAATTTGCAAATTTTCCTTAGCAATAATATTACTTTATACCGCATATGCACAAGTATAAGCATAGGATGGAGGTAGGATTGGTGTCAAAAACTTAACCGGCCAGCACAAATTGATTTCACTCAAAAAATACCTAATTTAGATTCTCGTATGGACACAACCGAGGCCTTCCAAAGGGAGGTTTGATAGGTACCTGGACATACATATATATCAAGGGGCATAAGAGACATTTCGCATGAAATTTACCCATCTTTCTCCTCCTTTCTCTCACCCCCATGTGCTGAATTTAAGTGTACCACTGGGTGATTAATAGTATCACTAGATGATCAAATAGTATCATTGAACATTCAGTGGTACTATATATTCATTCAATGGTACTGTATATTCATTCAATGGTACTAACTACGTGTAGAAATAGTATCACTACATAGTCAATGATATTATATAAGCTTTCAGTGGTACATTTAAAACCGGTCCCACGTGCCCATCTCTCTCCTCATTTTCTCCCACCCCCATGTGCTTTACAATACTTTTCAATATTTTAATGTTTGATATGTATTTGCACATACATATCAAACCTACATTAGTACTTCCTCGGACACAACCCCAATTGACTTTGCCAAACGTGACCTGAGTTCCCGAATTATTGACACCTCTACCGTAGCTAGGAGTGTCATTTGACAATCCAATAAAAGAATATTTTTATTTGATTTAATTATCATGTAGTTATTAGATATAAATGTCTTTGTAAATATTATAACTTTTTATTTATGAATTGGATCAATCTTTATTAAAAAAAAATCCACGGAGTATTCCTCTACCAATAAATGTCGTAAAAATTAATCGAAGTTCTTTTTATTAAGAATGATCACTTTTCCCATTTAATTTGCGTGAGTATAATCTATACTAATCTATTAAAAGGCGTTTCTAAAAACATCTATTTGCCACATAGACTCCTCATTGCGCCACGTCATATACTCAATTTCTTAATACGCCATGTAATCAACTCAATTCTCTTTCAATATGCCACGTCACCCATGTAACCAACAATAGCACTATATAATGCCTCAACTTAATTAATAAAAAAATAATATATGTGGACAAAGAGGTTCAAACACTCAACCTCTAAGAAGAAAAATCGTTGTTTAACCATCTAATTAATTATCACTTATGTTACAATTTTGCCCACAAATTTATGTTATACTACAAAAGTATTGAAAACACATACAAACTATTAAATGTCTTTAAAAAATTAACAGTTGTATAACTAAAAAAAAGTAAGAAGCGGGGCAACCAGTTTTTACATGAAAACGAGATTCTCCTTTCCTTTTCTTTCTCTAATCATGCTTTTTTTAGTTCATAAGGGATACGTAATAGTATATCATTGTTGCTGGTCATAATTGACATGTTGCGCACATAACACGTTTGTTATATGATGGACCATTCATACATATATAGTAATTGCACTGAGTTATGACTTATACTATATATATGCAATTTATGCGTTTCTAAAAATCTCTGAGTTAATTCCTTCAATGATGTTCATCCATGATAATTCTCTTTAACACCCTAAATAAAAAGAAGCTAAAATATAAGATGTTTCGTATTTGTAGATAGATTATTTCAGTCACTAAGTAATTGATCGATTGCAAATGTATATGGAATGGATAATCGATGAAATGAGAGTTTGAGGCCAGATAATTCATCCTACTAAAATTTAATTTATTAATTAGGAAACCCTTCTCACTAGCAACACGCAATTAAGTTTTTTTAAACATAAAAGGAGGAAACTTAAATTATTTAACACATACTTAGTAGTTAGTACATAGTATTTGGAACATCCGACAGTACCCCTAATCTGAGGAAGTATGAAGTTGCATTCCGGGAAACACTCTAAAGTCATTGACAAATTATATTAAGAACTAATTGTAGACCTTGTAAGTTGTAATGTAGTTTTGTGAGAATTGGTCCACCTAATAGGCTAATATAAACTATAAAGTATGTATTAATCCATAATTAAGCAACGCATTTGTCTGTATTCATCATTACCATCCAATTACTGTATTAATTAATTTTGGCACGTAATATTAGAGATGTCTTAAAGTGATAATTAATCGTTCTATCTAATGAGTGCCTATAAAAACTTGTTAAGGGAAAAAAAAAAAAACTCATATACCATTAATCCATTATGTACAGTACTTCTTATAATTTGAGTTTTTTTTTTTAGGTAAGATGAAATTTTAAAAGGTAAAATGAAAGACCCTATTGAACCGACACCTCACACAGGTTTAGCCAGCCCAGTTCCGCATACAGGTCGACGCTTAAGAGTAAAGGGGGGAGGTAAGATAATCCCCCTACCCTCAAACATTTTGTAGTAAAGTCACAAGTTCGAGCCCCACCAATTCCATTAAATTTTTTTTGAGATATTGATGATCAAAGTTAAATATTAGCAATAAATTGTACTCCGTAGTGTACAAAAAATCCAAGGCAGGTGTAGTGTACAACTGTGTGCATAGACTTTGTTTTCTTTAATAATAATAATAATGAGATTCAGATTCTTGCCATTTCCTTGGTAAAGATGGAATCTTCATAGCCAATTGTCACGATTATAAAGGTTGCAGTCCGATTAGAAAGTTTATTTAACAACTAATCGGATCTTTTTTTCATTGATTTGGATTATAATATACTCATATATGAAGACTAAGGCCATCTATCACTTATAAGCCATTAAAGATATTAATTTGATGGTTCAAAGGAAAATTGACAAGCAATCAACACATATAAAAGAAAAATAGTTTTTTAATTAATTAAAAAAAATTAGCTACTCTTGCATGATTAATTCAATTGTGTAGGTTTTTTTTTTTGTTATTTTATTATTTTAGACAACACACATCAAAATAATAAAAAATACTAATAATAAAATGGCATATGTTACAAAAGTTGATGCAAAATAAATGACATTCAAATCGATGGTGAATTATTGAAGTAAAAATAAGTAATTACAAGACCGCATGTTCCTGTCTCAACTCGACACAATAAAAAAAAATGTACCACGCTCAAGCATATTCGATCTACTTGCGCATATATATATATATATATATATATATATATATATATATATATATATATATATATATATATATATATATATATATATATATATATATATATATATATATAAGACATAGCTCGCACTACTACAAAAATGCTCAAAGAGACCTTAAGTTAGAGACCATTTAAATAAATATATGGTCTCTTGGATTCAAGAGACCACATATTTCAAATAAATAGTCTCTTATGTATAATCCTAGAGGTATGAAAATGTACCAAAGACCATTTATTTTAAAAAAGTGGTCTCTCTTTTTTTTAATTAAATAAATTAAAAAAGAGAGACCATTTATTTAGGAGAAGTGGTCTCTCCTTTTTTTTTTAATTAAATAAATAAATAAAATAGAGAGATTAACTATTTACAAAAAGTGATCTCTGTTTTTTTAATAAAAAAAAAAAAAAAAAAGAGAGATCATTTATTTAAAAGAAATGGTCTCTACATCTTTTAAATTAATTGATTAAATTTAAAAATACTCTTGATCTAATCTACTAGTATTACACGAATTGCCATGTGTAAAAAATCAAACCTTAGATTTCGAATTCATTTCTAATTTAAAGGGTAAGTATTAAGTATTGAGATTAGATAATTTTTTTTTTTTCTTCTAAAAATGAATATTTCTAAAACAATAATAATCAGACAAATACCCTCACTTTCAATCTCACACTAAAGTAAAACCCTAAATTCCTCCTCTTCTCTCTACGTTCACTAGAGGTCGCCACCCCACCTTGGCACCTTTCATAGCCACCGAGATTTGCGCCCAGCCGCCCTGATCTCCTTCACGAGAGTTATGCCCAGATCTCTTCTCCTTCTAGCATTTGCTCGACAAATCTCCGTCCTCTAGTATGTATTTCAAATTCATTGTTTTTGATGTTTTTGGTGGTTTGATTGTCAATTATATCTTATTATTTGTTGTGAATTTCGTTATGTTATCTGAATTTTATTCTTTTTGTTGGGAATTTTGATTTTTTGCTACATTTTCGATCTATTAGTATTTGTATGGAATTTTCGTTTTTTATCTGATTTTTTCCATCTATTTGTGTTAAATTTTTTTAATCAAATTATTGTTTATAGTTTTCTACTATTTTAATTGTCATCTCAGAAGACAATTAATCTCCAGCTTACGTTTTTGGATCGTCTTTTATGGCGGAAGGCGGACAGAGGATCTATTGCTCCTGGAACTCATCTTGGTGTGAACTCATTTTTTTTATCATTCTTTTTTATTTTCTTTATTTTTTGGGGTGTTTTCGTGTTTTTTTGTAGCTTAATTTGAGGTTTGTTGTAGCTGGTAATTTTCATGTGTTTAATTGATGTTTTTATTTTTTATTATTTAGTTAATTGTTGCGAATTGTTATGATGATGATTTATTATTATTTATATTATTTATTATTTATTTTTTTATTTTGCGGTTGTTGTGATGATTTATGAGTTCATTCTTCATTGTGTTATCTTGCATGTTGTTTTTAAGGTACAATGATTGTGTGATTGACGGTGTTCAAAGAAAATTACATTCGTCTTTTCTAGTTTTTTGATTTGATTTTGAATTAAGTTTTTAATTTTCACTTTTTTTATTTCTGCAATTTTAAATGTAATTGCTAATTCAAATGTTTGTTCGTTTATTATTATTATTATTTGTTAATTTTGGATGTTTTGGAAAAAATTTCAGGGTAAAAAGTGTAAATGAAGAAGATTACTTGTTAAATAGTTCGGCTGGCGAGATTGTTGCACAAGATCACCAAGTACAAGGCCTTTTTTTATCGAATTTGGATTATAGCATTATTGTGTATTTTTTAGTATGGGGTTTGTATAATTTTTTGCAAGAATATTGATTGTATTATTAATGAGTATGTTGTATGAGTATTGAAATGTATAAAATTTTGCAAATATGAATTACATCTATGTATTTTTGCTGTAAATGATATAGGAGTTGTATATAGTATTTGTTTAATTGAAATTATATACGTAGTATATATTAAAAACGAATACTTTTTTTTAAGAAAGAAAACAGAAAGAGACCATCTATTTGAAATAGGTGGTCTTAGTTTTTGAAAAGCTGAGACCATCTATCTGAAATAGGTGGTCTTAGTTTTTGAAAAGCTGAGACCATTTATTTGATATAGGTGGTCTCTCTTTTTAAAACAAGAGACCACTTTTGATGACTAAAATTCAATTATTAGTGATTGAAAGTAATTTTATCACCCTTATAAAACTTTTCCTGTTCGATTTATAAAAAAAATCATATTATGTTCAAAGTTACCTATAAAAAGGCAAAAAGTTACCCTAAATTGGCTTAAAGTTACCCCTATACTGCTCGATGTACACTAATATTAGTGTAAACCGGATGTATACAAAAGTTTTTGTTTTGCCGATATTCTACTAACTTCATTCTATTACGTGTAAAATGTATAATTAGCTCTCTAATAATACGATTGAAACTTAAAGTAGTGGATGATTAGCCATTTAGCCGCTATATTCATAATCATCACAATAAGGAGTTGTGACATCTGAACTTGTAATGCACTACTAATGCATACATGTATTCTCATCCTTATATATATACTTGTATATTCAAGTTGTTATGTGTCTAATTGTCCATTAAATTTTTTAACCCTACTAGATCTATTAATAAGCTAGGTCCACGGACCACCATCATCTACAGTCTTGCTTGTACCAACTTTCGTACAGAGTACACAACACTAATAACTTCTAAGGAACACTATACGACAACACTCTTTAGTTAGCTACACCAATAATCTTGTTATTAACACTAGTTCCAACCACACACAAGCCACACGCCCAATTATACTCAACACACTCTTCACTTAATCCGATATTTGATCCAATGGTTCAACGATAAATCGATAATATATATACTTTGTACATTGTAACATGAACGACTTATAACACTTTACTTCAAAAACAATTGATTTAAGTCATATTATTTGCCGAAGGGGATTGGTTTAGTTAAGTAGTGTACAATTCAATAGTTTAAGCTGAATTGATTTTGATAAGTGTAATTAAAGCGCAAAATATAGCACTAATCTAACCTGATCTTACAACTAACTTGGACACCGTATTCATGTCCCCCTTATATTGGATGCTAAATTGTCAAAATGCAAACATGAAATTGTACTAATTTTGGCAGGAAAATAATGGTCTTAAATCAACCTAGCTATTATTTTAGGCAAGTATTACTTCCTAATCTGTATAAAATACGAAGAATTGTAGAAAAAAGCTTTTAGCCCTAAACTTATTTAAACTTGTTAGTCAATCTAAAATTCTAAATCTAATCTTATCTTATTATACTCAAAATAAGTAAAAACAAAATAATAGGCGAATGGACCCTGACCTAAACATGATCTTAAAACCTTGAAAGCTCCAACAAATAATGTCAAGGTTAATTATGCATTTATGGTCCATTTAGTTTACCCTACCATACCACACACATTTTATTTTTATATCCCACATAAAACACATGATCATGCAAGTTGATGAGTTGGGACCATAATTAGCCAATTGAGCTTTGATTATTTGATCCTTATTTCAGATAAATGATGAGAACAATTTTTTAATTTTCTTTCATATATAAGTAATTAGAAAAATTAATAGCATGAACTAGCTCATATATATGTTACTACATTAATTCTTTCCCCTCAACAACCTTCATCAACGCATGGCAATGCAACTTGTTCAACCGCAATCATTATGAGCATATACGATCGAGTAGTTTCCAATAAAGTGGGAACAAATTAAATTAATACGACGTATTACGGAGTATATTATAAGGTACCAGTAATATATATATATATATATATATATATATATATATATATATATATATAGGGGAGGGATCCGGTAAGAACCCCTCCTTATATAAGAACCTAGTATATATAAGAACCAATCTAATCCGTAGGATTAGATTGTAATAGACGCTCCAGATTAAAGGAATGTTAGTAATGGCATTATAGTAAATATGAAAACAGACCACCACCATATATAAACCCCAAATTTTCTCTCTCCTCAACCATAACCCACACTTTATAAAGTTTCTACTTACTACCTCACTCTCTCTACTAAAACCCCCAAATTCTCTCCAAAAATCACGAAATTCTGATTTGATTTTTGTGATTTTTCTGATTTTAGCATGATTTCAAGTCGATTTTTTATTTTTCTCATTTGATTTTCATTAATTTTCGGCGATTTTAGTGTTCAAATTTCAGTGATTTTAGGGCTGGAATTTTCAGCGGAGTTAGGGTTCGAATTTTAGCAATTTTAGTGTTCGAATTTCAGCGATATTAGGTAATTTCAGCACTACTTGATTATTTCTTGTTTGTTTTTTTTTTGCTGCGATTCTTTTTGGTTTTTTTGGCTTCATTTTAGTAGTATTTCGATTATATTGCTACCTCTGTATTCAATCTTTTATTGAATAGTCTATGTTTTCAGTTTTTTTTTATGACTTATTGTATGTCTATTATGTTTTGCAACTAATTATGTAATTTCGGAATTTCTAAATGAATTAATTGACTTTTGTGAATTGTAAATTAGCTTAGGATGTTCTAAACTCTATCTCATAATGTTCTAAACTCTTTTTCATTATGTTCTAAGTTAGTGATACCTCTTATTGCGTTCTTAATTGTTAGTGATATCATTGGTTGGTTGGCCTTTAGATGGATGAATTAGTGCTTTCGTTAGATTGATTGATTGACATATATTATCTTTGAGGGAAAACTTGGGGACTGAGGAGAAAGAGAGAGGGAAGGAGGGGTGGGAGGATTATGCTGCCTAGCTGGGCATTATTAATGAGTTCAAAGGCTTAAAATAGGTGGATGAACTTATAGTCTTATACCATGCTTATGAGTTATGAATTTATGATGTTGCAAACTTAACTGTCTCAAGATGAATTGTAGATGCCTGGCAAGTTAGGATGGTTTTGTATACATGATGGGGGCAATTTAACTTGATACAATGTGGCCATATCAATGCCAATGTAGCTTTCTAGTATGATAATTATCGATTTTAAAGTAGAAGTAGCTGCTGTCAAAATTAGTGGAGTATTGGGTGGGGCCCATTTGGTTTGAGAAATTGTAAAATGTGAAGGGAGGAACACAGGCAAAGGTTTAGAACATAGGAAAAATAGTTTAATTTAGAACATGAGAGAAAATTTTAGAACATAGGCAAAAAAATTTAGAACATAAAAAAAGGTTTAGAACATAAGAAAGATAGTTTCGAACATGAGAGAAAATTTTAGAACATAGGCAAAAAAAAATTAGAACATAAGAAAGGGTTTAGAACGAACATAGGTAAAATAATTTAGAATATGAGAGAAAAATTTAGAACATAGGCAAAAAAATTTAGAACATAAGAAAAGGTTTAGAACATAGAAAGATAGTTTAAAGCATGAGAGAAAATTTCACAAGAAAAATTTTAGAACATAAGAAAAGGTTTAGAACATAGAAAGATACTTTAGAACACAAGAAAAAAATTAGAACATAGGGTAAATAATTTAGAACATTAGAAAACTAATTTAGAACATAAGGAGATTACTTTTACTGATTTAGAACATAGGCAGAAAACTTTACTGCTAGTAAGGGATGTGGATTGGAGATGCGGTATAGGATAAGAAAGGGAGTGGTGAAGGTTAAGTGGCTGAGCAGCAGGGTAGAACATAGGTAAAAGAGTGGTGAAGGAGCAAATGTTTTGAACATAGGAAAAAATTTAAAGCACATGTTTAGAACATAGGTAAAACAAAATTTTAGAACACAGGCTTTAAAAAATTTAAAACATAGAAAAAAAATTAGAGTACAGGTTTAGATTATAAGAAAAAATTTAAATCACATGTTTTAAATACAGGAAAACATTTAGAACATAGACAATAAATTAATTTAGAACATTGAAAATTTAGAGCACTAGTTTAGAACATAGGCAGTAGGAAATTTAGAACATAGGAAAAATAATTAGATCATAGACAAAAGAATTTAGAACATAGGAAAATAAACTTTAGAACATAGGTAGAAAAAATTTAGAAAAAAAAAAACTTTAGAACATAAATAGACTAAATTTAGAACATAGGAAAAAAAAACTTTAGAACATAAATGGACTAAATTTAGAACATAGGATTAGCCAAAAAAAAAATAAAATTAGAACATACTTCGTATATGATTATACGAATCTATTTTATATTCTCAATCATGGTTATTGTATCTAGCAATTTTTAGTTAACTTTACTACTTATAAATCATAAAAATCATTGATAGAAACATGAAAGACAACAAGGTCAAGGAAATTTAGAAAATTCTGAAAAATATCAGCAAAAAATAACAATTTATTATTATTACTAAAGAAGAAAAAGGCAATTTAGAACATAGGAAAACTCTCAAAACATAGATTTAGAACATTAGGGAATTTTTTTTTTTTTAGAAAATATTCTGAACATTTTTTAGAAAATTGAAAAAAAGCTTACAACATAGGGTTGAATTACAGTACATTATTTAACCGTTGGGCATGCTAAAACCTATTAGCTCAAGTGGTAGAGCACTATGCAAATGCATAGAGATGTAGGTTCGATTCCTACATAGGTTATCAGCGTCATGCGATAATTCCACCGAAAGTTAAAATTTTTGGTTGGCGCGTTCTTCACAATGGGGTGCCTGTTCGGAGCTATTTAGCTAAACGGGGTATATGTAGTGATGATATTTGTCAAGTTTGTGGTGATGCTCTTGATTCTCTTATGTTAGACATGGTCTTACAATTGTTGTTGCGGCAGGCTTGTAGAATATTGAACTTGAAACTGATTTGCTGAAGCTGTACTCCCACCTGCAGAACAACATCAGAGAAATTTCGCCCTTTGGTCTGAATGTGAACGATATTTTGTGCATTGCTAATTCTTGTTCTTCTTTTTCTGTCAGCCATGTTGGGAGGGAAGGGAATAGGGTGGCACATAAGCTTGCCCAATCTAGTAATGAGTTTGATTGTACGAGAGTCTGGATTCAGGAGCTCCCTGCGATTTTCATGTCTGCTGTTCTTTTTGATGCTCCTGTTGTGAGCTAATAAAATTCTGTTATGTTCTCCTGTCAAAAAATAAAAAAGAACCATAAAAAAAATATACAGGACTAAGTTATACGAACAAAAAATACTTATCGAAACTATGTTAAAACGAAACTCTTTAAAGTTAAACATACACTTGTCTCCACATTACACAAATCAACCTACGTGGGATTTGAACCCACATTTTTTGTGCATTTGCACAATGCTCTACCCATTGAGCTAGTAGGCTAATGTATAAGATATTCAAATAAATATAAACCTTGAGCTTACCTAATGTATCAAATCAAAAATAATGTAAGCAATTGTTGATTGGACAACAAGAGATTCAATTTTTGCCAGTGAAAGACATTGACAAGGTTTATATTAAAAGCTTAGACAATCATGAGATTCATGACAATAAAACATATCTAAATATTTGGCTTTGTATGTGTCATTAACTCATTATCACTTTATCAATAGCAATAGCAAATTAGCAAATAGCAATAGCATCAGCTTAGTCAATAGGGAAGGTCACATTTAGGGAGTTCGCAATTATCAATATCAAAATCATCATCTTTCTTCTTTGAAGTATTAATATTATTCTAATTTGTAAGTCTTGGCGGAAAAAGACATAGAGACATGAACACAGAAACCATCACATACAAAATCCCATCACGTCATAAAGGCAAACTGATATATAGTATACCACACTTACACAAGTATGAACTAGCAAGCATAAAACTAGGTTGCAGCTCTCAAATCTCACTAGGACAATGGATTCTAATTTGTTCTGATCATAAAAGGATAACTTTAGAACCTTTATAACATAGAGAGTAAACTTTAGAACATAAACGAAAACTTTAGAACATAAAAGGATAACTTTAGAACCTTTATAACATAGAGAGTAAACTTTAAAACGAAAACTTTAGAACATAAAAGGGTAACTTTAGAACCTTTATAACATAGAGAGTAAACTTTAGAACATAAACAAAACCTTTAGAACATAAAAGGATAACTTTAGAACCTTATAATATAGAGATTAAACTTTAGAACATAAAAGGATAACTTTAGAACATAGTGGATTTGATCCCATGATAATATTCAAAACCCAAACTTTTGTTTTATGAACTAGATTAGTTGTCCTTGTCCTTGGTCTTAAAACTCGAGCCATCATTTGGCTTTCCCTCTTTTGATCTATCATGAGTGCTCTATGTTTAACATTTGTAAGTATTAGAGTTGGAAGGGATGACAAGCTGTCTAGGCCATCATTATTATCTGGTAGGGGGTTAGTGTAGATTGCATAGGTAAACATTAGAATATAGTTGGAAAAATTTAAAACATACACTAAAAACTTTAGAACTTGTAAGTAAACTTTAGAACATAGGAAGTAAACTGATTAAAGCATAAAAAACAACTAAAATTACCCGAATGATCTTTTAAGCATTAAAAACAACTAAAATTACCCGAATGATCTACCAGTCATACAACTACCGATATAGTAGTACTCAAATACGCATCACTTACTCATGGTCATATTGGAGGGATGATCTATCAATCATCCATGACTACTACGATACGTCGGTAACATAACCAAGCTGAGCTGAATATTCACGTCCAAGCTCATTTAGCTCTGAACTTTTCACAAGCATAAATAGATAAAATGCTCTTTCAACAATCAACACATAAACAAGAGCATCTCTCACTCTTTTTTTATTTCAATGAAAAGGGGATATTAATAATTAAGCCACATCCAACAAACCCATAGTACATATCTAAACTAAAGTAAAAATGCTGCAAATAAATAAGCTACATGTTGATGTATTTAAAGCAGTTTGATACATAAGCTACCAGAAATTAAAATCCATTAAAAATCAAAAATCTGGAAAACAAAATAGGATAAAATCGAAAACGATGTTGAAAAACTCAAGCAAAGGAAAAAAACAGAAAAATCTGGAAATAAAAAATCTGGAAATAAGCAAAGGAAATAAAATCTAGAAATAAAATTTGGAAAAATCTGGAAATTGAAGAAGAAAAAGAAAACTAGAAAACGAAATTGATGAAATTAATGAAAAAACTCAAACAATGCTCTACCCGTTGAGCTAGTAGGCTAATGTATATAAAACACTTGAACTAGAGGAAAAACTACTAACAACTATATGAGATAATCACAAAAGTAATTTTTTTTTGTTTAATCATATCCTTTTGCACTTCTAAACACTATCTTTAGCATCATTTATTGTAATTTGATGATCGATTACTTGCATTAAGGTGGGTTCATTATATTGGCTATATAATCAATCTATCATTAGTAGTCCTTTAAAGCAAAAGTTATCCCAAGTTAAGACTAGTGCTAATTAAACAAGCTTTGACAAACATGCTAAGATTGTCTACTTTAGAACACAATGAATTACTTTAGAACATAAAGAGTAAACTTAATATATGCTAAATAAAAGTTTAGAACATGCTAAGATAGTTAAATAATAGTTTAGAATATAATGAATTACTTTAGAACACAGTGAATTACTTTAGAACACAAAGAGTAAACTTTATAACATAGATGGAAAATTTTAGAACATAGAAGGAAAACTTTAGAACATCTTGAATTATTTTAGAACATAATGAATTACTTTATGTTCTAAATTTCCTTATAACATAGTGAATTATGTTCTAAATTTGTTTTGCTTAGAACGTAGTAAATTACTTTATGTTCTAAATTTGTTTAGAACATAGCTATGTTCTAAATTTGCTTTTGCTTAGAACATAGTGAACTATATAAAATCTAGAAATAATAAAATTAAAAAAAAAAAAAAAAAAAGGAAAAGGAAAAACCACCACCACCCTTTTCCTCTTCCCAGCCACCAAATTCGCCGCCGTCGCTACCCTAGCCGCCACCTAACCTTTCTCTACCCAGCCAACCCTAACCTCGCCGGTGAACAGATCCCCTGTGCCGGGGACCCACCCAGCCTCCCCACCCCCCTTTTTCCTTTTTCCTTTTTCCTTTTGAGAAAAAATTAACGCATCAAAATCGCAGCATACACAAATCGCAAAAAGCTGGAAAATTTTGAGAAAAAATCGCAGCAAATAAAACAGCATCGAAATCGCAAAAGAAAACCGAACAAAAAAAATCAAAATAAGAACAAACAATTCGAACAATCAAACAATCGAATTGATAAATAATCGAGCAAAATAAATATACATCGAATAGAAAATTCGCAAAAAATCGCAAAAATATTGACGAAAACATGAATTAATCAGTAAAAATCGAACATAAATCGCAGCAAAAATTGAGAAATAAACGCATCAAAATCGCAGCATACAAATCGCAAAAATCAGGGAAAGATTTGAGAAAAAATCGCATAAAAACGCAACAAAATCACATCAAATTGCAGCAAAAAATCGCATCAAAATCGCATAAAATTCGTAGCAAAATCGCAGCAAAATATTCGCTAAACAATATTGAGAACAATTACATAGAAAATGCTCAAAATAATCGCATGAAATTAATCGCATCAAAATTGCATGAAAAATCATTAAATTTAAAACAAATCTGATTATAAAATTAATAAACTTACAATAATTAATCCAAAATCTGTGAAAATATCGTGATGAATTTGATGAACTTTCGCCAATCTGTTGAACTGAGGAGAGGGAGAAAGCTGAGAATTTTAGAGAGAGAAAGCTGAGAGTTGAGAAACATAAAATAACTAGATGAAGGAAGAGGAAAAAGAATTTGAATAAACTCCTTCAAATTACAAAAATGCCATTACTAATCATTCATTTTGAGCGGTCAGATCAAGCTAATTCCACGGTCCAGATTAGTTCTTATATATAATGGGTTTTTATATAGAGGAGGGTTCTTATATGAGCCTTCCTCTATATATATATATATATATATATATATATATATATATATATATATATATATATATATATATTTATATATATATATATATATATATATATATCAAATTTAATAAATCAAGATTATGATGACTTTTTCACTTTATTGCTAAAATAAGTCTATCATTTTTTCTTTTTTAATAACAATAAACAATATTTTGTAAGTATCTATAGATTAAACAAGCTCCATTACGAGTAATGGGTTAGCTTTGGTTGGGTCTAATGAAGTGGGTTTTGGGTTAAATTTCAGTTATGCTAAATCATTATATTCATGTATATTGAAATATGAATCGAGTTACTTTTGAATCATATCAAATAGTCAGATTAGAATTTGACACCATTAAATATTTAAATACGGAGTAATAAAAAGCGTTCATAATATTTTTTGGTGTGGGGTGAGAGTGGGGGAAGATTAGTGCGTTAATTAATCGAAAATTGATGAGCATCTATCACCCACTAACACTGAAGTCATAAGTTGCTCGTTAGTCATTATCCATGAAAAAATTGACTAACTGAGGATTACACGAATTGGGCCAAACATGAAATAAAGAAATTGTTGTGTTGAATTATTATTTTCCATTAATTGATTATATATAGCAATAAATATTTTGACTAAAATTTAGCTTTGTGGTTTGGATAAGGCATTAGAGATTGTTGGATTTAATTTTCAGGTATTCATTCTTATACGTGGCTGGCCACATGGTGTGGCCAGCTATAATAGGGTTATTGTATTCGCGTTACAGGAGGTTACTAGGTCAATATTATAGGGGTTATTCGGTCAATATTACAAAAGTTGTTCCGCCGGTGTTATAGGGATTACTGTGTTATTTTACAACGGTCACACCGTGTGACTAGCCACACAAGTCAAGCTAATTAATTTTTCACTCGCATTTCATTCCTGAGTATTATTCATATCCTAAATTCTAACTTAAAATTGCACATGAATCTATCCAACTTAATCCCCATGGACCAAAAGTCAAAAACTACACCAAATTCAAGTGGACTTAGGGCCTGTTCACGTTCACTTAAACCAGTTCATTTCAGCTTCAATCAGTTCAATTCAGTACAACTCCTAATTTCCCTCTCAATTTACTCGATCCAAATTTGATTTTAATGACCTTTTTTTTTTGTCACTTTCAAAAAAAAAAAAAAAAATATTAGACGACTTGATACTGACCTGTATTGAGTCGGCATGAAATACAAAAATTGATAAGGACTAAAATTTATCTACAATTAGTTAACCACCTTAACATGGCTACATGAACATGACTGACTACATCCATCATCTATGGTATAACTAATCAACTAATATTTGGGCCCGAATAATGCCCCGCATCATTACATAAAATTTGCAATTATACGCCTAATTACATGATGGTGAACATCACATAACATGTAGACTTTCTTTAAAACTCCATTAAATATAGAAGTATAACTAGCATATTGCCCGTGCGAAGGACGGTTTATAAATCAAACTATTAAACCCGTAGGAAAAATAAAAATAAAAACAAAGATAATTCATTTACTATATATTAAAGGACTTGGTTACTAATGGTCAATAAAAAAAATTAAAGGAACGTTATTTGAATAATATTTTATGTTATTTGAATTTCTTTTAATTTTTTATAATGTTATTTTATTAATTGAAAAATAATTGAATAATAGTACACCACATAGCTATATAAGAAGTTATTGAGAATATATTAGGAAATATTTCGTGAGTATCTTTTGAGGCTAGTGAATATCTTTTTGATATCTTTTCCTTATTTTCCTAGTTTCCTAATCCTATCATATTAGGGTTAACTTGTATTTTATATATAGGGGTTGAAGCCATCAATGAAAAGCTAAGTCATTCACTTCTATTTTCTCTCTATTTTAGCATGGTATCAAGAGCAGGTTAATTTTTTTTTTTTACAACTCTAAACCATGGCCGATTTTCTGGGTAATACAATAATCCCAGAAATTCGTCTCAATGGTAAATTTGATAACACTTGTTGGATTATTGATACTGGTGCAACTCATCATGTCACCGGAAATAAATCTTGGCTATTTGATTCTTACAACATTGAATGCCCTGTTGGTTTGCCCAATGGTGACAGTGTACTCGCAACTTTGGCCGGATCTGTTTGTTTGTATGATAAAATCACTATCTCTGGAGTTCTTTTTGTTCCGAATTTGAATTGCAATTTAATTTCCATCTCTCAACTTAGTGATCAATTGAAAGCTGTTGTACAATTTAACTCGCATATGTGTGCTATACAGGACCCAATGAAGGAGTTGATTGGCACGGCTCTTAGGCAAGACGGACTCTATTATCTTAGCAAACCAGATGGGGTGCAACGTGTGTCGGTGGTTGGAGCGACTTCTGAGTTGGATCTTTGGCATAGAAGAATGGGTCATCCTTCTGAGAAGGTAATTAAGTTGCTTCCTCATATTAGCAAAACTAACACTAGTTTAGCAAAAGGTTGTGAAGTATGTTTTCGTGCTCAACATCCTAGAAACAAATTTCCTTTGAGTGACAATAAAACTTCTAGAATTTTTGAAAAAATACTCTGTGATTTATGGGGTCCATATCGTCATGTTTCCTCGTGTGGAGCTCGTTATTTCTTGACTATTGTTGATGATTATTCCCGTGCGGTTTGGATCTATTTGCTGCTTGATAAAACTGAGGTTTTTCGGATGTTTATGGCTTTTGTTGCTATGGTTGATAGACAATTCAATCAAACAATTAAAATTGTGCAGAGTGATAATGGGACTGAATTTAATTGTTTGAATGATTATTTTGTTGCAACTGGTATTCTCTTTCAAACGTCTTGTGTTGGGACTCCTCAACAAAACGGGAGGGTAGAGAGAAAACACAAACACATTCTTAATGTTAGTAGGGCCTTGAGATTCCAAGCAAATCTTCCTATTTATTTTTGGGGTGAGTGTGTTTTAGCCGCGGCTCATTTGATTAATCGTACTCCTACCCCTATTCTACAAAACAAATCACCTTTCGAAATTCTTTTAAATAAACCTCCTTCTTTTGGTGCTATTCGTATTTTTGGTTGTTTGTGTTTTGCACACAATCAAAAGACGAGGGGGGATAAGTTTGCTAGTAGGAGTCGTAAATGTGTTTTTGTGGGGTATCCATTCGGGAAAAAGGGGTGGAAGCTATTTGATCTTGAAACAAAGGAATTTTTTTGTCTCTCGTGATGTGAAATTTGTCGAAGATATGTTCCCTTTTGGAAGTCCGGATGATGTAAATATTGATGTTAATTTGGGAAATACGGAGGATGAGGTTCATATGGATTTTGATGATCATAATTTGAGCTATGATGACAATGCTACAGCTGTACATGACACATATAATAATATTGTTGAGCAAAGTGCAATTCCATCTCATGAAAGGGAGGAAACAGTTTCCTCCGCACCCCACCCGCGGCATAATGCTGCTCGTCGCAGGGGGGTGCGGAGTCCCCTGCCAACACCCCTGCTTCGCAATTTCAAGAGCAGCAGCAGCAAGTTGAAGTGCAGCAGCAGCACGTAGAGAAACTGCCAACTGAGACAGAAACTGTTCAGCAGCGGCATCACAAAGGGCAGTGCCGCTGCCACCTGAGGCAGAAACTTCCCAGCCAGTGCAGTCCGAGCAGCACTCCCCTGGTTCAGAAACTGCCACGGACCAACACAGTCAGTCCGAGCATTCCTCCCCCCAGGCAGTCCCTACGGCACAGCAGGCTTCTCGTGAGTTGGGTCGTGGTTTTCGGGATAAATATCTCTCGGTTTTGCTCCGTGATTTTGTTACTCACACGGTTGTTGCTAAGAGTCCGTCTCCTACTTCCAATCACACTGCAGGTACTCTGTATCCCCTGGCACACTACATAAACCGTGATATGTTTTCTGTGAATTATCGCAAATTTCTTGCAGCCGTTGTTTTGGGAAAGGATCCAAAATCCTTTAAAGAAGCCATGAAATATGAAAGTTGGCAACGTTCGATGAAAGAAGAAATAAGGGCATTAGAAGACAATGGGACTTGGACTTTAGAGTATCTTCCTCTCGGTAAGAAGGCTCTAGGTAGTCAATGGGTGTACAAGACGAAATTTTTGGCTAATGAAATTTTTCCTAGTTTCCTAATCCTATCATATTAGGGTTAACTTGTATTTTATATATAGGGGTTGAAGCCATCAATGAAAAGCTAAGTCATTCACTTCTATTTTCTCTCTATTTTAGCAGAAGTGGACTAATTTATTTATATCTCCCGTTGAGAAAAAACTAAAATTTTTTTATCATACCATCCGCATCAGTAGCTACAATCAATCTAATATATACATATTTTATTTACCCGTCGGCCGTCGCACTCATTAAATCTATAGACACAATAATAACCTTATATTTGACCTACCAGAACATATATTTTCCTAAGTTAAGCATTGTGCCAAAAACTATATATTATATAATAGTCATATATATAACCAACAGCTGATTAAATATAGTATACAACACAAATACTTCGTATTTAGGTATGGATACTAATAATTTATATAAGTAAAATATACGGAGTATATATTACTAAGATTTATCCCTACCTTAATTATAAAATGGTTAACAAAACTCTTATAATAGTGCATGGACATTTATATATCTAAAAATGTTCTTTTTACATATATTTTCCCCCATTTAATTTTAAAAGCCTTAAAATTGTCTCTTGAATTCGCTAAATTGATTTAAAAGGTTATGTTTATTTCAATATTTAAAGCCATTTACTATTTTCATTTCCTTTTGTTTTAATTTTTCTATTTAGAATTTATTAGACTATTAGGTTTCAAGATCGAAGTCAATATCTTTTTACCGTACAATCACTAAATCAAAGTCGCTCAACTAAAGTTTTGGACATTGCATAACTACACAACATCCAACACATTTAATGATTACATGCAAATAATGTTATAAAACTACGCCTTCGATATACGTTATTTAACAATTTAACTGTGTATACATTTTGATAGGTTTATATCTTTCATATTAACAAACATTTACAAATGTTATTATTATATTTTGAAAAAAAAATTTAGACTTTAGAGTTTTGTATAAGATAGATAAAGGATAAGTTAATTCCCGTCATATATGCATTGAGTTTTGGGTGTTCTATCCGGTTCACCCTTTGGGCTAATCCAGATTTGAGGATCTGTTTTAGGCTATTAGGTTCCACTCCCCTTCCGATTGTTGTTGCAGGGGAGCGAGCACAGGTCCTCCCTACCAAGTGTAGTCTCAATCACCACTACACCAACAACCAAACACTTGGTATGGAGGGCACATGTTATAAAATATTATATTATCATTAGTAAAAAATAAGTAATGGCAAGCGGTTCAAACCCCCTAATGGGAAGCGGTTCTGAACCGCATGCCTTTAGGGGGCTTGCAAATTGGTCTTTAAAATGGCAAGCGGTTCAGAACCAAAACCGCTGGACATTAGTTAAAAGGCAAGCGGTTCACGCCAAAACCGCTTGCCATTTCACTTCCCTTTTTTTTTATTCATTAAATGGGAAGCGGATTTTGTAAACCGCTTGCCTATTATGGCTTCCCATCACATTTATTCTACTAGTGTATATTATATACATATACTTTTTTATATTATAAAAAATATTACTTCCTCCGTTCTTTTATTATTGCACCACTTGCCTTTTTAGGAAGTTTCACAAATATTGCACCATTTCCTTTTTAGGAAAAAAATTATTTGTGTTCACACTACAAATACCCAACATACCCTTAATTTTTCACACTTACTTTTTAGTTTATCAATATGTCACATAGACAATTTTGTATTTTTACCTTTCTCTCTCTTACTTTTTTCCACTACCAAAATATTTGCACCCAACCCCTATGGTGCAATAATAAAAAAACGGAGGAAATATATAGTTAAAAGTATTATTATGTATAAAACAACATAAATTATTGCACATGATTGTTGTATATTTAGTATAGTACATGAGCAATGCACGATTTTTAAATCAAAATGTTAGTTTTTATAAAAAAAATTCATAAGTAATAGCATTGTTAATACGAATATTACAATTTAAAACACGAGTAATAATTATAATACAGTTTATATCTATTCCTCTTCCGTCAAATGTCTAATTCAATTTAAATTTTATTCTTCTTGTTTTGATTGGTTATTGGTTCATTTTTTTTTTATGCAAGAAAAACAAAAGGTCATTGTAAAAGACATTGTATAGAAAATGAAAGGCCGATTAAAATTAAATTTATGTTCACGATTATGTATGTTTTTCCAAGACAACATTTCGGCTCAGCATTCAGTATTTGTCAAGGAGTACAACAAACGATAAAAGTAATTTTTACACTATTTTGTATCTTTATCAAAAACTTTTGTATTCATCCGGTTACTTGAATTGAATTTAGAATAACTTGTAGACTATTTTAGGTAACTTTTATCAATAAAGCATAAATAACTTTCATTCATTACATGGTAGCTTTTATAATAGGTGCACAATATTTTATTGTACATCTGATTTTTTTTAAATGTTTGTATTGATTTCATAATTGACATCAAACTAAATTCTTATCGATTTTATTTAATTTTCATAAAAAAAAAACAATATTAGCCTTTCAAAATACGAAATATTTGTTTCCTTAATTATGCCACTTTAATCATATTGCTTCAAATTAGTTATTATTCTTTAATTTGACTATAAATAAAGATTGGAAAGACTATATGGATTATTTGTAGTATTGGAAAGTATATATTTATTATAAAAAAATTAAATCAATATTTATGTTAGAAAATCATGAAAATCTTATGCATGTATAGAAACTTGCTTTTATTGTTCGAAGTTTAACAAAAATAACTATGCTTGAATATGTAAACAGTAATTATATAGATATATTTAATACTTAAGATAAGCCAATGAGAGAGTGACATTTGTCATCCTCACATTGAGATGCTTGTCTTTTAGTATAATATATAGATAGATAGATAGATAGATAGATAGATAGATAGATAGATAGATAGATAGATGCTTCTTATTTAGTGGATTACATGATTGTATAGTAAGTGGCCGAAGGTTGTGAGAAGAATATTAATTATTAGGCCCAACTTTATAAGCCCATAAATTTCGGTCCATGCATGAAGCTCGGTCCATGTTTAGATAGCTCAGCCAGAAATAGTAAGGCTGGGTTCGAGCCCAAGACCATATGTTCGTTACCCAATGGACCTGATTTCCAACATTTCATTGAAATTTGAAACCTCTCAGCCTAGAAGGCTTTTTGGCCCAATGTTAAAAAGAATTGTACCTAATCTAATTGACCTTTTTTTTTTCCTTTCTTTTTAACATTGGGCCAAAAGACCTTGTTAACTTGTTGTCTACCACAAATTCGATCGTTGTTGATAAAAGTTTAATTTACTCATACAAATTTTTTTTTGAGGGGAACACCAAGCTTTTCAATTAATCAAGGTATAAATTGTCCTATAGTAGAAATGGCAAAATTTTTTACAGAGCATGATTCGTTAACTTAAATAAACTTATTATAATCCCTCAATTAAAAATAATTTACTTATTTTATTTACATAACACTTATTTTCATGAGCTTGTCAAACACTGAATTTTTCTATCGTCAAATAAAGTGAGCATAACAAAGACTTAAATATAATATTCCCTCAATAAATTTGATTTCTACTCTAATTTATTGTAATTAGTTAACTTAAGTGTTTTTTTTTATTTTTTATTATTATTTTTTAAAAAACCATATCAACATTATATCCTACCCTAGCTAAGGGCACTCTAATAAAAATTTACTCTTTAATTCTCTCATCCTAAAAGTGAATAAATAAATGCGGGATTCCCTTCTCAAGCTCTCCTTAATTTACATTGCTTTAGTAATTGAGTAGAAATTATAAAAATAAAAGAAAAAGAAATGCTGATAAATGATAGTTTTTGTACATTTATAATCTTATGCTTAAAATTGACGAATGCACAATTTCATTTTTCATTAATTTTTCCCTTCTCTAATTTTCATTAAAATATCTTTATTTTTTTAAAAAGAAGAATATGTGAGTTAGTAAGTTACTTCCTAAAAATAATCATGATTAAGTGCATGGAGAAAAGTACACAAAGACAAAGATAATAAAAATAAAAAAAGAGTGGAATCTAAAATAGATAATTTAGCATAATAGAGGAAATTAATCATCTTATAAATGATGAAAAAAAGGAAGGTGGTGTAGCATAATCCCATGTGGGGCAACTAATTCTCACAAGCTTGGATTCTCAAAACATGGGCACAATTACAATTTTACACAAATCACAAAGATTTCATAAAGTTTAATGCCAAAATCAAATAATCATACAATTAATTGAATAATTATTGTAACAAATAAAAAATTAAGAAGAAAAGGGTAAAAGGGTAATTTAATGGGGTGTCCCACAAATAATGGGACAGTACAGTAGTCCTTTTATCTTTGCAATGTTGCCTGGGAAGCTGCCCTTCTTCACATGGTCTCCAGCAATTTCCAACTTTTTCATTCAAGTCCCTTAAATGATTGCTCTTATAATTATATATTGAATCTCTTTTTTATTTTATTTTCATTATTTTTAATTATATTTTTATTTATTTGGAAATGCACCGTTTAAATTATTTTTGGAATTTCTGTTGTATAGAAAATAATAATATGTACTGAAGTTGATTAAAGACAGAGAAGTGCATGTGAGCTATCAGTGAAAAGGTATTGGGGGTTCAATGGGCAAGGAATGGAACTCCGCAGTAGAACATACCATGAATCTATGATTGAGAAAATATATATTCCTTCCTTGTTTTTGATTAATTTCATTTTTTTATTTAGATTTTTGAATGAGTATATCAAAGTATGCCAATAAATTAAATGTTGTGAATTTGTGATTATCTTCGATATTATGTTAACACCAATTCATCTATAAATGTTGTGTTAAGGTGACATGTGTAACAAAATTATCCCTAAGACGGGTTAATAGTGCCTACTTACAATAACTTTAGATAATGCTTATTGAATCACCTTATAATGTTTACTCAGTTATAACTTATAAGTAAGATCTAATATCAAATCTCATCTATATTATTGCCTTTTATAACTCTATTGACACCAAAAAAATAAAACAAAATTTGTTTGTATTGTTTCATATACTATTAGATGAAATGAAAAGATGCAAAATAATTGCACTTTATCTCCAAATTTACACAACATTTTAACCGAAAAAAAAAGGAATTTAACTTGCATTGCTAATCTTTTTCATCAAAATGGTGTTATGTTCTTCAAAATGTGGTTTTTTTTAAAAAAAAATTTTACATCATAATTTAATGTATTTTTTTTACCTATAATAAGCAAGTAAATTTTTATTTTTTTTTTTTTGGAAAAACTATGAAACTAACTTAAAATTCAGAAGTAATTCCTATTCTTATCAAGTCTGAGAATTTGGCACAGGTAAAATTATAGATGTCGGACGTTAATAGGCAACTTTTTGCCACCTGATAAGGTGCAAAGATTCTTGATTTAGAATGCAATTTTCTTTAGGCAAAATTAAGGTCAGACGACAAATTTGGGAAAAAATACAATTTTAAACCAACTGTTATTCATTTTTTGCAAACCAAATATTACAAAAAGACCATATTTTGTGCATATCCTTATACCAAACTTTATAGTGGGGTTATCAAATTTTGTGGGGCTTTTAGTTGCATAAATAGCAAACATCCATATCAAAAATTCTATTAGAAAATGACATTTCTGATCTTAAATCAAATTGAAAATGATTTTTCATTCAATTTCAATAGTCAAGACTTGTCTAGTATGGGATCGGAGTTGTTGATGATGATAGGTTATTGGTCTAGGATAGATACCGGTGAACTCGTAAGGTGAACTTCAAGTCTTGGAAGGGTCCTTAAGATGGAGCCTCCGAAATTCAAGTTAGTTGTCATATACCGACATACCGCAAAAGAAATAGAGAGGAATAATCATATTTGTGACTCGTGAGCCTATAAATAGTGACTTAAGGTAAGAACTATTGAAAATCTAATGCATTTGTAAATAATGCAATGTCATTACTGAATAACTATAGAAGGCAAAGGTGTTACTTGCCGAAATTTTAGGATAAGATGTGTATTGTATGGTAAGTCAGTAAGATAAGACTATAAGAGTAACATTATATGAAATATAAGATGATTTTTATGTGTGATCTTTATGACTATATAAAGGTGACATAGGGATAAAAAATAATTGTAATTTATCATATAAATAATATGATAATTAGCATGTTTTATTGCTCTAATTCTCTAACCAATAATCTTAGTTATTGTGTGCAACAACTATCAAGTACAAAACTTACAGCTTTTAAGAAGAAAAAATTGCACAAAACAAATAACATCACCAAAAAAAAAAAAGTTAATCCATGTATTTAATCAACTAGAGGCAAAAGACTATAATTAATATCATAATTAAAATTAGAAAAATAATTTGGGTTGACCATGATCCTAATCATGCAAACTAGAAGCATGTCAGTAAATGACCACAAAACACATTCTCTCCATGTTTTAATGTCGGAATATAACTCCAAAAAACTTTTACATTCATAACATTACTTGGCTGTTTTAGATTCCCAAGACCTCACGAATTAACTTAATTTAATCATCTCACTAATCAATTAATTTACTCACTAATCAATCATTTTAATCTAACTTTATTTCTTTCTTATAGAATAAGAACCTGCCACTTTTCTTCCCTAATCTCTGATCATCATAACCTCCAAAACACCCCCCATTTTATCCAAAAAAATCACACAAAAATGTCTTCATAACAAGAAAAATTTAAAGGGAAGAAAGATTTGATTGAGCAAAATGCAAATGAAGAACAAAGTTTTCATCTTTTTGTGTTTTTGTTCATTTTGTGTTTCTCTTGTTTTAGCAACACCAAATGATGAACTCTTAACTTTGTTATCAATGAAGGACTCCTTCATTGATCCCTTGAATCAGCTCAAAGATTGGACTAACACCACTAAAAACCCGGCTTCGCATTGCGAATGGAAAGGTGTTTGGTGCAACTCTCAAGGTTTTGTAGATAAACTTGATCTTTCCAACATGAACATAAGTGGGAAGATACCAGATAACATACAAAACCTTAAGAGTTTGACAGTTCTTAATCTTTGTTGCAATGCATTTGCTTCATCTTTGCCTAAATCCCTTTCTAATCTCACCACATTAGTAAGCCTTGATCTTAGCCAAAATGACTTCATTGGTAGGTTTCCTGCAGGTTTCAGTGAAGCAAAAGGACTAGTTACACTCAATGCTTCTAGTAACAACTTTGAGGGTAACTTACCTGATGATCTAGGCTTTTGTAACTCCCTCGAAGTGCTTGACTTTCGAGGGAGTTTCTTCGAGGGATCGATCCCTACTTCCTTTCGAAACCTTCAGAATCTGAAGTTTTTAGGCCTGTCAGGAAATAATCTTACAGGGGAACTTCCTCCTGAACTTGGTTCTCTGTCATCTTTAGAGACTATGATTCTTGGGTATAATGAGTTTAATGGTTCTATACCTTCAGAATTCGGAAACTTGAGTAATCTGCAGTACTTAGACTTAGCTGTTGGAAGTTTAAGTGGGAAAATTCCTGCACAACTTGGGATGTTACAGAAGCTTGACACAGTTTATCTGTACATGAATGAGTTTGAGGGGGCTCTTCCATGGGAATTGGGAAACATTTCGTCGTTGCTGTTCTTTGATGTTTCGGATAATCGAATTTCAGGGGAAATTCCAAAGAGTTTTGGGAGGTTGAAGAATCTGCAGCTTCTGAACTTGATGTGCAACAAGCTGACAGGTGAAGTACCAAGTGAGATTGGTAATTTAACCAACTTACAAGCTCTTTCATTGTGGAAAAACTCTCTGACAGGTCATTTGCCTGTGAATTTAGGTAAAAATTCCCCTATGAAATTTCTTGATGTTTCATCAAATTCTTTGTCAGGTGAAATTCCTCCCAATCTTTGTGATTCTGGCAATCTCACAAAACTTATACTCTTTAACAATTCTTTCTCTGGTCCTATACCTTTAAGCCTTTCGAAATGTGCATCATTAGTCAGAGTCAGAATACAGAACAACCAGTTTTCTGGTAGTATTCCTGCTGGTTTAGGTACCTTACCTAACCTTGAGAGGCTAGAGTTAGGAAACAACAATCTAACCGGAGCAATCCCGGATGATCTTTCCCTCTCATTGTCGCTTTCCTTCATCGACGTGTCATACAACAATCTCTATTCATCTCTTCCTTCAGGGATTCTCTCCATTCAAAACTTACAGAATTTTATAGCTTCTAAGAACAACTTAGACGGTCATATTCCTAACCAGTTGCAAAATTGCCCTTCCCTTGCTGTCCTTGATCTTTCCTACAATCATATCTCCGGCGTAATCCCAAAAAGTATTGCTTCATGTGAAAAGCTAGTCATTTTGAACCTTAAGGAAAACCAACTCTCAGGTGAAATTCCACACACAGTTGCAGGAATGCCCACTTTATCCAAACTTGACCTTTCTAACAATTCTTTAACTGGTCAAATACCTGAAAACTTTGGGAACTCACCTGCTTTGGAAATGTTCAATTTGTCCTACAACAAACTTGTAGGTCCTGTACCCACAAATGACATGTTTTCTGTTATAAACCCGAATGAAGTCAGAGGCAATGCCGGTCTTTGTGGTGGCGTACTTCCCCCATGTTCTAGGAGCAATGAAAAATATTCAGGTCGGCCTAAACATAAGCACATTAATCATGTAATCATAGGATTTGTAGTAGGAATATCGGCCATTCTAGCAGTCGGGCTTGCATTTTTTGCAGGAAGGATGGTGTATAGAAGATGGTATTTGTATAGCAGTAGAGTAGAAGAGTGGTTTACAAGCACCAACAAAGAATGGCCTTGGAGACTAGTAGCATTCCAAAGGCTGAACTTCACTTCTCCTGACATATTAGCATGCTTGAAGGAATCAAATGTGATCGGAATGGGTGGAACCGGGATAGTTTACAAGGCCGAGATCCAAAGGCCACACTCAATCATAGCAGTGAAGAAGTTGTGGAGATCAGCAGGTGACCCTGAAGCAGGAGAAAACTTGCTAGCTGAGGTTGAACTACTAGGAAGATTGAGGCATAGGAACATAGTTAGATTGATAGGCTACTTGCATAATGAGAATGATGTGATGATGGTTTACGAGTACATGCCTAATGGGAACTTGGGAACAGCATTGCACGGTAGTAAACAAAGTCCGAAGAACAACATGCTAGTCGATTGGGTGTCTAGGTATAATATAGCACTAGGAGTAGCTCAAGGCCTGTCCTATCTCCACCATGATTGTCATCCTTCAGTGATCCATCGCGATGTCAAGTCAAACAACATCTTGCTAGATGAGAACTTTGATGCTCGAATTGCTGATTTTGGGCTTGCAAAGATGATGCTTCACAAGGATGAGACAATCTCCATGGTTGCGGGATCTTATGGATATATAGCACCTGGTGAGTATTCATATCCATTTTCTGCTTGCCTGTTTAATCTTGCTTATATAATTATATTAGTCAGTATCATTTTGATTTTATGCATAATTACTATTTATATTATGAACATCCACAGAAAAACTTAGGCACATGAAAACCAAAAACCAGGAAATTTAGAAGTGACAATGCCCAAATAGACTGTCCTGAGTAACTTTGCAAAATTTGTCCCAAACTTAATAAAAAATGTGAAATGATAATTGTGCAAAGATGTTTCTAACAATATAACCCCTCCCAACAAGATCAATTGATTTAGAATCGACATTATAAAATCCAATCATGAACAATTACAGTTTAGAAAATGTGACAACTTTTTCCGGACATCCTATAATAGTATTGTGACCCTACCAAATTCAAATAGAAGAAGTACATAATGGATACAAATATGGAGTGCATTAATTGATCATTTACATCTATAGTTGAACTTAAATTCTTGAGATGCATTAAACATGTTTTCTTCGGCTAGAAACTGAGTCTATGAAGTTTTCTGTCACAGAATATGGTTACAGCTTAAAAGTTGATGAGAAGAGCGACATCTACAGTTATGGAGTCGTGCTCCTAGAGCTCGTTACAGGGAAAAAGCCATTGGATCCAATTTTTGGAGAATCAATCGACTCAGTTGGGTGGGTGCGAGAAAAGATTAGAAAGAACGGAGGATTAGAGGAAGTACTTGATCCCGAAGTATCAGGCCAATGCAAGTACATACAGGAAGAGATGTTACTGGTCTTGAGGATCGCCCTTCTTTGCACAGCTAAACTTCCAAAGGAGAGGCCTTCCATGAGAGATGTTATATCAATGCTCAAAGAAGCGAAGCCTCGGAGAAAGAGCATTTGCAACAATAATGGATATCAAGAGTATCAACCTAACATTGACAAACCAGTCTTTAGCACATCCCCAGTTACAGGCCTGTTGTAGAGAATTTCATGTATTTACCAGCATTGCCTGTAATTCTTCCACCACCCTTTATTTTTCTCGTGTAGATTCCCACTTTTCTATTTCTGCTTCCATTTTTTTTTCTTAATATAAACTTCTAGCACAGATATAGTTGAAAAGATTATTAGACTACACTTGGTAGTCGTTTATAACTTATGTATATTGAGATCTGTATTATAAGATTAGGCAGGAGCTTCTTTATCAAGCTCCACCATTTCTTACTTTGTCACGTATTAACACTATGTCACTATGTTTGGATAACACTAGTGAAGGGAAAGGGAGGGGAAGGAAAAAGAGAGGGGAAAGAGAGGTGAGGAGAGGGAGGAGGTGACCTTCCATTTGCCCTTCAAAATCTCTCTAACAATGGAAGAATTTGGTTTATTAAAAGAGGAAGGAAATTAGATCCTCCCAATTCCCTTATCTTCCCTCCTTTCATTAGGTATCCAAACAAAGGATGATGCATCTTTTCTTTTCTCTTCTCCTCCTTTTTCCTCCATCACTCTATTAAAACATAGAGTAAAACAGAAAGCCAGACTTAAAGAATAACAGGTCAAAGAGACAACAATCGATCATCAATGCAGACGAGAGAATAATATTAAGAACAAAAAAATAGATTATACTCATTTTCCCTTGCATTTTACCTTTTACTTTCAAGACCAAAATTTTACAAGCATGAGCTTAACTGCTTACAAAATCTCGAGTTCAAAACAGCTCAGGCTAATTTCTGTACACAATTGTGGGGTGAGAAAAAAGAAAAACCGGCAGCTTCTTACATTTTATGCTCTGTATGTACAAATGATCTCCAATCATGTGCAAAAAACATTGTATAAGCGAGTGTAGCGGACTTCCAGCAATTTCTCTTTCCCACTCAAAAAGTCAAAATCATCCTCCTGGATGAAAGAGAGGCATTCAGCTGTGTCCTAAAGTGGTAAACTGCATACCTTTGACAATCTCTAAGTTGCTGCACCTAGAAGAGCAGTTTCTGATGCACTGCCATCATCATCGAGATACCTAATAGACAAGGACTGCAGAAACAAATAGAGCACCAAACTATCAATTCTAAGAATAGGTAGGCTAATATGAGGAAATTTTTCTTAGTTGTAACAGTATTACCTCACTCTCATAAACTCTTGACAGGGAGAAAGGCTCAATCTCTCGAAGTCCACCATTACTTTCAAGAATTCTGTCCAAATCCTATTCAAAGAAACAGAAAATACGAAAACCGTCAAGAAAGCTTGATTAAATAGTGAAGAGAGATAGTGTCACTTCTAAAATATAGGGGTAGCTAAAAACGCAGCCAATTTTCCTAATTCATCCAGCTAAGTTAACTAAATTCTTTAAATCTAGAACAGGGTGATAAAAAAAGGTGCTCCCTCCATTTCGGAACAATTGGTAAGCTCCCTAGGGCACATAGTTTAAGAAATAATGACTATTCATATTTACTAAGCTGTATTTTGGTTTTCTTCTTCTCTGCGAGTTCTTAGTGAAACAAGCTATCATTTCAATAGCAGAACAGGTCATACCTTTCCTGTCAAGATTTCAAAATCAAGCAATTCATCAACAATTTTTTCCAGCACTGGTCGATTTTTCAGTAGCATATCTTTAGCTTTGTCATATGCAAGAGAGTACATCTGCCAAAGAAAGGCAAGGTTTCAGTTTCTGAACCATAAATGATGCCTCAACAAATTTATGAAAGCCTTAGAAGAAGTGCCCAATATATTTGAAAAGCTTAGTTGTGTATAAACCTTCTCAACTTTAGCTGCCATCTCAAATTCATGCTTGTTTCCCATGCTTAGAGCGGTAGCCTGTAAAAGATTTGAAATAGAGGATAATAGAAAGCAGTAGAACTAAAGATAACAGATTTTACAGAATTCAAAGTATAATTTAAAATTACATATAAAAAGGGATCCCAATAAACGAGCCAGATGGGTGAAGCATCAGTGCTGCTTATAATTTTACTCTTCTTTTCATGCATCAGCTGATGTAAATCTAGTTAAATCCCACAATGGTAAATCATATCTAAATTCTTCTACAAGTGCCCACAGTTTCACCCTAATGCTAAATGAGGGCCATACAAGTTTTCTTAATTGACCAATAATCAAATGGGAAGTGTATATATGGACAAAGGTAGTAAAAAAAAAAAAAAAAAAAAAAAAAAAAAAAAGAGGGGGGGGGGGTAGTAGAATAAAGAAAGTGGACACTTGTCAAAAGATCAAGAATGCAATTGGCGCTGTCAAGTGAGGTACCTACCAGTTCTCCCTCCTGATTTCCCACTAATGATATTTAAGGATCAAACAAGCATCAGTTTAACTTTACTGCCCGTAATTATGACACAATAATAGAGATAAAAAGATTGAGTATAAGAACAATACCGCATTTCCATGATAGTAAACTGTAGGACTGTCATCAGGCCCCCATCCATACTGAATCACCATCCTAGTAGCTATCTGTGGCAAATAACAATATACAAGGTTCACATCAAAGCATTACTATCTAATTGATTTAAGGTTGAGAAAAGATGAAAGAGAAGCAAAAGTGCAACGATGCAGTATTTTGTCATACACAAGATCTAGCATGTGAAGTCCCAACATATAACCCACCTCCTGTGCCTGCTTCAATTCTGAAGCAGACAGCAAATTTTCTTCCCCAAAAGGAAGTAGTAATTGTGCTGCAACATGTGATCCAAAGCAAAACACCAGCCTTTTTTCCAGATATGATATAGTTTCTACATTTTCGTTCATAGAACCTTCATTTTTTGCTTTAGTGATCTTGGTACATCCAATTCCCTGCACAGGTATCACAAAAATTACACTACTTGACCATAAAACTATGACTAGTACAGTCAAACAAGTTATTGGCCTGCCAATGTTAAGATGTAATCACCAATCACTAACAGCTACAGAAAGGGATCCCAATAAACGAGACAGATGGGTTAAGCAGACCTAACAGCCAATCTAACTACATATAGAGCAGCCTTCCTGAGCTTGGGCATGAAGAAAAAAAAAATTACCAACTACAAGATTACTTCACATGGTCATATCAATCCAGTATTCCTTTTTTTGTTTTTCTTTTCAGTAGACTTATAGCTCAGATTGTATAGCACAAGAGACAAATCTCAACAAAAGAACTGCCATTTATCATGATTGCCTAACATGTTCAGATCAATCCAGTTCTCCTCTCTTTTATTACTACTCCAAGTAGGAACATGACAAATATATCAGAAGATAAACCAGATTCTCAACGAAAAAGAGGGGAGAATGGATATGAGAAGGATAGCAAGACGAAGATAATCAAAGGGCATAATATCCCTCCTTTATAGAAAATTTCACATCCAATATGGCAAATTGACCTAGAAAAATAACAGAGCTCTGCTATCAAACTCAACCTTTCAATAGAATTAAAGGATGTAAGGATAAGCATTATTCAAAAGCATGCAGTTATATGGTAGGCTGATGGACGTATTACTGAGATGAGAAAATTTTGAAAAACAAACTCAATTGTATAACAATAGGAGAGCTCAGCAGTTTTATTCATAGAGACAAATGCGTCCAAGTCCTAATTTTCACCTTTGCTTTGATTATTCTTCTAACAGATTGCAGTTTGGCAAGTTTTTCATATTTTATGTAAAAAAATAAATCAACGAAAAAAGGTAAAAGGTTACAAATTACTAACCTCCCAGGCTAGGGGCTCAAGCCATAAATTATCAACAACGTCAAAATTCGGCAAAAGAAGAGCAATTAGACCACGACCAGCAGCCCATACAGCATGTGGAAACTTTGTCTCTCTTGTCCACTGTCAATATATGTAAGGCTTATATGATTGATCTAAAGTATCGTATATCTTTAGAAAAACAAGGTTGGACCACTGGATCAATTAGCAATACTAAGATCAACAAAACAAAGACACTATTTAAGTGCCAAATTATACCAAAATATACAATCAAAACTTGCCTGACATACGTAGTGGACAAATGGCTTTAAAAAAAAAAAAAAAAAAAGAGTTGATAGACTGAAAAATCTTACATCAAGTGGAGGAGTATATAATTCAATTCCATTGCTAATTTGACCATATGGTTCCATTTGATCAACAACATTCTGTAGATCCTCTCTTGTCAATGTCAGTCCCAGATGGTTCACAACCACACTGCTTATCTTTCTCGCGACTTTTGTTTTCCTTAACCAGTTAGGGATAGAAGCACTGAAAGTCTACATGTAAACCACAGGATCATAAATTATATGGTTATTATCATGAAAAGAGATAAAGTAGGCCTAAGGCTGAAATCCCACGTTAAGGATTTGACCTAGGTAAAAGCATTGTAGTTGAGAGATTAGTAAAATTGGCCACTTACTGCAAACCAACTACAGTAGCTCATCAGCTCATCAGTGTCAAGAAATTTACTCCTGAAAGCACTACCTTCCAGAGCCACAGGGACAAGTTTCAACTCAATAGGGCGCAGAAGGGATGTTTTTTCAGCTACCTAAAACAAGTTAGAACCAACTGTTTCAGAATTGACATAAGAATAAAATAGAGCTAGATATGTGATCACTGGAAGTACAATTTCCAACTCAAAACCATAAAGCAATAGTTATAGAAGGTAGGCTGCACTGCCTGAACAACTTGTTCAGTTGTTCGGCGATTTATCCACCAGGGTGGTAGATGAATGCAAGTGTATTAGAGTAGAGTCAGTAGACAAAGAATACATGCCTCTTTTAGTTCTTAATTGTTTTCCAGGTAAAAATAAATAAATGAATAAATAAATAAAAACCAGGGAAAACAACTAAAGATGGGTTCAAGTCATAATATATAATCACATATGCACTAATAAAAAAATTAACAGCACCAACAAGATCAGTATTCCAGTTAGAGAGGAATAATAGGAAAGCAATACAAGAAAAAAAAAATCTATGGCTCGCAAAAGATAGAACATGTAAATTTAGTGTTTCAGATCACCTTTTTCCAATCTACAAAATCAATAACATCAGGATCCATAGTTCCTTTTGCTGCAACACGCAATATCTTCTCTCTTTCTGTTTGAGTTGGACGCTGCAGATTAAATATTCTATCCATTCGACCAGGACGACATAAAGCTTGATCAATTTGCTTTAAATTTCTTGTAGTAGCCATCACAACCACACCATCTTGTTTTTCAAACCTGCAAGTATTTGGTTTATATCATATATTCAATTAGCTTATACGAGTGATTTAATATTATAAACACACGCTAAGAAATTGGTCATAGAAGGAAGAATACCCATCAAGTTCTACAAGCATTTGATTGATAAAAGCCTCGTGATCCTGCTTTTTTGTATGGATAAACTTTCCACGGACACCAGCAAAAAGATCAAAATCTTCCACAAATATTATCACAGGTGCCTAAGGATAGAATCACATAATATTATTAGTAACTCATAAAGACCTTCCCAACTTTTGGAGTGAAATAAACACATACAAAAGAGGAAAATTAACTATGGAGTATATGATGATTTTCTTTTAATAAGATGTAACTGAGATGTAATTGAGAAGATATATATCATGTATAGCCATGCCTTAACATGCTAGGGAATTTTTTTTCTTTCACCTTCAGCTTTCATGAGAAATACAAACAAAAAGAAAGCATCAAGATACTAAATAGCAATAAAACCAAATTTAGCAAGCAAAACTACTTAGGTTTACAATTAAAGTTTACAATTAACCAATTTTTTTCATTTATAGCTGATATTTTTAACAAATATGATACTTTCCCTTGGAAAGCCATTATGAAATTAGGAAGGATAGAAGAACATCCATCTACTTCTTCAGACCAAGGCCTCCAAGACTTGCTCTTATCCCCCATAATTATTTCTGAACTGACTGAGATTACTCTGAATATTTGCAACAAATTCTATTGAACCTCTAATGAGCAATTTACCAACTTTGGATTAAAATGATCTAAATTAAAATGTCCAAGTAAACTATAATTTGCTACTTATTTGACATGAAAATTGTGGAAAGATGAAGACTGGTAGGTTTTCTCTCACATCAGCAATTAGATGAAATTTTTTCTTCACAGTTGTACAGCTAAGCCTGCATTCATCAGAACCCCCTTCTAAAGCAAAGCATTGGGGATGATGGTAGGTAACAAAGACTACAAAGCATACTCCACTATTTGCCAAAATTAACACCAGTACACCACAGCTTAAGATCTTGAACTTGGAAAATCTCCTCTTTTTTTTTTTTTTTTTTTTTTTTTTTTGAAATGAGGTTCTTCATTACTTGAGCATACAGATAAAGAAAACAAAGTTATGTCTATAAAGATATACCAAGTCTCTTGCTGTCTGGAACAATTCTCTGACATTGGATGCACTTTGCCCAACCCAGAGTCCAGCTTCCAACTGCTGTGCTTTCACCTCAACAAGAGGCACCCTGGCTTCAGCAGCAATAGCTAGTGCCAGGGAGGTTTTTCCAGTCCCCCTCTCACCAACTATAAGAACACCCTGCAAGTAACAAGATATCAGTTCGATAGCAAATAAGCTTGCCAAAGCTGGTAAATCATGAAAAAAAACGAATAGCACAAATTATATTGTAAATTATTCAGAATCAAAAAGCTCGTTTTTAGTGGGACAGAGGAAATACGGAATATTGTTCTCTTAGTAAAATGCTTAGAATAAATAAAATTAAATTACGTTGAAGTCATCGTTAAAACTTTTTGCTTCATAAATTCAAAAGAATAGCCAGATCTTGAAAAACTAAAATCTAAATTTAATCAAACTCAATATGGACAGGACCCTACCGAATTAGACCAAATTTGAACCAGAACCAATCTGATGCATATCCAACCCGAAAGTGAGCCCGATTCATACCTAATTCGAACTTATTTTTGGTGACTGATGCTTGCCGATTGGTCTCATGTCATGGTCAGTAGTTGTGGGCTTGTGGCAGTAACGAAATGACTTTTCGGTTGGTTGGTGACTTGGTGCCTCGGAGGGTTTGTATTAATGGAGGTGTTGAAGGCATTGGATCTGTGGAAAAGGTTGTGGAGGTGGAGATTTAAGTAATAATGAGGTTGGGAGTTAGTGGCTGTTTGTGGCTCTTGTGGGTGTGGCATATCAGGATCTGGAGCTGTTAGGGCTTGTGGCGGCTGGTGCTGTGGTGAGGTTGTCATGGGTTGTTGGTCAATGATGGTCATATAGTGTATATGACTATATGTGGCGTTAGTCAAAATAGGTCCCAAGGGAGGTTAAAAAATCATGACAGAGGGCTTTTAGGGAACTCCAAAAAGGAAAAGGGGAAAAAGGAAAATTAAAAATAAGAGAATGGCCAACCAAACATCATTTGAGGGAATTAGGAGTGTTGCTTTCAATTTAAACCCCTGACCTAACAGCCCCCAAGAGCTTTTCATGGAGCTGATAGGTCCCCAAAGTCATTCACAGTTTTTTTGGAATTAGTAATATTTGTTGTTCTCTGTTTCTGGAAAGAGTTACTTTCAGCCTATTGTTTGAATGTGATACCATCTATTATAAACATGATGTGGTTCCCAACAGAAACCCTTCCCAGATAACAATCTACTGATATTTTGGATAAAAACTTCTAAGTGCTTGGTTAGTCACACCATCTCAAGCCACATAAGAGAGCACAGTTAGTTCAGAATTTTTTTTATTATCTGTTCTATTATGTTTCTCCAATTGTAGCTGGTTTCAGAGTTATATACAAAACAGAATTATTACTTAGTTTTCTATAGCAAAGATCTCAGTATAACAATCACCAAAAACAACAAACTTTTCTGTAAAGTCAATTCTTAAGAACATACCCGAGGTGCACGAGCTCCCAGCTTCTGGAATGCACTTGGATTTTGTAAAAAAGCCACAACTTCATTAATCTCCTCCCTCATAGAATCCACACTTGCAAAATCTCTCAGTGGTATTGGTGGATTTTTTACTCTCTAAAGAACAGAGAGCCATCAGTATCCAACTACTAGTAATTTGAAAATAAACCCAGCAATCAGCATACAAGCTTTTACCTTCATACTATCAAACACTGTTCTGATTGGATCAACCCCAGCTCTCCTTTTTCTTAATATTCTCCGCCTCTTATATTTCACGTACCTTTGCTACAATAAACACCCAATACATCACAATTATTTATACATAAAAAACAACTGAAAAGAGGGCAGTAAAAAAAGCAGAAGATAATTGCTTTAAGGCATTCAAATCAGAGAGAGAGAGAGAGAGAGAGAGAGAGAGAGAGAGAGAGAACACAAAAGACAATTGATGTAAGACATTTAAATCAGAGAGAGAGAGACAAAATGCAGAAGACAATTGCGGGGGAGGAAAAGATAAGACTTAACTCACCTTTTCAGTGAAAGTAAATGATATCATACAATAAGTAAAGGGTCTAAAAAACAAGAGGTGTTGAAATCAGTCCACATACTACTTTCAGCACATAAGCAAGAAACAAATATCTGTTAAAATATTTTTTATCTAGGCTAGTATAGGAAATAATAGTAGTAAAGTGTATTTAAACTAAATCTTCTTGCAATATATGTACAAAGACTAACCATGACACTGCAAATTATTGGTTTAAAAGAAAGCCAAAATGTTGGGAGTGCAAAAGGTTTAGTCATATAGGAAAGAATTGCAAGTTCAAAAAAATAAAATGTTGGGAGCACTTGAAATTTCTATTGCAAGCAAATAGGATTATGTGATAACAACCTGTTATACTATGGTATTAAGAAGTAAAGAACTAACATCTTAAGTTGTATATCGGGTGGCAGTTACAATAACTATAACTAGAGGATAGATCATTACAAAGTTGAAGCTGAAGACATACCAATCTCCCAAGCTTCCGAAAATTTGGATCTCGGCGGTAAGGCCCATAACCAAGTATTCTAGGGAGCTTTTTCCTCATAAACTGGAATGTATGATACAGCACAAATCCATATATAGCACTTCTGATGAGAAAGAAAAAGTAATAACGGAGCGTATTTGATTTTCTTGATTTGAAACTATACTCTGCTTCAGATTGCAATTCCAAATACCATGTTGATCCAATAGTCTCATCGTATTCCTCAGGCCAAGCCATTCCCAACCTTATCCTCAACTACAGAGTGGAAACAATCTGGAATGACTTCAAAGAATAAATGAATAAAATAATAACTTAAACAGACAAAAAAAAATGCAAAAAACAAGTACCGGATAAGGTATTAGGAACTCCACAATCGGAAACACAAACACCATCAGCACGTCATCATTGATATATTTTATTTCGTCCAACAACAACTCTCTCCCACGAGAGACATATTGGTTGTTCCATATGCCATTAAATAATTGATGAGACAGTCTTGCCACCAAAAGAGCTTGCTGATAGATATTCAACTCTGACAGTGGAATCCACATAACGTGTACAGCAGTCGGGACACCAGATGCAAGCATTTTGAGATACAATTCATCAAACCCTCCAAGATCTTTGAAAATAAGTTCATATTCCTGTAATAAAAAGTTCTAGTAAGAAACACCAAAAATCATACCCACAAAAGATTAACTGTTGTTTACAAAGTATGACCTTTAAGTCGACATAATATTCCTTGTCTTCCTCCCCTTTTAGTCCAATGTACATGGCACCCCAATCGTGCCTTATTCGAGCATACTGCACAAGGTTCTTGGAGACAGCACATGGAACTGCAATGGACTCCATTTCCCACCGATTCTTCTCCTCATTGTAAAATGTCTTCGATACCACTCTATCGCGATCCAATATAATGCGCTCCTGGGAAATATATGTAAGCAAAACCTTCAGCAGACTATAATTCTAAGAATCACAAAATATTTCTTTCCAAGCACGTGATATATCTTCCGGCATAAAAATGCACAGCCTTATACACATTCATGCATGAATTACTCAAATATGTCAATTACTTGACAAGTGTGGACTCAGAGCATGCTTTACAACAAAGAGTATGCACAGGAAATTACCTGTCTCTTAGACACATATTGTTTACCAAGATCAACATCCTCCAATACACTTTTTTTTAACTTTGCTTTTGCATCTTCACGCCATCTCTTCCATCCATGATATAAGTGGATGCTTACAGCCTTAGGGACCGTGACCTCTTTACTGCCAAACATCCATTTCAATTCAACTTCTGGAAAACCTTTCACAATCTCATCCTCTGAAGTATTCACTAGAATACGCTTTTCCTCCCCGTGTTTTCTCATATCTTTTCGAACACGAGCCTCTAGTTCTTTTTGCAGATTCTTGGATTCTTCAAGGGCTTGCTTTACACGCAGAGCAAAGTTTGTTAGCTCCCCTTCAAAGAGTGGCCCAAGTGCATCATCAAAATCCACCACGCCAGGCAATACCATCTGTTTTAAGTGTTCTCTTTGAGCAGCTTCTAAGCCTTTCTGTATATCATTCCTAGAATATGCTACAGAAGGCATTTCACGTGGACTGCAATGATACAACCATAATAGTGTTAGATAAAACAAAGTTGCTTAAAAAAATTATGATGGCTTCATACTTACAGGAATGACTGCAACAGAGAAATTAAAATACAAGCACAAGCAGCCAGGTTTTAACATCAAAACTCGGCAAATGAGGCACATTTGTTCTTAACATTCACCATTCGTTGTGTCCTTACCCATGAATTTAAATGGAAAAAAGACTCATGTAGCACAAATTGAACTAGCATTAGCTTTAATAGGAAAGCCATGAATGACCATACTACTTCAAATTTATTACTCCTTTGCTAGATGTAAGATTTAGAAACTATATAGTATGAATTAAAAGGACCAGCAGTCTACTGAGAAGGGAATCTATGGGCAACATCTGGGTGCATTTGTCAAAAGCAAGGCACAAAATTACTTAATCACGTAAAATATTACTATGTTCTTTTCCAACTACTAAATCTGCACTCAACATAAACAACAATCAAGAAGCCGCCGCTCAATGGGAAAATAGATGACTTAGGCCCTGTTTGATTCACCTTAAAAAAATAATATTAAGTAAAATTAATTTCAGTTCAGTAAAATTAATTTCAGTTCAGTAAAAATAATTTCAGTTTAGTAAAAATAATTTCAGTTCAGCAAAATTAAGGTGAATCAAACAGGGCCTTACATAGATGAGAAGATATGGAGAGAAAGGGGGGGGAAAGGGAACAACCGGGGGGGGGGAGGGGGGGTTGAGCAGAACATAGCAGTGAAAGCTTCTCCATTAGACATCCGGATTTGCAATCAGTCACTACTCCCTATAATCAGTTCTATCCATACATCCAAGGCTTCCAAACAAAAGATTTTTCTATAACCTCCCCCCCCCCCCCCTCCCAAACCATCACCATCCCCAAAAAAAGGGAGAAGATGCAGCGTCATAAATAGTAGATAATTTGTAAGGCCAAGGGAAGAAAACGAAGATTGGTTACTCCCATACATAATACACTTCTCTCTGAGTTGCTTATGAACCATTTTGTTCCCTTATGAAACGTCTTTACAGGGAATCACTTGTTTGCCCCATATGCAACAGTATATGCAGTATGTAATCAAATAAAGCCTCTTCTGTGACGTAGTTACAGACCATTATGTTACCACCATTATAATAGTTTATTAAGGACTTATACATGCTGATATGATTGCAAATCTCACATACAAGAGGACTAGCACTAGGCTCATATTTAAGCTACATTGAATGTTCAAAACCTCTAATATCTTCAAAAAAAAAAAGAGAGAGGTGTTAGAGAACACATCTTCAAACATTATCTACAAGAATTTGTTCCAAAAATCTTGGAATTGCAATGATGAACAGAATTCTCTAAACTGTCAATTCACGCAGTTATTGAAGTCCAATGTAACTGAAAACTGATCCATCTCATGGTACTAATCAATAATAATATACAGTTTATATATCACATTAAAACTTATAATTAGCATACTTTAACTGTAAAAAGCAATAATCAATAGCAAAATTCACCAATTTACCTTGCATTTCGCCTAATGTCGAGAATAAATTTCTTCACCAAGAGCTCACATTCCTTCTCAACAAATGAAAGCTCCCTCACACCGATACTAAACACCATTGTTTCCCTTCGCGATATCTTATCCTCAATCTCCCCAATCCTCTTCTGCAGCTCATTGTACTTCTTCTCACCCCTATCCAACTCCTCCACCAACTTATCTATCCTCTCTCTCACCTCCTCATCGCCGCGACTATCCTTCAACTCAATCAATAATTTATCCTGCTCCCTTTTAGCCCTCAACACCTTAATAAGTATCTTGTCAGCCCTATTAACCAGCCCTTCCTTCTCACTCTTAAGAACTCTCAAATCGGCGTAAAGTGCACTCATTATCTCACCTTTTAGCTCATTTTTCTTTGATTTAACCCCCTTCAAAGCAACCTCTAAATCCTCTATTCTACTCTCCCCTTCCCTAACCTCCTTCATCACCTTCAACACACCTGAAACACTCTCTAACAACCTCTGTGTATAACCCGAAAACTCGTGCTCCTTCCATGAAACCAATGTAGGCTCTTCCTTCACAATCTTCCCCTTCTTCCCCCACAACAAACTACTAATCACAGGCAAAGCAATAGCATTAGGTTGATGCCCACGAATTGGGCACATCCCAATCACAATCCATAACAATGTAAACACAACTGACTTTGAAATACAGCTAAACAAACCATCTTTCACCTCAATTTTATCACAATTACTCGAACTTACACTAGAATTAACCACTTGGGAAGCTTCAAAATTACTGGAGAAGCAAACCCCAGATGAATTCTTCCTAAAAAAGAGGATTGAACGACATGGGTATTGATTTTTTGCTACAATTTTGGTGGAAGAAGTTCGAAATTTTCGTTTATGGGGGTGGTGAGTGAAATGGGGGAGAGTGTGATGTGGGATTGAATGAAGAGGAATAACAATGGAGTTTGAAGAAGGTGGGCATGTTGAAAACATATGGAAATGGAGAATTTTAGTGGAAAAATCGGGAGAATTAGAAAAAAAAAAAATTGAGAGAAAAGGTCAAGATTTCATGGAGATTATTGAGGTTTTGAGGGGATTTTGCAGTGTTTGTGAAAGAGTGAAGAAGTGTGGAGTAATTTGGGGAAGGATGACAGATACTGCATACTGGGGTTTATCGGAAAAGGGTCTGGGGTTGGGTTCAAAGTGATTGTGATGGTGCCGAGGATAGGTTCGCAAAACTTAGCCGGTGGGTTTGGCGATATAGGTCAGGTTGATTTGTATTCGGGTTGCGATTAACTTGAGAGGTGAACTGTTGTGTTCAAGACCCAATATCAATACTAGAAGGATAGCTTCTAGAATAAGACAATCAATTAGTAGCTAGAATAAGAAAGAAATAACTAGATTGTAGAATAAGCCAAGAAAGGTGATGCATAGAATAAGACAAGTTATATGTATGTGTTATAAATCATAGCATACAACTTGTATAAATAGTACAAGTAAAAGGGGAGTTAAGCTAAAATACGGTCCCTCAACTTTAGCATTTGTACCATTTTGGCCCCTCATCTTTCAAACGAAGCAAATTGGTCCCTTAACCACCCATAACTTACTTTTCCGGTGGAAAAAAGATGAGTCACCAAAGTTTAAGGACCAAAGTGTCCATGTGACAAAAAATAAAAAAATATTTTAAAAAAAGTTTAGGGACCTATCCTAGTAAGCAAAAGTTTAGGGACCATTATTCATTAATTTTTTTTATTATTTTTTGTCAATTTTTATTTAAAAGGAATCTTTTAACTGATATTAATTTTTTTTCATCAACATTAATATTTTGGTTATGAGTTTCATTAATAAAACTATTGAATTTCCGAAAAAAAAAAAAACCCTATAGGATTTTCCACCTTTTCTCACCCCCACATCACCAACAACCTGCCACAAACACACAACCCCATCTCCACCAGTCTGCAGCCTCACCACCGCGATTAATCAACCACGCAACCCAAACCTCCGGTTCGGCCGAACTATATTGCACATGAGCTTGTATATAATTAATAAAATCAGGAGGCCAAGATTAAATCACAAAATAAATCAAAGGCTGGAATTAAAAGATGGTAATTGCTGATGATCGTTAATGAGGTGCAAAGTAGGGAATTGTTTCCCCTATTAGAATAGCCAAATCGAAAGAGAATATGAGAGGGCTGATATATATATATATATATATATATATATATTCTTCTTTCCCTATTCCCTTCTTTCTTTATTTTTCCTTTTCCTATTTCTTTAATTTGAAGTATTTAATTTTTTTTTTTGAAAGAAAGTCGGAGTATTTAATTTTTTTAAGTCATATTTAATTTTCTTCTTTAATTATTAAGTCATATATATATATATTTTTTTAAAAAGTCATTAATATTTTAAAAAAAAAAAAAAAAAATGGGTATGTTTTCTTTCATTTTAATCAAAGTTTGTACATAGTAAATAATAAATATTAGTAGCTGACAAAAAAAAAATAATAACAATAATGATTTATAATCCCTAAACAAATGCTAACTAGGATAAGTCCCTTAACTTTTGCTTAGTTGGCACCACACATCCCCAAACTTTGCTGACTCATAAGTTCCTCCACCATAAATGGTGTGGCAAGGGTGGTAGAGGGACCAATTTGCCTCATTCGAAAGATGAGGGACCAAATATGCAACTCATGCCATAGTTCAGGGACCGTATTTTAGCTTATCTCAGTAAAAAGGAGAGGATGTACTCTAAGGTTTTAAGTGAAAACACAAGAGAGTGAATAGTTGTAAGTAGTTGAGTGTAAATATTAAAGAACTTGTGAGCTCATTAAAAAAGATTTGTACATGTGGTTTAGAAATACAATTTTTAATTTGTTTGTTTTTAATCCCAAATTTCTAAGATGAATAGGTTGAAATATTTTGACATTAGTACATCATCACAATATCTATACAAGGTATTTAACACGTAATAATTGAAATAAAAAATGAAAAGTTAACCACCATTATTTGAAATTATAATAACAATAAACAATAACATCTTCTCTTATCTAAATTTATTGTTAAAATTATATGGAGTATTAATATAAGCTGTTTTTTTCGATGTCATCAAATTTTCTCTTCTAGATAAATATTACAAACAATTATTTGGGCATCGCCCAAGACACTCAGTAATTACTAGTTAGTGCCTAAATCAATATTGTACTATGAAGTATTTGCAAAAATGATTTTTTGTCTACTACCTTGATTACTTTATTCAAATTAATTAGGGGAATAATGAATTCTAAATTTATTTGAAATAACTAGTGAAAAAAAAAAAACTATGTTTTTATATAGCTTAATCTCTTCGTACAGGAAATGGAGCGGCAAAAAGAACATGTTTTCACCCCCTCCCATCTCTAATATAAGATTTTATAATTGATCGGCTAACACAATTGACTAGAGAATGAAAAGTAAAACGCTGATTTCACATGTCTTACATGTTACATAGAGGCATATAACTTCAAATGAAAATTAAAATATAAGGAGTAATTGTTTCAATTAAAATATAAGTAATACACTCTTAACACTTCTTTTAATAAAAAAACTAGTGTGTGGCCCGAGCGATGCTCCGGGTTATTTTTTTTAACACTTGTAATTAAATAAATAGGTAAAATAAGTTCATTGTTTATTATTTATTTATTCATTATTTGTATGCTTCGGGTTATTTTTTTTAACACTTGTAATTGAATAGATAGGTTCATTGTTTATTATTTATTTATTCATTATTTGTATACTCGGGTTATTTTTTTAACACTTGTAATTGAATATATAGGTTCATTGTTTATTATTTATTTATTCATTATTTGTATGCTCCGGGTTATTTTTTTTAACACTTGTAATTGAATAGATAGGTTCATTGTTTATTATTTATTTATTCATTATTTGTATGATCCGGGTTATTTTTTCTTAACACTTGTAATTGAATAGATAGGTTCATTCTTTATTATTTATTTATTCATTACCTGTATATAATTTACAAAGTTTCTCATTAAAACTCTGAATAAATTATTTATGGAAGAACTATTGACTAATTATATAAACATGTTCTTGTAAAAAAAATTATATAAACATATTTTTGTATATAATTTATAATATAATGAAAATATAGACATAATTATTACCAAAATATTAAATAACTAAAATTTATAACAATAGCTAATTTTTCTTGCTTGTATGTATTATCTCGATGATCATAATTAGCAAATAGTAGGATTATTTTTATTTTTTTTTTGTAAGAATTGCAGTTATCAAATGTTCAAATCTCCATCCAACCCATATACTTATATATTTATGAGTCGAGTATTAAAACATTATTAATATATGGATGAGATGGTAAGACATTTAATGCATATTTTTGTGGTTGTGAGTTCGAATCTAGGGGACGTTTGGTTCGCGGAATATAGGTATGAGGTATGGGTTTAAAATGACTAAAACCCATATCATATGTTTGGTCGTCAAAAGTATGAATTTTAAGCTCATGCCTCAAACTCATGAGATATGGAGTTTAGAACCCTTGAGGGGGAGGTGGAGTTTGACTAATTCAATTCCATTAGGTATCAAATAAAAAGGAGAGAATAATGAGATGTTCCATTCCAGAATTAAACCAAACACAGAGTATTAATTATCAAGTTCCAATCCGATACCACCTTAACCCCATTTTTTATTCCAACCCCATACCAATTTGCAAACCAACCGCCCCCTAATTATTTTTATATATGCCAATGACAAAATGGGTTCCTTTTTTTATGTAGTAACTAGACGATATATACAAATTCACCATGATTAATTTAGGGCTCGTTGGTAATTAGCTATGGTAGTTGGTTGTATCAATCAAATTGCATTAGAGAGATGGTTTGACTAAATATTTAAATTGTCTATTTTACTAAAGACGAAAAATATCTTAATTGATTAAACTCTTCTTACAAAAAGTTAATATGTTGAATAAAATTTTCAAATTAGATTATTGAATTCCAATAATTCTACAAATCATTTACCTTTCAAAAAAGCTACTTATATGGTCAAATTATTGTTTTATTTTGGTTTACTTAGCCGCATGTCAAATGGGATGATAATGTCATTGTCCATCATCTTAATAAGACAATTCCATTTGGAGTAGAACAAATGTATAAGAATATGAATATCATTGTTCCACATAGATAACTTTATTTTACCGTGGTTAGTAAACTATGAGTAATATAATGCTTTTTGAAAAGAAAAAAAAAAATCTCTTTGTTAAAAAGGTAATTCTATACATAACTGTTGGGTTGTATCTTCCTATTTTGAGGTTAACGATTCAATCCCCACTGGAGGCACTTGGGGTGGGGATTCCCTTATTCTCCCCCCTCACTCCCAAAGTGCCTAGCCCGCTAACCCGGGCCGGAAGGACCTATGTGAGGTTTCGGTCTAGTAAGACCCTTCTCCTTACCAACATTAAAAAAAAAAAAATAGCCTTTGGGGCTATATATAAACATTAAATACACTCTTGAAAATTGTATAAAATTAGGAATTCATGACAAAACACACGCGTAAATCAGTGTGATTAGTGTGTTTTGATGGTCATAATTTCCTAAATTCAAATAATTTTCTAAAATACATTTATTGTTTATATGTAACCCTAAGGGCTATGTAAGCTAGTAAAAGGTAAGGAGTACAATAAATTGTTACAAAATTGACCAAGTCAATCTCGAGTCTAATTGAATTTGACCAACTTATTATTATTTTTTTGCTAGAGACTAGATTTTTTTTTTCTTTCTTTTTTTTGAAGAGCTCCAAGAGCTTAATGTAGATAAATAAAGCAGCCAACATCAAGTTCGGCAAGGGAAGCAACACCTTGCGGGAAGCTATCAACATACAAATGCTCAAAACCATCATGTGGGAGTTGCCTTGCCAAAAGGTGAGCAACACAGTTTCCCACTCTCTTAATATGAAAACAAGGCAAAACTTTCAAAATCCATACTAATAGAGCAAATATCATCAACGACGAGGTCCACAGGTGCTTTGCCATTCTTCTCTGATCTTATCAGGTTGGTCATAGTGAGGGCATCCGATTCCAGCTCCACTCTTTTATACCCAAGCTCACAAGCGATTTGCACACCCATTCTTGTTTCCATTGCTTTAAAAACTTTAATTTCACATATGGTTTCCCCATAAATCGTTTCACTTTTGCAGCCACAATGACCCCTTGATCATTCCTTAAAACCGCACCAATACTGTAATACCCATATATTTTATGATTTAATAAAAAGATAAAATTTGAGTTGTACTTTTTATTTGATAAATTTGTCAAAGTATAAAATCCACTTTTTCGTTGGAATCTTTATATGATAAATTAGATTTTTATATGTATATATAAATATTTAACTGTATTTTTAAAAAAAGGGCTGCCGTTTTATTTTGATTACTATGGGTAAGTTTGAAGGGCAAACCCATCTTTATTCCACCATTACTCGTTCCAATTTATAATAAGCAAACAGTGAGATCATTGCCTCTTGATTCTTCTTATTTGATGTGCAACAAACCCTTATTATCACTCAACATCATTCCTTCCGAGAAAGACACGTACCTTACACTAAAAACCAAATTGATCATTAGCCTACCAATTATATTTAGTCATCCTTCCAAGTTTTATAATGACAATTTGAAGTAGCCTTTTTGATATACATGTCAAACAATTTCGTCAAGGCGGTATCATACATGCTTTAGAATTTAGATACTTCGTTTATGGTTGTTTATGACCGAAAAGGTAATCACACTATCAATAATCCTGGAGTCGTATGTTTATATCTTTGTCTAGTAATCACACGTATCTTATTTCTTGATTTTGTTTGATTATAAATTGTTAGTATTGATTGTACTTTGTATTTATATGTGTAAATTTTATAATTTGTGAATTATATATGATAGATTTATATATATACATGATTAGTGTATGGTATAATATGATTCTAATTGCCGTATTATTTTTGTGGTATTGATTGATTTTGTTATTTTTCTAGGGTTTTTAATGTTGTTTCTATAGGGAGTATTGTTTTGAGGTTTAGGGTTACTAGTGCGGAGTGTTATTTTTTTGTTGAGATTTGATTAAATTTGGGAACTAGTTTTATTTCCCTAAGAGTTAAGATGTTTTTGAATTGAATTATTATATTATTTGGGAACTCGTGCCATTGTGGAGTTATTGTTATTAATTTGTGAATGGTTATTTGATCGATGTATAAGATCAAAAGGTTGAAAATTATTATTTTGTTCTTGGTTTGAGGCTCAGCGTTATAGACCTAGTCCTTGGTATGTTGGTAATGAGATAATGATCATGAGTTAAGAATGAGGTACAATCTTTATTTATATTTATTTTTCTATGGTCCCATACAGTGGGAATTGACCAGTATGTGGTCTGGTTTAAGGTGTTTTCTGGTTATTGAGAGTATTCAAGTTTTTATACTTGTTGGTTTTATTCGAATTACCCATGTCCAAGGCTAGGTTTAGAACAACGAGCATGACACACTTATGGGTTACATGAGTTGATTGATCGAGTAGAGTTCGATCTATTATTCGAGGTTGAGTTGTTAAAGGTTATTTTCAGAGTACAATGTGTAATGTAGTTTTGAACTACATTGTTTAATTGATCTAGTAATGTTAATTATTATATTATACTCTATATTCTGATATGTGGTGATTACTCAGCTTTTGCTGACGTGTGTGTTATTTTGTTGTGCTACTTGTGTTTGTGGCCATGTCTTTTTCTTATAGTGGCCCTGCGACGATCTATTTTGGAATTTGTCCTTAATGGTGAACAATCAAGTTTGTCTAAACAGGTATGAAGTGAACGTAGCTAAAGGATCTCAAGTGTTTCGATTAGTCTGTTATAACAAGTTTGTAAAGTTGTATAAATAGCTCACCTAGTTTATTGGGTTGTAATTATTGGGATTTTTGTAAACCTTAACGCTCGACATGTTGTTGAGTGTGGCGGTAATACCTCCGATTTAGGAGTATGCTTCCGCAATTTTATTTAAAGGTTGTTTATTTTTCCTTTAATTCTTATTTATTTTCAGTTAGTAAATCGGGGGTGTTACAAATACTCGAAGAAGTTTCAGATAACACAGCAGCATTTGAGTTTACTCTAATCAAGTTAGCAGCATGAGCCTTCCACACCGATCTGGACACAACAACAGGGGGTAGACATTGACAACCTTGACATAGCACTTATAGTCCTTTACTAAGCAAAGAAAACCCAACACACCAACATCCCTACACTGCCACGAATTCTCAAACACCACAGAATTTCGGTATGACCATGTAACCCAGATTTTTAGATAATTCTCAGATTTTTAGTCCACAAATTCAAATATTAAACCTAGATAACTTAGATAACTCTAGATTTCTAGTCCAAAAATTCAAATTTTAAAACTAATAATTCGTAAATCCGTAATACATGATCAATTTCAAGTCGAGTCAATTTTACCCGGTCTCTCAGAGCAACTCCAACAGTGTAAAATTAGGACTAGCTTGCAATTTATGAAACTAATAAATAATTAGCTTACCCGTTGGGATTGCATTATGAAATTAGCTGGGCAAAGCTATTCGCTTAGCAAATTGTGCCAAACAGAACAAACAACAAAAAGTTGCATCATGTATCTCACGCTAACAAGAAATAATGGCGCGTGAATGTCAGATGCCAAATGGCTTTTCTCAAGTTGCATTTATATATATATTTCCTCCGTTTTTAAATACTTGCTATATTTCTCCATGCGCGGAGTTTTAGGAGAAATTGGATAAAGTAATTAAATATGAAGGTAGTGGGGTTGGTGGAAGAATAAAAAATTGTACGGAGTAAAAAGAAAAAGTAGTTGAGAGAATTAGAGGAGAAAGAACATAAATTAATAAAATATGATTAATGGTGGGTCCATTAGGTAAGATAAACTAATTAAATAGTGTAAAAACTTTCTAAATAAGGAAATAGAGCAAGTATATTTAAAAACGACCGAAAAAGGAAAGTGGAGCAAGTATTTAAAAACGGAGGGAGTATATATATATATATATATATATATATTACATTTTTACAATTAAAATTGAATATATATATGATTAGGGGATTTTGCTCCCACCAATCGGAATGCGCCACGTGGGCCAATCAGGTCCTGCCAAGTGTCCCCCAGTTGGACCTCTCAGGGCTTGCCACGTGGCACACGCTTATTCGTCCACCCTGGACCTATTATGTCATGACACGTGGCATACTCCATGCCTAATGGAGAAGTCGGCCACCTAGGCCCAACTTCCGAGGGAAGCCCAATCAGCCCAAGGTTAACCTAAACCTAGATTGGCGCGTTTCCCGAGGTTATAAATACCTCCCTTAATCCTCATTAAGAGAAAAAAACGCAGATTACACACATTAAACACTCTCACCTAGAGAGACCCAATCACTTTAATTTCCGCATTAATTACTCCTTAATCAAGTACTAACTTGACCGTCGGAGGCGAATCTCCAATCATCCGGAGCATCCGTTTGTTTTGCAGGTACAGGCGGCCGGTTCCAGTCTCGGAATTGTAACTTTCCCGCAGGACATCAAAAAAACCCCGAAACATCTTGGCGCCGTCTGTGGGGAGAGTACTTCTGAGATGGCATCCACGTTTGTACCGGCTCCCGAAGAGAGACGTCCCCTGGACGACCCTCTAGTTCAGTCGGACCACGATACTGAGAATGAATTTGAAGTTGAAGCTCACACAGCTTCAGACGGGACCCTAAGGGCCCGACGTACCCGTCATACCGAAAGGAGGGAACGAGAACATCTTCAAACTGGAAGTGAGCCAGCAGGCGCACCGCCTGTTCGGCAGCAGCCGACTGATGAGTCTGCTCCCATCACAAGGAACGAACTCATGACCTTCATGAGGGACTTCAAGGGAGAAATTCAAGAGTTAATCAACAAGAAGCCGCCTGCTCTGGACAAGGAGCAGTCGGCTAAGAAACCCTCCACTTCACGGAAGAGGAAGCCAGTTCAAGGGCGAGAGGCGACCCCTCATCCTAAATCTAGGAAGTGGGAGCCGCCTGCCCTTGATTTCACAAAATACCGTTTTCCTACTCCAGGAAATAGGAAACCTGTTCGTCATATTCAGGCGAACGGGTCGAGGAAAACATACACAGACGCTCGGCTACTGCTAGAGCAGAAGAAGAGTGACCGATTGTCAGAGTCGGCCTCTACTTCAAACTTCCAAGACAGTCTGCGCAATACCTCGATGAAGCATACTCAATCGTATCATGAGAGTCAGTCAGGCGGCACCTCCCGTCAGTCCGGCTTTCATAGCGACCAGGCGGTACCAAACTTACCGTTTGTACCGCAACAACAGTATTTTTTGCAGCCACCTCCGTTTGGTGGGCATGCAGCAAAAAATGTCCAACCTATGGACTGGCAGCTACGGTTGCTTAGACTTGGCGAACAGCCGTCGGCCTTCTCCAAGGAAATTACTGAAGCCGCTCAGCCGGCCAAAGTGAAAAATGTATTAGTAGGCGCCTATGACGGCACTACTAACCCAGAAGACCATCTGATGGCATTCACCAACCTGATGTACCTTCAAGGGTTGGATGATCCCACTTGGTGCAAGTGTTTCCCAGCGACTCTCAAAGGAATCGCACAATAATGGTTCGGCAACCTGCCGACTGGTTGTGTAAATAACTTCAGGACGCTTGCTTACTTATTCACCTCCAACTTCGCCATGAACATCCCTGCGAAGAAGACGACCCTTGATTTAGGAACGATTCAGCAGGGCGAGAAGGAGGGGCTTCGTTCTTACATCAGGCGGTTTAACCTGATGAGAATACAGATTCAAGGGTTACCGGATGAAGTAGCCTATACTGACTTTTTCAGAGGTCTCAAAGACGGGTCGACCTTCAAATTTGATTTGGTCCGAAAGAGGGTGGCGACTCTTCAAGAGGCCTTGATTGAAGCGGAAGCCTATATACAGGCGACTGATCTTTGTAGTACGGTAAAACAGTCAGACGGGAAAAGGTCCGACAAAAGAGAAGGACGACAGAAACAGTCGTCAAACAAAGATGAGAAGAGAAAAGAGGTCTGGGCGGCTGATTCCTCTAAACAGCCGGCCCAGAAGAAGAAAAAAGAATTCAAACCATACTCCCCTAAGTATGCGTTTAACAAGGATAGCCAATTTATCCTAAAGGAAATCAAGGGACGGATCTCAATTGAGAAGCCGGTCCCCATGAAGGGTTCTGCAAACAACCGGAACCAAGAAAAATTCTGTGATTATCATGAAGATGTTGGTCATCACACCAATGAATGCATCAGTCTCATGCGGTATCTAGATCGCCTGGCTGAGCAAGGTGATCTTGACACTTATGTCAAGAAATCTACGGGGAACAATTCCTCGAAGAAGCAGTCGGCCAAAAAGAATCAACAGGCCGACAGCTCCGATACAGATGATGCAGTCGTCTACACCATTGCAGGCGGCTTCTCAGGAGGCGGCCCCACTATTAGGGGCAACAAAGACAATATCAGACGGCTAGATGTAAATTCCGTTCACCAAGAACGGCCCTCCAAATATTCATTTCCTGAGATTGTCATCACTGAAGAAGATCTAGGAGGGGTAAGAGGGCCGCATGACGACCCTATCGTTATTGAATGTAAAGTGGCCAACCAGAGAGTTGGCCGAACCCTCATAGATACCGGAAGCTCCTCAGATCTCATCAGTAGCAAATGTCTGTCGAAACTAAAATATCAAACTGATTGCATACATCCGGCATCCCACCCTTTAGTAGGGTTTGGAGGAGGAGTCGTACACCCAGTGGGACGAGTGGATTTACCCATCCGCCTGGGCGAAAAAGGGGAAGGACGACACATGGTAGTCCGGTTCCTGGTAGTAGAAGAACTCTCAGCCTACAACATGATTCTGGGACGACCAACCCTGAATAATTCCAAGGTTGTTATAATCCCATCTCTTATGTTGCTCAAGTTTGAGAGGGATAATGGAACAGTCGGGTCCCTAAGGGGAGATCAGAGGATGGCCCGAGAGTGCTATCTCTCGGATGTCAAGCCCACCGTTATGGCCACTGGGTCGAGTGGTGGAAAAATAGACCTTGACAATGTCAAGGAGAGTGCGCCTGTTCAAGAAGCAGGCGGCAAGAAGAGAAAGGCATCACAGACAGGGGCCGCAAGAAAAGACAGAAAATAGCAATCATTGGCTGAAGAGCGGTCGGATGAATTCCGCCCTCAGCCAACTGGTGAGCATACGGACCTGATCTTAGATGACTCGCGTCCTGACAGAACAGTCAAAGTTGGGACGACTGCTCTAAGGGTCCTGGGTGACGACTTTCACAAACTATTGAAAGAATACAAGGACATCTTTGCATTCGAAGTCCATGAAATTCCAGGCATTAGTCCTGATCCGGCGGTACATAAACTGGCCGTGGATCCGAAAAAGAAGCCGGTACGGCAGAAGAAGCGGAACCATGGCGAAGAAAGAAGTCAGGCGGCAGCCGCCGAAGTTAAAAAATTACTTGATGCAGGGTTCATTCGGCAATGTTACTTCCCAGACTGGGTTGCAAATGTGGTGCTTGTTAAAAAGCCGAATGGCACCTGGCGAATGTGTGTAGACTACACAGACTTAAACAAGGCGTGCCCCAAAGACAGTTACCCTCTGCCTAAAATTGATAACCTGGTCGGCTCAACAGCCGGCCATGCTTTGATGAGCTTTATGGACGCTTACTCTAGTTTCCATCAAATTCCTTTATGGAAGAAAGATCAGGAGAAGACGGCCTTCGTCACTGATCAGGGGTTATACTATTACACGGTCATGCCGTTTGGTCTTAAGAATGCCCCGGCCACTTTCCAGCGAATGATAAACACTGTGTTCTTTGATCAGATTGGGAGAAATGTCGAGGCATATATTGATGATATGATTGTCAAGTCTAAACTTCAGAAAGATCATCTGTCGGACCTCCGAGAAACTTTCGCCACACTCAGGCGGCACCATGTCATGCTCAATCCCAAGAAATGTGTCTTTGGAGTTGAGTCTGGGAAATTTCTCGGATTCCTTATCAATCAGAGAGGAATAGAGGCGAACCCTGAGAAGGTGCAGGCAGTCATCGACATGCAGTCGCCTCGTACCATCCGAGAGGTTCAGAAGTTAGCAGGTTGTCTGGCGGCCTTGGGAAGATTTCTAAGCCGATCAGGCGACAAATGCCTATACTTCTTCCAAGCCATTAAGAAGAAGGCAAGGTTTGAATGGGGGTCGGATGCTGAGGCGGCCTTCCAGAAATTGAAAGTTCACTTGCATTCCTTGCCGAGGCTAGTCAGCCCTTTGCCCAAAGAAGTACTCTACATGTACCTGGCCGTCTCTGATCATGCGTTAAGCGCTGTTCTCCTTGCTGAAAGAGACGGCTGTCAGCTCCCGGTCTACTTTGTCAGTCATGTACTGAAAAATGCCGAGTTGAGGTATCCCTTAGTGGAGAAATTTGGTCTTGCACTCTTCATGGCTGTTAAAAAATTGAAGCCCTACTTTTTGGCACATGCAGTCGTCGTGTATACAGACCAACCTATCAAGCGGCCACTGACCATCATGGAGTCGTCAGGCCGAATGATCAAATGGGCCATAGAAATACAGAGTCTCGAAGTTACTTTCGAGCCTAGAAAAGCAGTGAAGGGGCAAGCCTTTGCTGACTTTATTGTTGAGATGACTCGTCCCCCTGATTCTCAAGATCCAGACCAAGTCTGGAAGGTATATGTGGATGGAAGCTCTACATCAAATGGTTGTGGAGCAGGCGTCATATGTCAGTCGCCAGAGGGCGATAGGTACGAGTATGCTCTACGCTTCAGTTTTCAGGCCTCAAACAATGAGGCAGAATATGAAGCTTTACTAGCCGGAATCCGCACGTGCAAGGCGGCAGGGGCAAGAAAAATAGACGCCTGTTCCGATTCACAATTGATAGTGAGTCAGTACAATGGCGAATACGAAGCAACCCATCCGGCCATGATCAAGTATTTACAGGCGGTCCGACAGGCAGTCGGCTCCCTTGAGGATTTCCATCTGACCCAAGTGCCGAGATCAGAAAACAACCAGGCGGATGCACTTTCAAAATTAGCATCATCCGCCTCCTGTGATACTCCTCGAACTGTTTTTTGGGAAGTAATGGAGAGGAGAAGCATTGAGGAAGAACCTATTGGAATCTTAGACAGAAGCTCAACTTGGATGGATCCAATCAGGGCATATCTGACAAATGGTACCCTGCCGGATGATCATCAACAGGCGGCAGCACTGAAAAAACGAGCAACCAGTTTTGAAATAATAAAGGGAGAACTTCACAAAAGGGGGTACCTTCAACCCTTCTTAAAGTGTGTCACTCCAGAAAAGGGGCGAGAGATACTGGACGATCTTCACTCTGGTTACTGTGCTTCCCATATAGGCGGTAGGACGCTTGCTCAGCGGGCAAGGCGGCAGGGCTAATTTTGGCCTACTTTAGAAGCAGATGCAATGGAGATGGTGAAAAAATGTGACAAGTGCCAAAGGTTTGGCAAGCTAATTCACCGTCCGGCTACTAACCTCACTACCATTCATAGCCCACTACCGTTTGCTAAGTGGGGCATGGATATTCTGGGTCCATATACGCCTGCTACAGGCGGAAGGAGGTACATACTTGTTGCAGTCGACTACTTCACTAAATGGGTAGAGGCGGAGGCTGTAAAGGGAATCAAGACGAAGGATGTAATTTCATTCATTTGGAAAAATGTCATCACTCGGTTCGGGGTTCCCATGTCTATGGTTTTTGATAATGGTCCCCAATTTGAGACGCCTGTTCTCAAAAGCTGGTTGGGTGACCAAGGAATTGCACACTACTTTGCATCTGTCGGCCGTCCACAAGCAAACGGCCAGGTAGAAGCCTTTAATAAAATCATCTCAGACGGTCTCAAGAAAAAGATTGAACGATCAGGCGGCCTATGGGCGGATGAATTACCACATGTTCTCTGGGCCATTAGGACGACTGAAAAAGGGGCGACTGGAGAAACTCCATTCCTCCTAACTTATGGTGCGGAAGCTGTTCTTCCAATAGAACACTACGAGCCGACTCTTCGAGTAATGCTATATGACGAAGAGGCAAACTGGGAAGCCATGCGCCTGGCATTAGACTCACTTCCTGAAAAGAGGGGCAATGCTGTCTTGCGCCATGAAATTTACCGCCTGAGAATGACTAGATCATACAACAAAAAAGTACACAGGCGTCCACTCAAAGTGGGGGACTTTGTACTTAGAAAAATGGAAGCAGTTGGTAGGGCTAATGAGTCTGGCAAACTAACTCCCAACTGGGAAGGACCCTACCGAATCTGTGAAGAGGTCAGGGACGGTACCTACCGTCTGGGAACACCAGACGGACAACCATTGCCTCGAACTTGGAATGTAGATAATCTTAAGAAATATTTCTTTTGAATGATGTAAATAGTCAAGGGCTACTTAATTAAAGTTTGATGTTTCATTCAATTTTGTACTAAGAGGGGCACGCCTACTAACAAACAGTCGGCTACTCTCCATACTCAGTTTTCATTTTTACTTAAGAGGGGCATGCCTACTGACAAACAGTCGGCTACTCTCCATGTTTAATTTTTATTCTTACTTAAGAGGGGCATGCCGCTGTACCTCTACAGTCGGCTACTCTCCATTGATTATTTTACTCTATCACCAGAGGGGCATGCCGTCTGGACATATAGTTGGCTACTCTCCATAAGAAAGGGTCGACTGGTTCCAAAACAGACAGCTACTCCACTATACTCAGTTCACCAAGAACTATCAAAGGCTCATGGCTGAAATGATCAGACCAGGCGCCAAGCCAACTGATCCAAATATAAGTTTAATTTGACCTGTCCCAACATTATAGCAGGCGTCCGACGGCATCCATTCGGATGAAATTCGTCGCAGAGAGCAGCTCCCTTTTGGGTGGAACATTGTTCTATAAAATCATTACACGGCACCTATACGACTGTCCCCAAGGGCAACCACGTAGCCGTTTTTGAGACAAGGATAACTCTATCACTAACCAAACCGGTGGTAGCAGTTGACATCTGAGTCGGATGACCCCCTGTATTACTTGGGATAAATTCAGGGGGTACCTCTTGAGTTAATAGCCAACAAACATTGGCGAATCAAAAGGTTCAGCCGGCCTCCGCCGCCTGGTACCTTTACTACTCAAGCAGGAGTGACGGCGACTGAGTAACACCAAAGTTAACTCATAGTCACTCTCTCAAACTTAGTATGGAGCCTAAAAAGTATGAGTCGTCCGCCTGTTTTTAGCAAACAGGGGCTCTCAACCACTACTCCTGCTAGGTTAACAACCTTTGAGTTAATAGCCAAGAAAAACTTGGCGAATCAAGGGGACTATCCGGCCCCCGCCGCCTGGTTTCCCTAACACTCAAACAAAATAGGCAGTGATTGACTAACCGCAAGGTTAACCAGTCGCCCTCCTTAGTACGGAACCTAGAAGGTATGAGGAGTCCGCCTGTTTTTTGGTAAACAGAGGTACTCGACCACTATTCTTACTAGGTTGGCTATACTTAAAGCTGCCGTCTGTAACCCAGCAGGCATAGCTACTTTGGTTGAACGTCCTGTCTAACGCCTGCTTCTATGCAGCCACCAAAGCAGACGACCAGCCATCCCCCAACGAAATAAACTAAGTACCAAACTTAGTGTATTGAATCAAAAGAGGCCAATGCCGAATAATGCTAAACGCTTACCCCTTATGCAATAGTTGACAGTCCACCTGATCAGGGGCTATCTGCATAGTGGGGCAAAGAATCGGCATCTTAACTGACTAATCACGTCAAGCAAGTGTTCGCAGTAACCATCCGGGTCAACCGACCGACTGAACTACTTGGGATAAGAACAGTTGGTATTTTATGAGTTAATAGCCAACAAACATTGGCGAATAAAGGGGAACAACCGGTACCCACCGCTTGATACCTCTAATACTCAGTTACTTGGCGACTAGGTAACAATCATGTTTACTTGGTCACTCCTTAAAAATTTAGTATGAAACTAAAAAGGTGTTCATACAGCACCTGTTCACACTAGATTAAATATGGCGGGGAACAGTCGGCCTAGACGGCCTAAAGTCTCTAGCCTAAAAACATGACAAGTAGGAAACCACTTTCCTACTTGGTTAATTTTACAAATGACAGGACCGCCTGCCTAAAGGGGATCCAGTCTTTAAAATGGTTCGAATACCGATTGGATAAATGGCCGACTGATCGTCTAGCCTGGAAATAGACAACCAGTCGTCCAGGGGCATAGGCGGCGTGACTAACTATCCGTACCTGTCTGCAACTATCGGCCATGTAAAACAGTCGGTATAGTGTACAATTGGATATCAGAATATTCAATACTTAAACAAATTTGAAGCAAAATAAAAATATTCATTAAAAGGAAGCCGGTCATTAAAGACCGGCAAAATATTCAGAGCCCCGGCCCCCTGGCCGGGTAAATACAAACAAACGGCACGCAGGCCGTGGAAAGAAGACATAAAGCTTAAGAAGGGGGCAGATCTTCAATATTAGCAGCTGCCGCCTGGTCAGCACTCTTCTTGCTGGACTCGGCTTCAGCTGCATCCTTCTTTGATGCATTACCCCCAAGCGGCACAAGCGCCACTACCGGCTGCTCCTCCTCCTCCAACGCCTCTTCCTCAGCAGCCGCCAGGATCTCTTGATTATATCTATCAGAACACTGGCGGTACGTTTTTTCCCATGAGGCAAAGTCGGCATTGGGGAAGAGGCGGCCCCAAGTCATGCGCTGGATTTGAGCAGAGTCTTCCATCATCTCCCGGACCAGCTCTTTCTTTTCTTGCTCGGCCTTTTCCGAGAGCTCCTGAGTAAGACTCTTCTCCTGGGTCACCAGGCGTTCCTTTACGCTCGCCAAGGATTTCTCCAAGGTTTCGTATGAGGAAATCTTTTGGCGAAGAGGTCTCAGCTCGGCCTTGAGGTTGTTGATGGTCGCCTCCAGCTCGCTATTCCTCTTCTGGGCCGCCTCTAACTGAGCCCGGATAGCGGCGGTAGCCTGCGCCTGATAATAAAGAATATCAATGGTCAGAACTTCATTTTGGGCAATTTGAAACATTGCCTTATCACAGTCAGAGGCGGCCATAGCTTTTGCAGCCTTTACCTCTTTGTTCTTCCGGTCAAGCGGCTTGCGAAGGCCGTTCACTCGGAGCAGGGCCTAAGTAAAAAGGGGAACAGACGTCAGTTTCCAAACAAAAAAGAAAACAGGCGTCCTGGAATTCAAATACTCAAAAATATGCTAAGTATACCTCAACAAGGACCCCTGCAATCCCGTCTAGGTCAAGGGTGCCGACACCCCTGACCGCCTCCCTTTCAGCTGGAGGAACGACCTTGATTATAGACTTGGCCACCTCGACCAAGTCAGGCTCCTGAGGGCCGGCTGCATCAAGCATAAACAAACGGATTAGACCTAGTAAAGAAGGGAGCAAGTCTAAAATTTACAAGGATAATTTCATACTTCTAGGCGGCCCAGCTGGAGTTTTAGAAGAAGTGGCCGGCTGTTTCTCAGCCGCCGCATGTTTCCTGGCAGAACCAGGAGAGCTCGCAACAGTCGTCCTCCGGGCCTTGGGGTCCGGCTGTTGGGAAGAAGAAGCTCTTGGAGCGCCCGTCTAAAAAAGAAGAAAAGAGTCAGTATATGCATAAACACAACTCCAAAAAGAGGGTGAAAGGTTCGAAGCCCACCAAGGGTGCCCCCTTGTTGGGGGAGTCGGTTGAAGACTGTTGCATGATGGAGGCCCGCAACATGGCCGCCGCAGTCTTGGAGGCGGTAATTTTGCTCATGGCGTCCGCTGCAAAAACAAATAGCAAAGTTAATAAAAGTCATAACAAGAAATGCACGGAACAACAGAGTATTCGACAGGCCGGCTACCTCTTGAGCACCGACTGCTGAGGCCACAGGCGGCCAAAAAGTACTCGTCGTAGAGCCATTTGAAGCTCGGGACGCAGTGCAGGGGTACTTGCTCTCGTACCCCTGAAGTAGAGTTCACCTTCGACTCTACTTTGAAGAGTCCTTTATCTAGGATCTCTTTCTTAGCCTTGGGGGGAACAGGCGGCATGCTGCGGCCGCCTGCAAGAAGGGGCGAATTCCTGTTCCACCTGTTGAAGCGCTTGTTCAGCTCTGTGTCTGAACTCTCAATGATAAGGAAGGTGCTCCGCCAGTCCTTCCACTTGTTTGCTTTACCTCTTGTCATGAGGTAGCCCTTGTGGCTCGTCAATTGATACCAGCCGGTACCGCCTGCCTTAGGGGTCCGGCTGAGGTAGTTCATGTGGGCGAAAGCCTCGAAGTTCGGCTCCACCCCGTGCAGTTCGCACCCGGCCACATAGCCGAGTACGTTGACCCAGGAGTTCGGGGCTAACTGCCATAACCCCAACTCATACCCATCCAAGATCCGCTGAACAGCCGGATGTAGTGGGAAGCGCAGCCCAGCCTTGATGACCGCCTCGTAGCAGCCAAAGCAGGCGCCATCATAACTGGTACCAGCCGGCCAGACGACTGTGTCTTCTGGATCCGGCACGAACACTAAAAAGTCGGGGCCCATTGTGTGGTTTTCGATAAAGCTCCCCACTTTCTCTTGCATGGCCGTGATCCGGCCCCGAGGTACCGTGCAGTAGTAGGGGGTATTTTGCTCTCGGTGAGAGGCGGATGGCTCCGCCCAATCGTCCCCCTTCTCAACTGCGTGAGAAAGCCTCGCCTCTTGTAAGCGACTGTTTTTCTCTTCTGTGTCCAGAGAAGCATGGCCAGAAGAGCTAGACTCGGATTCGTCCTCTGACGAGTCCGAAGAGGACGACTCCTCCCCTCTCCCGGAGGGGCCCGCCTCTTCTCCTTTAAAAGGAGCAGGAGAGAATGTAGAATTGTCAACTGTAAAATGGGAAGGGGTCACTTTGACTCCTCCCTCAGAACTGCCGGCTTTCAAGCCGCTTTGTTTCACTTCCACATCTGGCGCCTGGTCAGATGTTTCACTAATCGGCACCCTGTGGGAGGATCCGTCTGAGTTTGAGATCCTGGCAGTCTTTTTTGTTCTGGCCATCATGCTCTGCATAGACACAGATACAGTCGGACTTTGTATAAAGGGCAAAGATGGGTCCAGAAAAGGGCAGGCGGCACTCCTAGTCCTAGATTCAGCCGTCCCCGGTGACCGGCTGATCACTAACCTAGGTCGTGTCGTGTGCTTCCGTGGTGCCATTTCAAAAAAGAATAAAGTAAAGAGAAAATTAAGAGTAAGAGAACCGACGGTTACCTGAACGAGTGACGATTGATGAAGTTCTGAAAATCCTTTGCAGTCGGCTTGTCAGAGCAGGCGGTAGGCAGAAAGGGTCCAAAATGTCAGAGCAAGTTCAGGGGTCCGAATGTTCTCTCACAAAGTTCTCAAGTGTGAAAATGACCGAAGTCAACACTCCCTTATATAGGCGAAGTGAGAAGGCGAAGGGTCACTTCCGGAATTCAAAATTTGGGCGGGAGAATCTCTCGGCCTTTCGCCGAGTGACACCTGTAGCAGGCCGTCGCCTGTTACAGGGCGACACCTGTCACAGGTAACACGTGACCAGTCACGTGCCACCTGTGAGGGGCAAATGATTAGGGGATTTTGCTCCCACCAATCGGAATGCGCCACATGGGCCAATCAGGTCCTGCCAAGTGTCCCCCAGTTGGACCTCTCAGGGCTTGCCACGTGGCACACGCTTATTCGTCCACCCTGGACCTATTATGTCATGACACGTGGCATACTACATGCCTAATGGAGAAGTCGGCCACCTAGGCCCAACTTCCGAGGGAAGCCCAATCAGCCCAAGGTTAACCTAAACCTAGATTGGCGCGTTTCCCGAGGTTATAAATACCTCCCTTAATCCTCATTAAGAGAAAAAAACGCAGATTACACACATTAAACACTCTCACCTAGAGAGACCCAATCACTTTAATTTCCGCATTAATTACTCCTTAATCAAGTACTAACTTGACCGTCGGAGGCGGATCTCCAATCATCCGGAGCATCCGTTTGTTTTGCAGGTACAGGCGGCCGGTTCCAGTCTCGGAATTGTAACTCTCCCGCAGGACATCAAAAAACCCCGAAACAATATATATTTTTTTTATTGGAAATTAGCTTAACCCTTACAATTGGTCTTGTATGGACCCGGTCTACAATAAATTATTGTAGACCCAAAATTTGACACTTTCAAATAATATAATCACATTCTGGATGATATAATCACTTTTTTAGATGATACAATTATCTTTTTGTGAGTCATATTTTGAATTATATAATCTCATATTAAACTATTTAATGAGATTATATAATTATCTTTAGGATGATAAAATTTAAAAATCATGTTTTAAAATGATGTAATTTACTATTTGATACTTTTTATAACGATAAATTCACTTTTTGAGTTATACATTTACATAACAGCTTCAAAATGATATAATCACCTTTGTAGTAATATAATCAGATCTTGTATGATATAATCACATTCGTATGGTATACAGGAAGGTTGAGTCTACAATAAGTTATTGTAGACCGGGTCTGTTCTAGTATTTGCCTTATGCGATAAATTAACTAGAAGGTAAATTAGCTTTGCAATCCTCCGTAACATGACAACTTGGCATTGGAATTGCTCCAAGTTAAAACTATGCAAAACTGGATTTGAATTTAGGAAGACTGACTAATACGGAGTACAAGAAAGTGAGAAACTATCTCGAAAGTCGAAACCCAATAAAAAAAGTTCACTGATCACACGTCCTGACTGCATAAAATTCGAATTTCCTCCATTTTCTTTGTCTTTCCACCTTCATTTACACCTGTATTTTTCCCCCAAAATCCTCCCTCTCTCTCCTCCGTCTTTTCTTCTCAATTTTTCCTCTAAACCCTAACAATTTCAAAGTAAGTTGTTCATCCAATTTAAATTGCAATGTCTACTGTATAATATTTGTGTTTGAATGTGGTATTATGCATATTTTAGCTAAATTGATAATCGAACTCTGATTATGCTTTACCAGTTTAAATCGAAACTTTGTTATTGTTATTCAATTATTCATTGTTTCTTTACTTTTTTTTCAATGCTAGTTATTTTGAATTTACTTACGTTAATTATTTTATTATTAATTTTATTTAATTTTTTCGTAGGGCAGCTCAAATTTTTTTTCAAATTATAAGTTACTGGATAAACCTAAGAATTATTATTAAATTGTGTGATGTTTTTAGGATTATGAGGAATTTGTTAGAAAAATAAGGTGGTTTTGAACATTGCTCTATTATTGAATGTTAATGTGAAATTATATTTGTTATGACTACTGTGTAAAATTTTGTGAATGTCGGATCATATATGTTTTAGGGGAACTGCTCTCTTCTTTCAATTATTTGTTGAAACTCGGAATTCGAAACCTTGTGTTATAATGGTCAATTTTGCATTGTAATTCATATATCTTTGCTGAATGCCATTTATTACGTTCATTTTGACTTTCTTACATGTGTTCATTTAATGTCTTTGATAATGTGGAGTAATAAAGTTTGCTTGGGGGCGATAAATTTCTCAGCTAATTTTAAATCATATGTACTGATGGAGGACAAACCTAATGGAATGGAAGATGATAATGAGAAAGTGGACGAGGATGTAGATGAGGATGTGGACGAGAAAGTGAACGAGGATGTAGATGAGAAAGTGGACGAGGATGTAGATGAGGATGCCGGGGTTTATGAGAAATCTTCTTCGGGGGAATTCAGTGAGGAGGATGGTGAAGTGGCATTGGAAGGAAGTGGATCACAACCTGAGGTTACCCTAACTTCACTATAAAGATTTGATGAGATGCTGACTATATTTATTATCTCTCATTATAGTATCGATGATCTTTTGCAGGGCCCTCTGACAGAAGCCGATATACAAGATTTGATTGATGAATTACTTGAAGTAGAGAGTAAGGTATCAACTGTATCGATAATGCTAGTGTCCTCAGAGATTTGATTTAACTACTGGCCACCTTAATCGTATATCCTATGATTTTGTGATTCCCATTATTAGGCAGCAGAGGCACAAGAAGCGCTTGAAGAAGAGTCTTTGTTGAATGTTGAGAAGGATGTTAGAGAAGAGTTGGCTGTAAATCTAAAAGGCAAAGATGTCAGTAACTTGCTGTTGTCTTAAAGGTTTTATTACCTATCTTTCACTCGTTAAATGTCTTATTATAGTCCTTTTTTGATATGGTAGTTAGACAAGGCTGTGGCAGAGGAAATGGCAGCATTAAGAGAACAGTGGGAGGAAACGCTTGACGAGCTTGAGACAGAGAGTGCTCACTTACTGGTTTGCACCTATCTTCTTTGCAAGTAAACTAATAGTCTGCGCACATTTAAATTTTTTAAGCTTTAATTGTCTAAGTTATTAATAGATGCTGTAGTTAATTTTGCAAAATTATGGGATTGATTTTTTGATGAATTTGTTGCTACATAAAAGATTTTGAATAATCATTGACTTACTGTATACTTGGCTACTTGCATAACCATATCTAATTTTTAATTTTTTATTTTTTTATAATGATGTAGTATTTCATTGTAATACAAGCAACGTAACGTAATTTACTTATACTCCCCATGAACCACGACCCAAATTGTGTTAAGGTCGTGTAACTCGTTTTATGGTCATGTAACTCGTGTTACATGGTACACTTTTAGATTAATTTGTCAAAATAGGAAGTGAATTGTGCTCTTGTACCCACCCGTGTACCAAAGCGTACCACAACTTAGGTAACACTAGGCAAAGAAAATTTGTTTGCTAGTGACCTGTTTAATGTTATTATTATAGCTTTGTGTTAATGATTATTACCTTAAAAATATCGGTTAAGGTTTCATGATGTCAATAATTTACAAAAGGAAAACATGCTTTCCTCTCTATTCTGTAGATTTGAAATGATGCTGTTGCATTTTGTATTCACCAGACTGCTTTTCGTCATTGGTTTTTTCTATAGGAGCAACTGGATGGTGCTGATATTGATCTACCAAGATTCTATAAATGGATTGAGAGCAATGCTCCAAATTGTTGTCGTACTGAAGCTTGGAAGAAAAGGACTCATTGGGTTGGAACTGAGGTTGGCAGTGATGCTGTAGAATCCATTAAGGATGCCGAAAAGCATCTTCAAACCCTTAGGCCCGTAAAGAGGTATATGCATGTCTATGTCATTCTGAATTCTTACATATCAAGGATGACAATTTTTTCTTGGTAAGTAGCTGATCTATTAATGAATCTCAGTCGACATGGTAAAACTCTGGAGGAGGGTGCTAGTGGATTTCTTGCCAAAAAAATGTGTGCTAATAGTGTTGGTGAGAGTTCGACTGAAAACCCTGGAGTGGAATGGAGCTCTTTTAACAAATTATGCTCAAAAGAACCATCCAAGGAGGATACGGCCTTTGGTAGCAAGCAGTGGGCTTCAGTATACTTTGCAAGTACTCCTCAGCAAGCTGTAGCTATGGGGCTTACATTTTCTGGGGTGGATGAGGTATTTTTTTTTCTACGAATCCCTCATTTCTTATCAACTATAGATTGCTCTACAACTTCAATTATTCAGAATAATATATCTAATGGACTATTCCATCAATTCCTAATGTTTCAAATCTCTTATCTTCCAATTTTCTTTTGTTTTCTCACCTATTCACTATCTAGACTTGAATACCAGTTATTGAATGATTTTTCTTTCCTTAACTCAACATAAATAGGCCATCTATTAGAGCTCTAAGTTTTTGGTGACCTCTTTTTTGTGTTGCATTGTTGATGGCCTGATTGCAATAATTGACATCTCTTATGGAATATAAGGCGAGTATAATATTTTTTTTTTTTTGACATGTATTGAACTGTTAGGCTCTCGAGGAGTGAAAATATGTTCATTAAAAAATTAAATGATAAGAATTCACTGTATATTGGTTGGGGAAAGGGAAGATTAAGTCCCTTTCCTTGGTGAACTTATATGATTGATGGTTATTGGCTTGAAAAGAGCCTGTATTTCATCTGTATTTTCTTTGCTTGGCATTCTACCAGCTTCTGATATATCTGGCTCTGTTAGGTTGAGGAAATTGATGACATTGATGATGATCCAAATGATCCATTTGAAGCTGATGCCGTAGCAAATGAAAAGGAGCTGTATCTCTCACAGGAGCAAAGGAAAAACTACAAAAAGGTTGGCTCAGCTTTTTATATTGCTGTATTTTGCAGCCGATTTAATTATTAGCATACCATATGTCATATAATCTTACAGAGGAAGGTCCGTATTGTTCGCTTTGCTTAAGTTTTGCTGTGCGTAATTACTTAGACTAGTATGGTTATGAAATGTAAGAAGGATATTTTAATCTAATGATGTTTGTGCTTGTGTAAAAAAAATGAAGTTATCATTAGTTCAAGTGTGCAAGCAGAGAAACCAAATTATATTTATTTTGTTTGAAATGATCACAATGGTTTTTACTACAAGGATGTTTTAGGGGGATGACAAGGACTGAAAAGAATCAAGAAACGGCAAATTGAGTAGTGTAATAGTGTTAGTAAAATAAATACGAAGAATATTAAGCAAATACTGTAATTTAGGGATATATGGTGTATTATTTTTGATGTTATGGTATTACCTGTGGTTGGCAGATCAAAGAGGAAGATGATTTGAGTTATGATCAAAAGCATCAGCTTCATTTGAAGCAAAGGAGAAACAGAAAAAGGAAACAGGTGAAGTTGGCTTGCTTCCTTTTTAGAAGTTTGAATACCAGTTTTGTGGTTTGTGTCTGTAAATTGTGTAGGAAAGCTTCACTCTTTTTTTTTTTTTTTTTTTTTTTTTTTTTTTTTTTTTTGAGGTAAATGTCTGTCTTACTTTTGAATTGTTGAGTAAACTGTGGCCTTTTCTGCTAGTCTACTTTTAGTGAGTAAATTGTAGATTATGCTGTTTGTGTGTTATTATGAATTTATTAGTATCCATATTCTTCTAAAAAAACTAATATCATGGTTCATCAGCTATTAGATTCTTTGATGTGACCTGTGGTCTTAATATTTGATTGATAGCTCTTCCTGATGGGTATATTCCGGCAACCCTGGTATAGCTGCTTGCTTTCGTTCCAATAGTGGAGTTTCAAACTTAACCTGCATTTGGGAGCCTGTAGTGCTTGTCTAATACTGTTTTGTCTAGCTGATTTTATTTTTTTAATTTCTTTTTGTAGAACTCCAGCCTTGCTGAAGGCTTATTGAGTGATAATGAGGAGGTCATCTGCCAAGATCGGAAAGCTGCAAAGCTCGATAATTGTGGACTTTCGGCAGATGCTGTAGAGGAAGAAAAAACTTCTATCAGTGATTCTCCTGAGCTTTCAATGGCTAAGTCAGTTGAACCTTCTTGTGGCTCCAAGCGTTCATGTGATGATGAGGCTCTAGACCATGAAGCTAAGAGAAGTCGGACTGGTGTTCTGGAGAGTGATAATGAAGCTCAATTTATTGGTTGCCATGAGGCATTAGAAGATCCCGTTGCTCAAGAAATTGCTGATGAGTTTGGAAAAGTTTGCTGCACTGCCTGTGGTAATGTTACAAAGGAGATCCATGAACATCCTCTTCTGAAAGTAATTGTCTGTGGGAATTGCAAATCTGTCATTGAGGCGAAAACGAAGGTAGGTCCTAGATCTGAATTGCTTTCTTTTTCTTCTTCTTTTTTATTCTTTTTTCGTATGGGAATCCAAGCTGGGCCAGTTGAGTATTTTTTAAAGTTTATTTCATGTATGTGGCCTTATATACGGGTTCATGTGTCCACAGTCCATTATAAAACTTTTTCCGAACCTTTTTTTTGTATCAATGGCTTTTTAAAGACTTTAGATGATAGGTGTTCCTGTTGTCTAGGCAAGAGTCAAGAGTCAAAGGTGTGCCTAGGTAAAGTGAGGTGCACATCTTCATAATTAAAATTATAGTCATTCATTCATTCAATTATATAAAGTTACATTCAAAATTGTTGTATACTCTGTATGTGACTAAGTACTATTGAACTTGTGCACTAACACACCATGACATCATATTGTACAAACACCGCAATAAGATTTATGGTTTAATCTTATGAGAGGTAACATTGCTTAACTTAGAACCCAGGGGCTTGTCTGAGGCAGTGAGGCATCTTTAAGCTTTAGGCCACCTCATCTGGGCCATTGTAGAGCCATGTGGGCAAGCTGTCTGGCCTGTCTCTGCTCCTTAAGCCTGCAGCGTGTACTTTTATGTGTTGTTCTAAATTTAAGGAGAAATGCCTGCCTATTATTTAGCTTTCTTAATGAATTTAGTCTTAAAACTTAATCACTGCCCTTCACAGTTTCTTATTCTCTTAATTCCTCAGATATTTTTAGCCCTTTTTTCTTTTTGGTGGATGAAGGATATGGGAGGCTCTTTCTAACGCTTGATAGCTCTTTATATTGGTAGGATCTCCAGTGCTCGGAGCGCTATTGTGTATGGTGTGGAAGAAGTAATGACTTACTGAGCTGTACATCATGTAAACTTTTATTTTGTTTATCATGTATAAAGAGGAATATCAGAGTAGAATGCTTTCCAGAAGGTACATGGAAATGCTGTTCCTGTTCTCCAGAGCTCCTGCAGCAATTAACTTTGGAACTTGAGAAAGCTGTTGGCTCAAAAGAATCAACAGGTTCTAGCTCTGATAGTGATACAGATAATTCAGATGATGAGATTGACGACTCTATCAGGTATTCAGAGCTGTTACTCTGTTAGTGAGTTTTTGAACATATTTTGACAACCGGAAATTTACGTAATTTCATTGGTTCGTTTAATTAGCTTCTGTTCTCCGTAGCTTATTTAAATAAGTTTTAGCAAATAATTTTTTTTATTTTTTATTTTTAAAATATAGTAAGTTTTTAATTAAAAAAATTAATTCAGCAAAAATGAGTTAAAGTCAGTACAAAAATGAGCTGCAAAATTAAGTTATTTTCAGTAAATAGAAGGCGAGGACAACAGTGCCTTAATCTTCTTGTTGAATGCAAAATGAGTCTTTGTACTAGTTAATCATCTGTCCCAGCAACTACCAAAATTTTACTCTCAGCATATCAAAATAGTTTAGTTTTTGTGAAGCTTAATAAACTTTTTAGGTTTTGAAACTACTAAAGAATGTCTAATGTTGTGTACACATGGGTTCACGTCTTGGTTAATATGGGAGGGGAATTAACGCGTACATGCATATCAGGTTTAGGTGTTTTGAACTATCGGTACATCATTTTTAAGGTGCATCACATACTTTTTTGTTAAGTTGGCAATACTAAATTCCGAATCAAGTAAAAAAGATTATATGCCTATTTTGCAAAAATTACTAGTTATGATTTATGTAGTTTAAAAATATGCACTTTGAGGTTTAAGCAGAGGAATATTCTTCTTGTACTGCTGGGACACTATAGTGGCTTTGGTGCTGCAGAAGCAACATCTTGCAGGTGTTAATGTGTTGCGGCCATCACAATGAATTAACGATTCGAAAAAGATCCACTTAATGATCGTGGTTCAAGTGTTTTAATAAAAATTCCGCAGAATATAATAAATATGCTTTTACAACCTGATCATATTATATTTAGAATGTAATTACTTAATTTTTATAGTGATCATCATATGACTATAATTTATCTTATACGTGGATCCAACTGTATAATTATGCTTCAGGGTTTTAACAATGGTTTATAATGGCTAATATGGTATTTTAGCGGATGTTGTGGACTATTAATAATTATAAAACTCATAAAGAGATTTATTTAACGAAATGTCAAGTTCATATGCTGCTGCAGAACAACCCTTCTGTAATGGAAGTATGGAACAATGCTGTTTCAGAACAACTCCTTGTGTCAAATTCTATGGTGTTTCAGCATTTTTGTTTTCTATTCTAATAAATTTTTTACCTGGCAATCTCAATGCTGTTTTTGTTAATTGTTATTTTAAATGTTGTCTTTAATAAAGTTTTGTACTTTTATACCACTCAGCAAAAACAAGTCTGGGAAAAAGAAAATTCGAAGGATATTGGATGATACTGAGCTAGGAGAGGAGACAAAGAGAAAAATTGCTATGGAAAAGGTACTATTGGCATTGAATATGCACTTTGCATTCTATGTATAATTACTCGTATATGTTGAATAGATAAAAATCTGATTGTGGGAACTTAATTTGGTGCTACATTCTTTTTTATATGTGCCGGATGATTACAGGAACGTCAGGAACGGCTCAATTCTCTCAAAGCACAGTTCTCAGCCAGGCCCATGATGATGAATACTTCTACCTGTAATGATTTACCTGAAGGTGCTAGCTCTGAAGTTCTTGGTGATCCCTCAACTGGTTTTATAGTGAATGTTGTGAGGGAGGAAGGTGAGGGCGCTGTCAGGATTCCTCCAAGCATTTCTGCCAAGTTAAAAACTCACCAGGTATATACTTTATTTGTAGTTTTTTTAAAAAAAATTTTTAAATTTTTTTTTTAAATTATTGCCAAATTTTTATATTCCTAGTTGCTATTTTTTTGTTAGTCCTGCTCGTATAACTCCATTTTTGATATACCTAGTGCTGCATTAAAAAGAACCTTTGATAAGTGTTGCTATGAAGGCTAAATAAAAAATTGTAGGGAGTACCCATAGGGTTTGGTAGATACTGTCATTTGGTATCTCTACTTCGTATTGAAATGCATACAAGGTTGTTTAATGTATTTTTGGGCCGCTATCGTCACAGAAGTGGAGGTTTGTGCCTTTGTGTTGTGCCGTGGAGGAACGCTTGTCTTGAGGTTTGTGCCTTTGTGTTTTTCCATGGAGAAATGTTTACTAATTCCTATCACACTGTATCACATAAAAGTTTATGCACTGATGAGTGTTTAAACTAATGTTGGATGGAGGGAGGCTCCTATAAAAGCTCCAGTTTCAGTGTCTGAGACAGGTGTTGTTCCAATATGGGGAATAAGACCACTTGTCTGTAGAGGCTTTCTAGGTGCTCTTTTACATCCAAACTTGAGAGTAGAGAAAACAAAGGGCAGATGCCCCAAACTTGGGATTTATCTGTCGAGTTTTCCTTCATCAAATTAGTTTTTGGGTTGTTAGAAAATTGAGTTATCTAATTTGAGGTGCTTCTCGATTCTGATTAGGCTTACAGTTCGGTCGGTTTTGCAAGTTATAGTGTTAAGTGATGTGAGGGCTAGGGAGCTTAATTTGAGCTTGTCTGTAATAAAGCTTTAAAAATTTAGATTGCATTACTTTGTAACTTCTCTCCTTCCTACTTATCTACATGGTTATTTTTTCGAAGAATTGCGCTCATTGATCTCTGTTAGCTTGTCCTTTTCCATGTCACTGCTTATAGCATTGAAAGCTAGTCACAGTGTTGCCATTCTGAAACTTAGTTTTTTAATTGCATTATGCTTCTGTAGCATTAATATAAAGCTATTGTTGCAGGTTGCAGGGATTCGTTTTATGTGGGAAAACATCATTCAGTCTATCAGAAATGTGAAAGCTGGGGATAAAGGTCTTGGTTGCATCTTAGCTCATACCATGGGTCTCGGTAAAACGTTCCAGGTAGATTCCTTTTCTCAATTTTACTTCAATTCTTGAGGTGTTCTAGCTTGTAGTTTACTCATCACTTTTTTTTGGGCATTTATTCCTTTTCAAGTGCCTCAATGTTGGTTAATCAATGCCCAATTTAGTGAGTAATTGGCATAACCTGTCTCCATGCTGGTTTGGTCGCTTATTCTTGGACTTTCCTGTTCTCTCAGGTTATAGCCTTCTTATACACTGCTATGCGAAGTGTTGATTTAGGTCTAAAAACAGCATTGGTTGTCACACCAGTGAATGTGCTGCACAATTGGTGGCAGGAGTTTAAAAAGTGGGAGCCTGAAGAATTCAAGCCTCTTCGTGTTTACATGCTGGAAGATAAATCAAGGTTTTTCATTTACTAACTTTCAGTTGCAGTTGGAGTGTTATTTATATTTTTAATCTGCTGTTTATTATTTGCTAGCTGGAAGGTAATCTTAATTTCACCCAAAATGAGTAGTTTTTGACTGTGCACCTTTAATAATTTAAGTCAGTAATACTCCCTTTATTCTTATATATATATAAAAAAAAAGTACTCCCTTTGTATCAATTCACTTGCACCATTTCCCGTTTTGGAATTTCCCAGATTACTTGCTCCATTGTCTTTATCGATAATTTCATCTTTTAAATTGGATACCAAACTAACCCACCCACTTTCCTTACTACTTTTTCCTCTTTATAAAGCTTTATTAATAACCAATACGCAAGTAAATTGAAAATTTTCTTATTTTTTTTTTATTTTTTGTTTCTAACATAGTAACTTAAATTTGTAGCCAACAAGAATGTTTCATCATCAATTTTTTTTAGACTTTTATGGGAATAGACTTGTGATATTATAGAGATGCTGATACGAAGTGAATCACTTTAACATGTTATCAGCTGTGGATTTCATGCATTGCTTTGACAATAAGTGGGGGATCATAAAGATTGTCATGATTTCATGGATATATGGAGCTAAAAATGAGATTAAGAAAGTGGTTTGGCAAATGCTAGTAGCGAGTGATAAAAGCAAATAGAGGAAGAGGATCCATGTAGATGATCATAGGATTCTTGGTTCGTTTTATAGCAGCCCAAAATTTGTGCCTTTTTAAATAAATAAAAACTCACCTTTAGTTAAGATAACCACTCTTAACTAGGTGTTTATTTTCTTGAGGTAGTTGAGAGTAAGTGATTAATTTCCTTTGTGTGGATAAATTTCCACATTTGGAATTGGAAAGGTACACAAAAGAATGTGTGGATGCCTCTTTGAGTGTTACTATTGTAATAGTATTGATTTAGGTGTTTACTTTCGATGGCCACACTTTGATGATGGGCATAAGCTTAATCATTCTCTTTGTATTCCCTACTGATATTTTTGTACAAAATGGGAGAAGTGATAGCGTTTTTTTCTCGCTGTACTTGCATTTGGTGACATTTCTCCAATAAATCCTTTCCTCTGATCCCCACCATCATGACTTTTTTAAATTTTGTCCTTGATTTGCTTGTACTCATTTATGAGTTTCAAGCTACTTATGGCTTTTTATTTTTTATTTTTATATTAGAGGGAAGCCACTGATGGTTATGAGTTCTTAATTCTTTTTAATTTAATTTCCTAAACTTAATTTTTAGAAGAAATCCTTAGGGTATGATTATTAATTTTTCTGATATAATCCTGCATGAGATACATAGAAGATATCCTAGCTTATGGTTATTGTCTATTTTGTGGCATCAAAAACTATTATGTTAATCAACTTTTCAAAGGTTTCGATTGGACACACTGGCGAGGAAAGAGGGATGTTGGAAGATTTTAAGAGAAAGTATAGTGTCATAACGACTAATAGTAAGCTAGGCTCACGGTAAAGAATGATTCTCTAATCTCAATTACCTTCGAGAAAATGAATGTTGCTGTAATGAAGGGTGGTTTTCTAAATCAAAGAGTGGTTCACTTATTTTTGAAAAGGCTGGAAGTTCAAGGGTTTTACACATATAACCAACCCCATCCATATGGAAATAAGGGATTTGGTTATGTTGCTGTTTAAAGTACATATAATTGTAGAATTAGGAATTCATTACAATAGCAGAATGAAATCATAATAAATCAGCCAAGAAGAAATTTTAAATGCTTGTTCTGTCTTGAAAAGTTGTTAGATTTTCTCAGTGGCTTACGGTTAAGGGATACAACAAAATTTTACTTAGAGACAACATGATTTACTAAGATATCTTTTGTAGAAGTTTGTCCATTCCTTCAACCTTTCTGTTACAGCCAATATTGTACAGTTTACTGTTCTTTTTTGGAAAGAGGGACTTATATTAAGCAAATATATCAAAAACATTACTATATTTCATAGGCTGAGAAACTACAATGTCTTTAATTAAATAGTGGTGCTACATCATTTGCTTTGTTTAAAAGGTGAAGAAAAAGATGTTGTATTGCATCCATCTTTATTTATGTATATTCTATCTTAGGCCCTGTTTATTTCACCTTAAAAAAAAAGATATTCTGTATAAATAATTTCATTTCAGTTAATCAGTAAAAATATTTTCAGTTGAGCAAAAATGATTTCATTTGAGTATAAATAATTTCATTTTAGTAAAAATAAGTTCGATTCACTAAAAATAATTTCAGTTCAGTTAAAATAATTTAAGTTTAGCAAAAATAAGGTGAAGTGAACATGGCCTTAGTCAATTGAATTTCAAATGGAGGTTTTAATTGAACAATATTCTCTGTGATCATTTTGGTAACATAGTACACCCTTTCCCTTCTCTCCAAGCTCTTGGTGGGTGCCTGCCTCATTTGATGTAATGATGGTATCGTAGCACCATATGGTGAGGGTAACTAGAAAGTTATGGATGATTTACTTATGCCATTCTATCTTGAAACTTCGGCTAACATTTATGTTGAAAAAAAGCTGTGCTGTTTAGTAGTTTCGGCACAAAACCTGCTGGAAGTGAGCTCATTTTTCTGAACCTGTGTTTAGTTTGCTTTTATGAAATGTTTATGGGCTGCATCAAAGTTCGACGACTCTAAAGCTTTATATGACTGGAACAAGTCATAACCCCCAATACCCGCTTCCCTATAGCAAAAGGGGAAAAAAAAAAGAACAGTGGTTGAATAAAGTTATGCTGATTAACTAGTGGGAGTATGGGACACACTGCATTGTTCTTACTGCTTAAGAGATAAAAACTGACCTTGGTTCAATATTGATTATTTTATGCTCACTATGTCTTTTAATTATACAAGTTCTGATATGTGCAATGGTCAGGGAGCAACAAAGAGCTGAGTTACTAATGAAGTGGAGAAGAAAGGGTGGGGTATTCTTGATTGGCTATTCGTCATTTAGAAACCTATCCCTTGGAAAGAACATGAAAGATCGTCAGTCAGCCAAAGAAATATGCCACGCACTCCAGGTCACTGCCCCTTTTTCATTATCTCTTTCTGCAATAAGGGTTTTTTGTTTTTTTGTTGCTAGTATAAAAATTTGATATTTATGCTAACATCGTAATATCATATGATGTGACATTTTTTTTTCAACTAATAAGAGTATGCTCGCTATTGTTAAATTTAATCAGGTTTTAAACCTCTGGTGTCATCATTTGTGGCTCTATTAAGGCTAGGTATTCTTTGTAAGGTGTACAACAAAACAATGCAATCTAATTTTAAGGCGAATTACTCATGCTTTACCTTATTTACATGGCAGTTGGTTGACAAAATAATTTGTCTCTCCTTAACATCATGCACTAATCAGTTATTATGAATTTATGGTGTTCTTCTGCGTTAATTTTATTTTAATGTTTTGAGTTCTACATAAACATCGTTCCTAGATTTGTTATATCCTCTTGTTTGAAAATTTTCAATCATCTTTCTATTGATGCTGTTATGTGTTGGTTACTTTCCTGTTTTTCCCTTAATTATCTGACTGATTAAATACTTGCTATTTATGGAAATGTAGTTAGAACATGTAGAAACTCATCTAGCCTGTGACAATTTTCTCTTTCTGTCATGCAATATTATTTTGGGCTACTTGTGGCGATATTTACATCAACCATTGTGTCGAAACATGAAATTGAAAATTATTGGCAGGTATATAACATGTAAGACCTTTATCCTTAACATATGGTCTGATCTGATTTGGAGTGTCCTGATGCCTTCATAGATTTGTTATGACCCTGTGCTTCCTGGTATAGTCTCTGATAGTGACAATTAGCCGAAGCAATTATGGACAGTTGGAGACTGGTTATCTGCCATTTATTGCATCACATAAATATATTTTTCTCATGACTTCTCTTTGTCACTGTAATTCACCTTTCCTTTGTCCATTTCAGGTAGGGCCTGACATACTTGTTTGTGATGAAGCTCATATCATCAAGAACACCAAGGCTGAAATCACTCAAGCTTTAAAGCTAGTTAAATGCCAGAGAAGGATTGCTTTGACAGGGTCCCCTCTTCAGAATAATCTTATGGAATATTACTGTGTCAGTGTTCTAGCTTGTACTAATATTCTGTCTGGATGCCTTAGTATCTTTGAATTAATGGTATATATCTTGTGACAGATGGTTGATTTTGTGAGAGAAGGATTTCTTGGAAGCATTCATGAATTTCGCAATCGGTGGGTCTCTGCTGTTCTTGTTTGTTCTTTTTAAATGTTTTTTCATGGTTCTTGCTGACTTACATTGCCTATACAGGTTTCAGAATCCTATAGAGTATGGTCAACATGCAAATTCTACTGCTGAAGATGTGAGAATCATGAATCAGAGGTCACACATACTATATGAACAACTAAAAGGGTTTGTCCAAAGAATGGACATGAGTGTGGTGAAAAAGGACTTGCCTCCTAAGACTGTGTTTGTTGTAGCTGTGAAGGCTTCTTCACTGCAGAAAAAATTATACAAAAGGTTTCTTGATGTTCATGGATTAACTGGTAACAAGGCTTCTTCTGAAGGAATAAGGAAGAATTTTTTTGCTGCTTACCAAACCTTAGCCCAGGTACTCTATTACTTTTTCAACAAAATAAAACAGCCAACTATTGAGTAAAGGTGTTACTACTAAATGATTCCTCATTGTTGGACAAAGAAGAGGACTAAAAAATTTTCTCAGAGGAGGCAACATGGACAGCTAACATTTAAAATTTTAGAATTCAGCCACTTTTCCTGCTGAATAACTTTTTCTCCAATTAGCAATTTGCATTAGTATAAGAATTTTTATAAGTAGTGTACATAAGAGTGTTGTTAGTGTTCTTTGCTCCCGCTCCCCTTAAGAGAAAGATTAATTGCTGTCCTGAAATAATGTGCACGTGCTGAATGTTTTCAAAACGTGACCAACTTGAAGGTATTATATAACTGTGGAATATTTACTTGTGCTAGTGGGCTGGAATATTTATCTTTATGCTTGTTCTCTTAAATTCTCATAACTGCCTTAAAATTGATAGATATGCAATCATCCCTGCATTCTGCAAATGATGAAAGACAGAAGGTATGCAAAACGAGAAGACAATCCAGATGATAACTCTAGTGATGAAAATATGGATGCCAATTTGGTGATTGGAGGTACTTATCTGATACTTTAATTTTTTAAACATTGTCTCATGTATGGCGACCTTCCTTGTAACTCTCAACTGTCTAGCCATTTCTGCAAAGATGTGATCATAATATGTGTTGGTGATGCCCTCTCAACTTTGGATTTAAATAGCTGAATAGCAAACGTAGTTGTGTTGTGTATGGCACATGGTTGTTTATACTTCATAGTTCCTTGTTGGATTGTGAATTGTCTTAAAAAAGTTTTTTTATCCTTATCAAAGTGCACTCGTCAGTCGTCACCTGTTAGGCTGTTAATAGCAGAGATTTTCCCTTGACTAGCTTGCAGAAATATGTTATTCATTTCTCATTCAATGTTTCACAAAAGGTGAACAATTAATTTTATGGGGATTGTCTCCATCCAAATAAATTTAGCTGGTAGATGAGATTGCAGAAGAAGATATTTACACTTGCCCAGATTTATAGGACATTAGAAATGTTTATAGCAGACAATCTGGGAAGGGTCAGTGCAGTTGTCATGCGCCAAATTATAATTAGAGATGTTAGATTCTCATGGTTATTAGATGCATTTATTATTTATCAAAACTCTGGACTTTTAAATCTTACCAAGAAGCAAGTAAAGGTGTAAAGCATTGTCTTTGTTAGCAAGCTATGGCCAATATACTGCTCATAGATTTATGTATTGAAGCTGATTATATTAGATTCTAGCATTGTGGATGTGTTCCTTTAGCAAAGAACTGCAAGCTGAACGCACTGTTTCCTTTATGGGTGAAGCACTTTGGTTTATTTATTGGTTTTGCTATAAACAGCCAAAATTGCGACTTCTCCTTAATAGAAGCTCCATTATTGGCAATGTGTTATCTATATCCTCTCTTCATCACGTGCTTTGTCTTTCTATCTCTCTCTATTTCTCTTCTATTCCTTAGGGTCTGTTCACATTTACTGAACTGAGCTGAACTGAACTGAACTGATTGGAGCTGAACTGAATATTTTATGAGAGAGGGAAATTAGGAGCTGAACTAAACTGAACTGAACTGATTAGAGCTGAACTGAACTGAATTGAACTGAAATTAAGTAAATGTGAACAGGCCCTTAATATCTGTGACACCAAGTATGTATCGGTAATCAGTATATAGAGAACAGGGGAAGTAATTGTTTGTGAATTTATGACAAATTCTCACTTTTGATAAAATAAATAAATAAATAAATCACTGTTATTATAGAAAATTAATCATATTTATAATCTCTCTGTGATTAGACTCATCTGTTTACAATATGATTTATGGAGCCTGCTTCCATAAATATATATATACAGAGAGTAATTGGATTTGGTAAGCATGTCAAAGAATAATCAATTTACAACATTCTGCCAAATTAAGCACGGGCCACTTTTAAATTTATTGCTTCTCTGGAAACCCTATTGCATTACATGTAATCTCTGGCCAGTTATATTGTTGGACTTCATATTTTCATAACCATTCCTATGCTCGTTAGTAAAAATAAATATGCAGGCTGAATCATTTTATAATTCTTTTGACAGTTTGCTGACATTTTTTCCCTTTATCTGGTATACTTGAACTTCTTGACAGAAAAAGGAAAGACAAAAGCTGATAAAGGCTTCCTTCATGAGGTAAGTATTGCTCTTCTGAGTCACCTTTTTTCTTGTAACTTGTTTGGTTCTGTATGGTGATGGGAAGGGAATGGGAAAAGACAAAGGATTACATAAAGGAAAGGGTTGGTCTTTCTGTTTTTTGTTTTACTTAGTAGAGTCACAGAGGAATTTTTTGCTTGGCTAATTAACAAATGATGACGCTTTTTTTTGTGTCCAAATTCCACCAAGGTGTCTAGGAAGTAAAAATGTTGTTTTTTCTTTCCTCCAGAAAATAATACGAAGTGTAACTTAAGGTGAATAAACAATGGATTAATAAGCCAAAGAACACGTTCGTTTGAGAAAGAGGGGGGGGGGGGTCCACTTAATTTTATTTAGATATCTATTTTAAGTCTTTTTCTTTCTTTGCAGGGTTGGTGGAACAATATTCTTAATCAGTATAATTACCAAGAGATTGACTATAGTGGCAAAATGGTTTTGTTGCTGGATATTCTGACCATGTGCACCGAAATTGGTGATAAAGCATTAGTTTTTAGCCAGAGTATAGCAACTCTGGATCTGATCGAATCCTATTTATCAAAATTGCCCCGGCTGGGTAAGAAGGGGAAACATTGGAAACGAGGAAAGGACTGGTATAGGTGTGTATCTACTAAAAGAATTTTCCCTAATTTTGTATAGGTGATTTTATGTTACAATTCCAACTAATTATGTTTAAAAATGAGTTAATTGCTTATGGCTCAGCATTTCTTTGGAATAGTTCACTGTTGCACTTTATTTTCCATTCAGGAAATGTTCTGCTAAAATCTCAGACCCTTTGTTGTGGGTCGTGAGTGATGCTTTTGAAAGTGTTTGGCTGATGTTTTTATGTATAATTTATATCTATCTGACCTGTAAGATGGCCCTTACGGAATCATGCCAAACTTGTCCCTTCTGCCCAAAAGAGCATGCTTTCCAATGACTATCTTCTTTCGCCTCCTTTTTGTGTGGGTGTGCTTTTGCACTTGCTTTCATATGTTTCTTGTGTCTGTCTTAGTTGCCATGTTGAGTTAGCATTTCAGTGGTATTTCTGATGTCCTGTATGCGCCAGGATTGATGGGAAGACAGAAGGTTCTGAAAGACAGAAGCTTGTTGATGCATTTAACAATCCTCAGAATGGAAGAGTGAAATGTACTCTTATATCAACAAGAGCTGGAGCTTTGGGGATCAATCTTTTTGCTGCCAATCGCGTAATCATTATCGATGGTTCCTGGAATCCAACACATGATCTCCAGGCTATATACCGTGCATGGAGGTGATGTTATTTTTATTGCTGCTTCTGACTGATTAATTTCTCTGAAGACTCCTTATCTTATGCTCCGCTCTCCTCCAAACACTCGCAGATATGGCCAGAAAAAGCCTGTATATGCTTATCGGTTGGTGGCACATGGGACTTTGGAAGAAAAGATCTACAAACGCCAGGTATTACTTAAAGATTTTAGCTTCAAGAGATTTCTTGCCTCTCTTTTATGAGTTAAGTCTCCTAAAGAGTGCAAGTTTTGCAGGTGAAAAAGGAGGGTCTTGCTGCAAGGGTGGTTGATAGACAACAAGTCTTGAGGAGCATGTCTAAAGAAGAGATTTCAGATCTCTTTGACTTTGGTGATGATGAGAACCTTGATGTGCTACCTGATTTGGAAGTGAATAATGAGCGTATGAACTACAGAAAGGCTGAGGATTCGTTGAAACTGAATTCATCTGCATGTCCCAGCAGCTGCTCTTCTGATAAGCTAATGGAAAGGCTACTTGATCGGCATCGCCTAAGGTATTCCTCAACACAACTATTCTTCTAATATATAAGGGAAGTTAGTGTATTTTTTAAAAATAACTTTTGTGATTTATAATTATGATACTACATAGTCATGCGGGATCTTGTTTGAATTGTATCAAACTATCAACGCATATTACCATAATATCAAATTTTTATATTTTTCACTTATTGATAATTAATGATATTAATCTTTGAAATTTTGTGTTGGCAAACATAGTCAAAGAAACGTGTCAACTAAAAAGAGCGAAACTTAGTTCATAACCGCTTAAAGTCTACAGTCTACACTGTCTAGATCTGATTAGCTCTCTCCTTGTGCATCATGTATGGATTGAATTCATCTCCAGCCCTCTCCTATTTGTTAAGTCTATTGCATGCTAATTCGCTTTCTTTGTTCAGATGGATAATGAATTTCCATGAGCATGAGACGCTGCTGCAGGAAAATGAAGAGGAAAAGCTTACAAAAGAAGAACAAGATTTAGCGTGGGAAGTATTCAGAAGAAGTATGGAGTGGCGGGGAGTGCAAAGAGCTCCAGTTGACATCGAGTGGCAGGAAGTGAGTAGAGTTCCAGCTGACGTGTCAACATTTGAGCAAAATCAGAGCACCCTCAACACATCATGTAGTTCACAGAAGAAAACCTACGATTCCAACCCTTTGGCTAATATTCCTACAAAGTACAGTATGCAGGTACGGAAATGCACCAATATTTCCCATTTGTATACTCTGAGGTTCCAAGGAACAAAAGTGGGTTGCAGTACTGTTTGTGGGGAATGTGGCCAGCATATAAGTTGGGAAAACCTCAATAGGGATAGCAAGTGAAAAGGTTAGTGGTCAAGGATCTCGTTAGGGCGATAGCCCATTTTGCATATGCTTGATCCTTGTTAGTACTTTTAATTTTTTTTGTATAGTATCTTGCTAGCTATGCCCCTTTAGATGCCATGATGATTCTTTCCCTATACTACACTTTTGACATTGGTAGGCAGCCGTAGGCCTCTAACCCCTGATCCTGCTCCTGCTCCGAATTAGGATCAAATAGTTACAACTTACAATGTACAGCAAACAGCCAATTTTTGGGATCACAATATTCATGATATAAAATCATCATTTTGTTCAAGCTTGAAATTTGTGATTTGTTTTTTCGAATTTTAGTTCATTCTATGTCATGAGTGGGGTATGGTGATGAAAATTGTTATATACTACGGAGTACCTCCACTTTTTATTAGTTAACATGTTTTGACTTTAGCACTATTCACACCCCCCTTTGACCATGTTTTGTGATATAGCCAAGTGGGATCTTGTTAGATTCGTCACAATATATATATTCATAATATCAACTTTTTATAATTTTTGCTTATCGATAATTAAAGATATTAATAATTTAATTTGTGCATTGGCAAACGTGACTAAAGAAATGTGTCAACTAAAAAGAAACGTATTTGGTAAACAGCCATTTATAAGCATAAGATTAATATTATCATATTATGAGACGTTTCTTCTAGGAATTGTTATGCACACGAGTCAGTGCCAACTCTGTAAGCACTAGATTATTATCTAGAGTTCTATAATGCTTCATGCCTTAACATAATAATCGTCAAACATGTGAATTGTGATGCATCTAAGAACATATGTTTCGGGGCAATTGTGCATGTAGGCAATAGGCCTGTAAGGTGCACTTTTTTCATTGTTCTACCTCTTTCTACTTATTACACAAGGTTTTATTTATTTATTTATTGATTTATTTATTTATAATACGCCGTATCTTTATGTTGTGGTTATATGAGAACAAATACGTAAATTTTATAATACGCAATATGTTGTGTTTATATGAGAACAAATATGTTTGAATTTAGTGATTGAGTATTCTTGTACGAGTTAAATCTGTTTGATTAACCTTACTACTATTAATTTAATAAGTTTAGATTAGATAACAAGTTCAGATAATTTAGAACGAAACACATCCTAATTGATCGAAAGTTCGATTAGTCCCCTCAAGGCCTCAAATCTTCTTAGATATGCCCACTTCCAGCAGCACTGTAAGAGTACATATTCTGCTAGTATTTCTATAATCAAACTCACTCATTATATATCCAATCAATTAAGGGTGCATCAGAATAACATAAAATACATGCCCACGTATCTAGAATAAATATATTCGTTCCCTCTTTTTTCTTATCTTCTTTACTCATTTTCAAAACCTTGCAATTCACTCTTTTCATAAGTCTAAAAGCTTGATAAACAAGCTGATGTGCATATTTATCATGCATGTCAAAATCTTAATAATTTAATATTTGCATTACTATACACTTCACCACTACTTAAGGAAGGCTTCAGCCATTTCTCCTCAACACATAACACATTACACATCCTTCTTCAAAAAACACAAGTAATCTTCTCCATTATTCTTCTATTCGTCTTATAACGAAAGCAGTAATGATGGAAAACGGAGGAATCCCAACTCTGCCACCAAGGCGAGGTCAGGTTAAGACCAAGATCATCGGTAAAATTGCTGAAATGGTTAAACCCGAACCCCCTGCACCTTCTATTAGCTACTGTCCTAGGAATGTGCACAACTCCGGGGCGAACTCTGGTCATGGCATCAGGACTCACTAAGATTAGAGTGATGTACAATACATAGTTTTTCGGGCAGTGGTTTCTTCACCTAGTTTTCTGATGTTATGCTTATAATATGAAGTGATGTGTTTTTGTTTGGTTTTTAACTTTCTTAATTTTCAGTGTTTTCTTCTTTCCCTTGTTTGGTTTTGTAATTGTAGTCCTTGTGTTAATGGTGAAGGGTGGTTCTTAAGTAGTTAAGTCTACTAGTTGTATAGACTGAAGTATTCAGTGGGCCCACTCTGCCCTGTGGTTCTGTTATTATGATATAAATATAGTACAGTTTAATTTTGCTTATATATACCCTTTTTTTTTTTTGACAGAGAATAATTTTAATACTTAAACCTGTGTTTAATCTGAAAAAAAATACATATAGATGATATAGTATGTTGTATATTATTGCTATAATAAATGATCAAATGGCAGGCCTAATTTTTACTTGTAAAATTATGGTTAAGGTGTTAACAAGCTGAGCTTTGCACAAGAATTACTTGAGGCTAAGGTAGGTCAAAACTCAGATCGAACAAGCTTAACTTGAGATCTAATCTAGACTAGTTCTTAACATAATTTTATTCCCCCTAATTATAAATAAATAACTCAGTAAAAAAAAATGTATTCTCAAATTGTGGTTTGGGATTAAAATAAATTGAGCAAATTTTAGTGCAAGCAAGGTCAACAGGACAACACCCCTTGTTATTGGGAACCTTAAGATATTATGAAGGATTGATTGTTCAATACTTTTTCCCGTTTCTAAAAGTTCTTTATATTTTGACTTTTTATAAGATAATCACCTTCCAAACAAGAATAACTTTAGAGATAGGGGGAATATATTTGTAAAATGTTTTATCTTGGGTGTAAATAAGTCAAACAGATTCATATTAATTCGGGAAGTTAGCCCCATGACTTAGGGGTTTCTTTAAGTAAATCATACTTCTAGGTGTGGAACAATTGTGTCTATATTTTCTTCAAAGAAAAGATTGCATATGATTGTTTGTTAAAGAATTTGTATGCCAATGGAAGTAGGGGTCCATAATTGTGGAATACTACTGTTGTTCACAATTTTATATATAGAGTAATGGAATTATCAACAAGTTTACTATACATGGTGACATTCTGACATATTGTCTAATTTAGGGTAATTTTTATTAACAAAGTATTAGCTCACTTGGTAAAGTTCTTGCCTTAGATCCTTAAGGTTTGCGTGAGGAAAGAAGTCTAGTCATGGTCTTCCTTATCTATTAAAAAAAAAATTCCTAACATAGAACTTATTCTGTGAGAACCTCTTTTACTTTTTACATACAATTAAATTGCAACAAATTAAAATTTAATCAACTATTCTAGAGTTCTAAACACTATTCTGTAAAACATTGAAGCAGGAATACTATACTTCGTATATCACATGTACATTGAGAAATTCTGAATCAATAAACTATACTGGATCAACAATTGAATGAACTGAAAAACGAAAATGTGGGCAAGTTATAATACAACATTCAATTACACGAATTTTCGGGTAATTCCACACAATTAACCATTTCACAGTTTATGTAAAGAGTTTAGCCTCTGCAACACCCATGGCCCTTCTTGGAAGCTACTTTAGAAAGGATATCAGGGTGACCGAGAGACAAATATGTACACACTCAACTAACTCAATTTTCGTCACACCACTCAAACTGATGTAAATATTCAGGGGCGGAGATAAATCCATCTAACTGGTATTGAAGGAAAATGATTGCTTTTCCAGTTTCCATGAATTGAAGTGCCTTAGCCTTCTTTGAAGGTGATCACCATCTTTCATCGCCGAACCAGTTATCCTTCTCTTTGGGTCCTGTTGGCCCTTCCTCGCCATATAGCTCAGTTGGGAATATATCCAGCAAGTTTTCCATTGAGAATCGTACAAATATGGGAAGATGGTTCATTAGTTTGTCTATCTCAGAACGTGCATCATACATCAATGTTGGCCCCCACTCTCTCATGTACTGAAGCCAACACGGTTCTTCAACGGTGTCTCCAAGATACTCGGCAGCAACAATCTTGTATTTGGTACTCGAGTCCACATAATATTTGCTTTTAGCAACATCATTTCTCACCCCTATCCCAAGCTTAGAAGGCCCTAAGAGATAAGTTCCGGAATGTGCATAACTAGCATGACCACATTTGGATGAATAAACAATCGCCTTGTTTCCATTTATGTACTCCAAATTAGTAGCATCAACCCACTTACCGCCGCTGTGTTCTGAGAAGTATATGCTCCATAGCTCCCCTGTGAAATTGCTCACACGAAGAGTATAATGCTCCCAATCACCTACGTGCTCTCCTACTCTAGCCAGTGGGATATTGGCCAATCCAACTTTAAGGGTTGCAGGCCCGTTGAAGGGGCAAAAGACCCACATTACAATGTCAGTGAATGTACCACCAAAAGCTGGTTTCACATGAACATACAATTCTGCACTCTCTAAGTTCCCACGCTTGACATAATCCCGTTTCACTTCATCCTTTGGCAAATCTATCCAAAATTCTCCATCATTACAGCCATCCTTAGGCAATTGTGTACCTTTTGAATCAATTCTCTCGCCATCACTTTTACCACTCTTGTACAAGAGTGCCCCATTGTCGAAAAACCACTGCACTGATGAGGGCATATAGATCTCATCAGGGTGGAAATACACTGTGGGTCCATAGTGCTTGATAAGGGCATGGATTTGCTCCAAATTAGGCATTGCGTGTAGGGTAGGATCCCGGTTCTTCAGACATGCCGTGGTTACCATATCTTCATTGATTATCCCATACGTACTGCTGAAGAATGTACCTACACAGACACCTCTTCCATACAAACCCCTTTTGCAAGGTCTCGTCTCCCAAATTGTAAAATCGTCATCAAGTATCATTTCACAAGCTTCACAATTTTCTGTCAAATCTAGTCGAACACAACGAATGCTGTCAACCGAAGGCTCAACTGGTGTATCTGTAACCAGAAGACCCAGCGCTCTATAGCCTGTGGGAGCATTAGGCAACCAAATAAAACCATGCTCTGAGCTCCAAACCAACGAATAGTTAAGTGGTCTTTGTAGAGCAGGAAGATCTGATGATTCTTTAATCTCCCTAGCAACCAGGACAAAACCCCACAAAGGATGGTCATTTGATTGGCAATAGTGACCGAGAGAAAAAAATCCATCCGGAATTCCCACAGGCCTATAAAATGTTACACCTTTTGCATTTTTATTTCTACGAGATGGGTAGCAACTCCATACACTTTCAAACTTGGTGATCTTGGCAACCTCCAACTCCCCGAGGCGTATCCTTCCCGTGGCAAAACCTTCACCTAAGACCAATATGTCATCAAGATCATTAGCATCCCAAAAACAATATATGACCAAATCGTGAATCCAGCAAAAAATTGCCATTACAAAATCATGAAACCAGCCAAAAAATGGCGTTTTGTGGGATAAGTTATCAAGTCAGCATCACTTCACACCAAATCTTTTTCTTCTTAACTTGAGGGAAAGGTTAGACAATTAAGCAAACAGAGTTTTACCTCTTCAAAACAATATATATAGCATCCTAAGAACATGAGCAGAAACAAAAACAAAAACAAAAAAAAAACAATCTTTTAACTTCCAAATTTGTTAATTTATACTACGAAACAAACGTACATTAATTTGGCTTATTTGTGTCTAATAATTAACATAGGAAGAAAAACAAACAACTTCTTGAAAGACAAAGATTTCCCTTTCACCTTGAGGAAAAAAAGACAAATTCTTTAATCTTGAAATTGTGGATGACAAGATAAAACAATCATCAATCAAACTGATAAAGGGAGTAATGTACAAACAACAGATTTTACTTTTATGTGAACGTTTGCTAGCTTAATTGGTAAAGTCGTGCAAGTTAGTACCAAAAAATCCCATCTACCTAACTGCATCAACAATTTCAATTAAATAGGAACAAGAAGTAATTAACCCTTTAAATTCATAATCAGTTCAATTTTCTAGCATCCAGCAATTGATCACAAATTACTAAATTACAATTTCTTAACAATTATCCAATTTATGGAGAAAAAAAAAATAGAAATTAGTCCAATTAATGGACCATTAATGATTTATGCTATAAGACTCATCAATTAATGGCAATTTATGAAGTACTTTATGGTATAATACTCATCAATTATCCAGAATAATCTTTATTGGAAAGAAAAACTACTAAAATTAGCTTCTTCATTTTTTTATTTATTTTTTTTATTAATTACAAACTTCGGTTTTGAGTAATTGCCCAAATTCAAGGAGACAGAACACATGCAGCAAAACCCACAAAAAGGTTCAAACATTATCATCAATTTTTATTTTTTTAAAAGTAATACAGTAGCAAATTTTCACTAATTTCATAACCAAATCAAATTAAACAGAACCCCCAAAAAATAAAATATTAAAAAAATGAAAGAAAATCAATAAAGATCAAGTCTTTAATCAAATTCCAGTGATCAAACATTTACACACTCAAAATAATTCCAAAAAAGAAAAAAAAAATAGAATTATAAATTAAGAAACACATACCTTGAGGCCACTGAGGCAGAGGAGCAGGCAAAGAAAAGGGGTCAGGTGATTGTTCAACTTCAAAATAATCTAATCTTGTGTTCCAATGAAAACAATCACACCCAAACATCTTTTTACTTTCCCAATTTGCAAATTTTCAATTTTTTTTTTCCTTATTAATCCTCAATCTTTTTGTAAATTTTCAATCTTTTTTGAAAATTTGCAAGAAATTACACTCTTTTTCTAAGAGAATTGAAAAAAATTACAATCTTTAATAGAAAAATCGCAAAAAATAGACTACCATTGTTGACCCCCTCTGCCCTCCTCAAGTGGGTGGGGAAGGAGAGCTAGAGTCCTAGAGAGAGAGGGGAAAAAAAAAAGAAAAAAGAAAAAAAAACCTACCTAAATTTTCAGATAAAGTTGGAAAATATCTTTATTTATAATAGTGGATTGATATTTGGTTAGGTTTGATTAAAAGAAGAGTGAAACAATTAGTAGAAAAATCAAATTTTATCAAAAAAAAAAAAAAAAAGGCAAGAAAAGAGAAAAGAAAAAGGAAGGTCTTGGTAACTTTGGTTGCTTGAGTTTTGGATAATCTATTTTGCCATTATCAAATTATTTAATTTTTGAAGTGGAGATTACTTTAATTAAGTATCAAGACTATTCAAATAATTTTAAAATACGGAATACTATCAAGAGGGTCCCAGTATATGGTAAGATTGATGTGTTACAATTAATTCGATTTGATTTTTAATAAAGTTTCTTAATCCGGAGGTTAAGAAAGCATATAAAAGTGGTTTAGGGTCTGTTCTCTTTCGTTGAAATTCAATTCAGTTCATTTCAGTTCAGTTCAGCTCAGTTTAGTTCAGTTTAGCTCTTAATTTACGTCTAATGATATTGCTAATGATATAAAGCCAAATTTCATTCTTTTAAACTCTTATTACAACGACGACGACAACAACAACAACAACAACAACAACAATAATAATAATAACAATAATAATAATAATCAATAAGTAATAAATAATAATAATAATAATCATCAATAAATAATAATAATAATAATAATAATAATTGAAATAATAATACTAATAATAATAATCAATAAATAATAATAATAATAATAATAATAATAATAATAACAATAATAATAATCATCAATAAATAATAATAATAATAATCAATAAATAATAATAATAATAATCATCAATAATTAATAATAATAATAATATTATTATTATTAATAATAATATGTACATTTGTATATACACATATGTATAGTAATAAATAATCAATAAATAATCAAAGATCATTAATCCGTAGTTAAAAATCATTAATTAATAAGTTCAGTTCAGTTCAGCTGAGTTCAGTCAATCGGAACATGCCCTTAGTTCTATTTATTACTCGGGTGGATTATTAGTGCTAGTTGAGTCTTATACCACTTTGGGTACATTAATGATAATTTTTGTTATAGTAGGATTAGCTAGGTACGCTACCCTTGAATGCTCAAAAAAGAAAAAAGAAAAAAAAAAAAAAAAGGTACGCTACCCTTGTGTAAATTTATCTATTTATTGTATGTTTTATGATTATTAGGACATTAATTTAGTATACTACTATTACGTTTAAAAAAATATAAAAATAAAAAATAAATTATGACAAATTGTAGATTGCATCAGTTAGATAGCAAATTTTCTTTTACAAGGTAGTTTAGGTATGGTCTTGCGAAAATCCATATTTGTTTGTATGTATAACCTTATTTTCTATGGTTTGTACCTAAAGTAATTCAAATTCATTAAACGAGTAATACTAGTTTATTTTATTTATTATTTTTCTTTTAAAAAAGTAATCTTATTTGTTCATTTGAGTTCCTTCTATTCTTTTGCTTTGATAATTAAAGAATAACCTCATTAAATTAACATTAAAGTAACCCTACTTCCATCTAGGTAATTAAACCTATTTGATCGTTGTCGTAACACCATTACTCAATTAATTATCTCATATGTGATTATGTGATCGAATTAATCACACCATCAGTTGATGATGTGGCTAACTACATATTAGAATTTGTGATGAACATAATATATATATATATATATATATATATATATATATATATATATATATATATATATATATATATATGTGTGTGTGTGTGTGTGTGTGTGTGTGTGTGCTAGCTATTAGGGAGGGGATGATAGAAGCCTGGAATGAGGATGCCCAGATCGAGATCAGGACGGATAGCAAGCTAGCGGTTATGGCCATCAGAGACCCTCTCTCAGCTCCAAAGGATCTGAAAAACCTGATCCAAGATATCCTTTCTTTTAGTCTTACTTTTTCTTATGTATGTTGTTGCTATGTACCGCGGAGTGTAACTGCCAAGGCCCATGACCTAGCTATTAAAGCTAGGAAAGGGGGGGGGGGGTAGGAGACACTCTAGTAGTCGAGTTCTATTTGTTTCCCAGCTGTCAAAAAAATAAATAAATAAAAATTGAGAATGTTTACACAAAAGAAAGATATAGCTAGGAATAAAAAGGTTACGTATTATATTTTATATTAAGAAAACTTGTTGAAAAGTACATACTCTGAATTCAAAGTAACAAGCAACTTGGTTGGAAAAGTAAAGGGTTTATCAGCAATTAAATCGATATTATAAACATATCTTTAAACCCAATTAATATATATTTCGTATTAAGCAGCAAAAAAATATATATTCCGTATTTATAAAAATAATGAAGTACATAACTAAAGTGCATACACTTTCTTTTACCAATAGATCAAAACTATTCTGATTTTTTTTTTTTTTTTTTTTTTTGGTGTTTAAAGAGACACAAGGGCAGGGTGAGCTGAAAATCGATCTTAGAGTCTCCTGAGAGAAACTCTTACTAATTGAGCTACCCCTCACTCTCAACTACCCATTATTTAGGGTCTGTTCTCTTACGTTGAAATTCCATTCAGTTCAGTTTAGTTCAGCTCAGCTCAACTCAGTTCAGTTCAGCTCCTAATTTCCTAGTCTTATAAAATATTCATTTCAATTCAGTTCAACTCAGTTCAGTTTAGTTCAGCTCAATTCAATTCAGTTCAGTCAATGAAAACAGACCTTAATATGCGAGGATAACAAAGTTTCCCGGAATTAAATTGAGAAAATGTAGACACAAGCAGCCTTTGATGTTGGAATAATAGTAGAATATTCTTTTTAAAATTGCATATGCTCTTGTAATTTAACTTAAAAGGCTTTTACAGAACCAAATTAAATCCAGTCATTATCATATTAACTTTTACTAAATTTTTTTGTTAAATTCAATACTTCCTCCGTTCTATTAATATTGCAACAAGGACGGAATTTATGAATCCCAAGCATATTTTATATGTTAAATATCTATAATTGTGTAAGAGTAAAAATTATAAAAAGTTGATATTGTGAAAGCATTTTACGAGATGAATTCAATAAGAACTCACATGACTATATTTTACTTAACGTATAAATCTATATTATAAAGTCAAACAAGAGTGATGAATAGTACAAAAAGTTCATTGTTGCAATATTAATAGAACGGAGGAAGTATGTGTTTTGCAAAGTGATTTATAAAAGTAAGGAACTATGAAGAATAGAAGATTAGCTTGGACGATACATGCTGCTTAAAAATTTATTAAAGTTTGCCTAAAAAATGATAAAAAAAAATTATTAAATTGTATTTGTAGTTTTGAGTTTTGACAACGTTTTTGCTACGGAGTAAATTTTATTGCAAGCTGCTTATATTGTTTGCACTCAGATTTTTATTTAAAAATACACAAAGTAAAGCGGGCACCCAATGTTTCGGCAATCGAGAAGTATTATCGTCATCTTCTTGCGACGATGAAGAATAAGTTTTCTCCTGATGAGAAGTTGGTGGTGCTTACGGCGAATGAGAGGAGCGAGGTCATCCATGGCGGAAGAGAGAGAAAGTTTAATTACTCGAGATTCTCGGATTCTTTTGAAAAATGCCCAATTTATCGAATTGGGGCTTTCTTATGTGATGTATAATTGTTGAAATTGATTGTCCCATATGATTGTATGTTGAATTGTGAGCATTTTGATAACATATGCATGTATTTTGTTTGAGAATTGAGCAAGTTATGTTATACCCATGACCTTGAGACTTGATTACGAGATCTTCAATGCAGGTTATGTCATTGTTATACATATCATCAAACAAATTATACATATTCTCAAACAAGTTATACCCTCTATTGGCTTGATGATATCCTCTATTGGCTTTATTTAGAGCTGTCAAAAGTTCACCCGAACCGAGATGCCGACTCAAACCGGATTATTAACCGACCCATCTGAACCCGAAAAAATGGTGACCCAAACCCGACCTGAAACCAACCCTAGACCCGAGTTGACCCGAGTATGTGAGACCCGAACCCGAACATGAACTGACCTGGAGATGATCCGACCCGAATGTAACCCGTAAATTATTAACCTGAACCGAACCCGACTTGAACCGAAATTGACCCAAACCCGTTTTAACCCGTCAAAACACGAATTTAACCCAACTTGTTACTAACCTGACCTGAATTTAACCCGACCCGTTTCTAACCCGACCCGAATATAACCCAACCTGTTACAAACCCGACCCAAAATCGATCAACCCGACTTGTTATTGACCTGACCCAAATTCAACCCGATTTGTTATTGACCCAACCCGAATTTTACCAGACCTATTACTAACCTGCGACCCAAAAATTCAACCCGATTTGTTACTAATCCAACTCGAAATCAACACGACTTGTTACTGACCCGATTTGAAATCCAATTTGCCTTTAAACGAAAAATTTACCGATTTACAACTTGCACCGATTTCATTAACTCAATTCTACCACGAACATTTATGACAACATATAATAATTATATATGGTTCCAAATGAAATTATATGACACCAAGATGTATCCCCTAAAATCTCAAGGATTTTCAACACCGGGCCTCGAAACCTCCAAAATTTCTCAAAAAGCGTGGATAATTAGCCTTAAATTTTGGAATTTTTTGGTTTTTTTTTCGCCTGTAAATAAAAATTGCCGAAATATTTATCATGGTCCATAATACCCTCCGGGAGTCCAATTAGGTGGGTGGAACCATCCAATTTGCCTTTAAATAGTGAATTTACCAGTTTACAACTTGCACCGATTTCAATTAATAAAGCTTACCAGCATGAACATTTATGACAACATATAATGATCATATATGATTCCAAACGGCATTATATGACCTCGAGATGTATCCCCTAAAATCTCAATGATTTTCGATACTGGTCCTCCGCTCGAAACCTCCAAAATTTCTCAAAAAGTGTGGATATTAGCCTTAAATTTTGGAAATTTTTTGACTTTTTTATGCCTATAAATAAAAATTGCCGAAATGTTTACCATGTTCCCTAATACCCTCCGGAAGTCCAATTAGGTGGGTGAAACCATCCAATTTTCCATTAAATAGCGAATTTACCAGTTTACAACTTGCACCGATTTCATTAACTCAAACAAATCACGAACATTTATGACAACATATAATGATCATTTATAGTTTAAAACAGTATTATATGACCCCGAGATGTATCCCCAAAAATCTCAAATTTTTTCGACACCGGGCCTCAAAACATAAAATATTTCTCAAAACCCTTTAATTTTGGAATTTTTTAACTTTTTTTGCATGAAAATGAAAATTGCCGAAATGTTTACTATGTTCCCTAATGCCCGCCGGTAATCCAATTGGGTGGGTGGAACCACCAATTTGCCTCAAAACGGCCAATTTACCGATTTACAACTTGCACCGATTTCATTAACTCAAGCCTATCACGAACATTTATGACAACAAATAATGATCATAATTGGTTCCAAACGACATTATATGACCCCAAGATATATTCCCTAAAATCTCAAGTCTTTTCGACACCGGGTCTCGAAACCTCCAAAATTTCTAAAAAAACGTGGATATTAGCCTTCAATTTTGAATTTTTTTTTTCGCCCGGAAATAAAAATTGCCGAAATGTTTACCATGGTCCCTAATACCCTCTGGGAGTCCAATTGGGTGGGTGGAACCATCCAATTTGTCTTTAAATGACTAATTTATCGGTTTACAACTTGCACCAATTTCATTAATTCAAGCCTACCACGAACATTTATGACAACTAATAACAATCATATATGGTTTCAAACGACATTATATGACCCCGAGATGTATCTCCTAGAATTTCAAGACTTTTCGACACCTAGTTTTGAAACCTCTAATATTTCTCAAAAAAGTGGATATTAACCTTCAATTCTGGAATTTTTTGACTTTTTTTTTTCGCCCGTAAATAAAAATTGCTGAAATATTTATCATGGTCCCTAATATTTTCCGGGAGTCCAATTGAATGGGTGGAACCATCCAATTTGCCTTTAAAAGATCAATTTATCGGTTTACAACTTGCACTGATTTCATTAACTCAATCCTACCACGAACATTTATGACAACATATAATGATCATATATGGTTCCAAACAGCATTATATGACCCCGTGATGTATCCCCTAAAATCTCAAGGATTTTCGACACCGGATCTCGAAACGTCCAAAATTTCTCAATAAGCGTGGATATTAGCCTTAAATTTTGGAATTTTTTGACTTTTTTTTTCGCCAGTAAATAAAAATAGCCGAAATGTTTACCATGGTCCCCAATATCCTCCGGAAATCCAATTAGTTGGGTGAAACCATCCAATTTGCCTTTAAATAGTGAATTTACCGGTTTACAACTTGCAGCGATTTCATTAAATAAAGCTTACCACGAACATTTATGACAACATATAATGATCTTTTATGGTTTAAAACAGTATTATATGACCCCGAGATGTATCCCCAAACCTAAAAAATTTCTCAAAAAACGTGGATATTAGCCTTCAATTTAGGAATTTTTTTGACTTTTTTTCGCCCGAAATAAAAATTGCCGAAATATTTACCATGGTTCCTAATACCCTCCGGTAGTCCAATTAGGTGGGTGGAACCATCCAATTTGCATTTAAACGACCAATTTACCGGTTTACAACTTGCACTTATTTCATCAACTCAAGCCTAACACGAATATTTATGACAATACATAATGGTTATTTATGGTTTCAAATGTCATTATATGACCTTGATATGTATCTAATAAAATCTCACTTCTTTTCGACACCTGGCCCCGGAACCTTTTAAATTTCTCAAAAAACGTGGATATTCACTACAAGAAAATAACCTTTTCGTAGCGATTATTTTAACCTTTAGTATCGATTGTAATTGCAACAAAAAGCTTTCCCAATGAATGGTCATTCGATACAATATCCCCCGTTGCCTTAGCCTTTAGTAGTGGTTTTCAATATCGCTGGGGTTGGCCTCAATAATCGATACGAAAAACTTGTAGCGATTACAATCGCTATAAATATTTAACTCATTTTCTTCAAAAAAAAAAAAACATGCGTATGATCTTTACAAGATTCGAACATACAACCTCAAACTCTTATATTAAATATTTCACCAATAAGCTATGTCATATTTTATGTATTATTTGTCAAACAATATTTATATATCTAGTGTTAAAAAGGCTTTTCGTATCGATTTTTAGGATTTAGTGGCAATTGTAAATGATACGATTTCTCAAAATTATATAAATGTGTAGGGGTGTCCATAATTCGGATAAAAACCGAAATCCAATCCAATCCAAACCGAATTATCAATTCGGATCGGATCCGAACTTTAAATCGGATCGGATCGGATTGAGATTTTTTGGAAATTCGGATTTTCGGATTGGATCGGATTAACCCTAATTGGATCCAATCCAAACCGAAAACCGAATTGTAAAATTAAGCTTGTATAAATATGGATTTCTGTATATTTTGAAGTTTAACTCAAATACTTAATATTACATAAAATAAATTAGAGAGACTTTGTATTAATTAATTAATGACTTGACGTTGAACTATGTATTTTAATCATGATTTTGAAGACTTTTATTTATAGTAAAGCTTTATTTTTATAATTGTATTAGGCGCTAAAAAAATAATGTATTATAATTCGGATTTTCGGATCGGATCCAAATAACCGAATTGTAATTCGGATTGGATCGGATTGGATCAAGAGAGAAATTCGGATCGGATCGGATTGGAAAATTGAAAACCGAATTATATTTCGGATTGGATCGGATTTGGACTAAATCCAAACCGAAAACCGAACGGACACCCTTATAAATGTGTAAAAATAGTGTGATATGTATTATTATGTTTTCCGTATCGGTTTTACATGGGAAACCATTGCGATTGTAAAATGATACCACTTCCTTAATTATTTCACAAACATAATTGCATATTGTAGCGAATGTACAATCGCTACGAAATAATAGCTACGAAAAGACATTTTTCTTGTAGTGATTAGCCTTCAATTTAGGAATTTTTTGACTTTTTTTCGCCCAAAAATAAAATTGCCGAAATGTTTACCATGGTCCCTAATAACCTATGGGGGTCCAATTGGGTGGGTGGAACCATCCAATTTGCCTTTAAACGACCAATTTACCGGTTTACAACTTGCACCAATTTCATTAACTCAAGTCTATTACGATCATTTATGACAAAATATAATGATCATATATGGTTTCAAAAGACATTATTTGATACCGAGATGTATCCCCTAAAATTTCAAGACTTTTCGATACCGGGCCCCGAGACCTCAAAATTTTCTCAAAAAGCGTGGATATTAGTCTTCAATTTTAGAATTTTTTTTACTTTTTTCGCCCGGAATTAAAAATTGACGAAATGTTTACCATCGTCCCTAATACCCCCCAGGAATCCAATTGGGTTGGTGGAACCATCCAACTTGCCTTTAAACGGCCAATTAATTACCGGTTTATATTTTGCATGGATTTCATTAACTCAAGCCTATTACAAACATTTATGACAACATATAATGATCATATATGGTTCCAACGGCATTATATGTAGGGGTGCTCATAACCGGGTACCCGGGATTTCGGGTACCCGGAAGTGCGGGTACCCGGGAGTGCGGGTAGTTATTAAGGCGGCCCATTACCCGACTCGCTAAAAGCGGGTACCCGTTTATCGGGTACCTGTTTTTACCGGGTACCCTCCTCGGGTACCCGAAATTTTAATATATATGTTTGTTTTTTAAAAAAATAACCTGTTGTGACTTTAAAACATGCTGATTATTAACAAAAAAAAAAAAACACAAACTATATATCCCAGTAAATTGAATATAGTATAAACATTAGCATAATTAAACCAAAATCAAAATCAAAACTTAATTAGGGTTCATGTAATCGAAAAAAGGACCCACCGACATTGGAAAAATAACTCCAAAGTTTACAATCAAAGATTCAGAAAAACTAATCGGTCTACCCAAACCTTCGCCAATAGAAGAAGGATCAACGAAAGTGGCAAACCCAAAACCTCGAGGTGTATTAGTGAGACGATCTATCTTTAACAACAACAATGGAAGAAACTTCACCATATTTGACCGAGGTTCTTCTAAGAGGGACTGACGGATCGGCCTGAGAGGGCACTGACGGAAGTCGCTTGAGAGGGAGGACTGCGGAAGACGCCTGAGAGGGAGGAAGGAGGTCGCCTGAGAGAGGAAGGAGGTCGCCTGAGAGGGAGTGTTTGAGAGTGAAAGAGGAGATAGGAGAGAGAAGAGATCAAGAGAGGTGAGTGTGAAAGTGGAGATGCGGCTACACTTAGAAAGAGTAAGTAACCCTAATTCCCTAAAGGAGTAAAGGGAATTCCAGCCAATAAGAAGAAAAAAAAATCGGGTATTTAACGGGTACCCGAGACAGTCAGAGGTCGGCCCATTACCCGACCCGCAAATCTGATATTTTAGCGGGTTGGGTACCCGACCCGTAAAAAATTGGGAAAAAAATGAAAATTACCCGTCGGGTACTTTGCAGGTCAGCGGGTCGGGTATTTTTGAACACCCCTAATTATATGACCCCAAGATGTATCTCCTAAATATTAATACTTTTCTACACCGGGCCCTGAAACCTCCAAAATTTCTCAAAAAGCATGGATTAGCCTTCAATTTTGAATTTTTTTTTGAATTTTTTCAACCCGGAAATAAAAATTGCCGAAATGTTTACCATGGTCCCTAATACCCTCCGGGAGTCCAATTGGGTGGGTGGAACCATCCAATTTGCCTTTAAACGACCAATTTACCGGTTTACAACTTTCACCGATTTTATTAATTCAAGTCTATCACGAATATTTATAACAACTAATAATGATCATATATGGTTCCAAACGGTATTATATGACCTTGAGATGTATCCTATAGAATTTCAAGACTTTTCGACACCATCCCCGAACCTTCAAATTTTCTCAAAAAGTGTAGATATTAGCCATTATTTTTGGAATTTTTGACTTTTTTCGCTCGAAAATAAAAATTGTCGAAATGTTTACCATGGTCCCTAATACCTTCCGAGAGTCCAATTGGGTGTGTGGAACCATTCAATTTTCTTTTAAACTGCCAATTTACCGGTTTACAACTTGCACCGATTTACCGGTTTACAAAGGCCAATTTAATTAACTTGCACCAAACCCGACTTGAACCGAAATTTACCCAAACTCGTTTTAACCCAAATTTAACCTGACCTGAATTCAACCTAACCCGTTCCTAACCCAACCCGAATTTAACCAAACCTCTGACAAACCTGACCCGAAATCAACTCGACTTGTTATTGACCAAACCCAAATTCAACCCGACTTGTTATTGAATCGACCCGAATTTTACCATACCTATTACTTACCCAACCCAAAAATGCAACTCGATCTATTACTAACCCGACTCGAAATTAACACGACTTGTTATTAACCTTACCTAAATTCAACCCAAATTGTTCCTGACCCGATTTCAAATCACCTTAAATGCAATTTAGACCACCTTATTATTGTTGATCAAAGAATTTTATCTTGGGATACCAAGTCGGTCCATGCCAGCAAAAGAAAGGAGCATCTTCCTCAAATTTAAGAGTTAAATATAGTATATATTTGTTGTATGGTCAAAGGAGATAATTACCTTCCTAAATTATAGACTATAGTTTCCTAGTATATTGCCATATATATTATAGTCAAATTAATATAAATAATTAGTTTGATAAAAAAGATAATTATCTATTTATAGTTAGTTGAACCCGAATACGACCTGACTTGGAAATGACCCGACCTGATTGTAACCTGCAAATTATTCACTTGAACATAATCCGACTTGAATTCGAGAATGACTCGACTTGAAAATGACTCAACCTGATTATAACCCGCAAATTATTGACTTGAACCGAACCCGGCTTGAACCCGAGAATGACCCGATTAGAAAATGACCCAACCTGATTATAATCCGCAAATTATTGACTTGAACTGAACCCGACTCAAACCCGAGAATAACCCGACCTGATTCTAACCGCAAATTATTGACTTGAACCGAACCCGACTCGAACCCGAGAATTACCCTAACCCGTTTAAACCCGTGAAAACCCAAATTAAACCCGACCTGATTGTTCACACGACCCGAATGTAACCCGACCTATTATTAAACCGACCTAAACCAGACCCAAACCCGATAAGAAGTATGACCCGACGTGACCCGACTTAAGCATGTCCTAACCCAAACCCGACCCGCATAAGTTATGGAATTAATCTGAATTGACCCAACACGAGTTGACCCCACCCACTCTTACCCGAACCAAACCCGATTCGTTTACCCGAATTGACAGCTCTAACCATATTATATTTGGTTGGATGATATCTTCTATTGGCTATATGATATCATTTATGATTGTGTCTATAATATCCTTTATCGGCTTGATAATATCCTCAATTGGCTATATGATATCATTGACAAGCATGCTTAACATTGACTTTTAACAACATACTAACCACAACTTGGTCTAGTGGTAAGGTTTGCATCCAACAACCATGAGGTTGTGGTATCAAGCCCTACTAGAGACACTTTGGGGTGGGGATTCCCTTATCTATCCTCTCCACTTCTAAAATGTCTAGCCCGCTAATTCGGGTCAAGAGGACCCGTGAGAGGTTTCGGTCTGGTAGAACCCACCCTTTCTCTTCACCCAAAAAAATAAGAAATATATATATTATAATAATAATGATAAAATGACATTTGACAACATGTGCAATTGTAGTAAATATGGTTGGTCAATTCAATTTGTTGAAATTGAATGGTACATGCATCATGCATGTACTCAAATATTCAAAATCACCCAACTTGGAAGTAGGAGGCCCATTTCCTAAACAAATCAATCTTATGTCATTGAGCAATTACCCCACGCATTTAATTTTATCGTGCAAGATAGTCAAAGAGACATTAACGTCGAAACAAGATGAAACCATATACGTCTAGCAGAGGTAGATAAGATCGATCGGAGTACCATAGTACTTTATTTAAATAAACTCCCAACTATAATTGAGGTCGAATAGTGTTCAATTTTAGCTCTTTTAAAAGGTTGTATGAGTAATCTTTATCAACGCTTTGTTAAAATTCTGAGTCTTTTATAATTGACAATTTTTTATTTTTTTTTACAACGGTTTAAATTAAAAAAAAAAAAAAAAAAACAAAAAGGTATTACAAACTAAGAGCACTATTAGCTCCTCTAATACAACGAGAATACATTAAATTAAAGTACTTCCACATTTGATCTTGTTGGTTTGAAAAATCTGTCATTATCTTTTGAGCATGCGATGAGGAACACACCATTCTTATTATGTATTCCACATTCTCTTGAACTTGGAGAATGCATTGAAGGACGACGAACAAACAAATTCTGGCATACATATTAACGAGTTGAAAAGGACACCGAGTGCCTATATCAATAAGTAAATGGGGTAGGAAAACATAGCGATTAGGGCGTAACAACACACATTGAATCACCCATGCAAGTGATTCGATACCCTTAACTGTGGGGACCATTGATCCTATCTCAAGGAAAAAGAGACCATTGACATACTATAAACCTCCAAAATAACATTTCGGAGGCCCCCAAACATTTCATTTTCGGGAGCAGTGTTAAGATAGGCATTTTTCAAAGTAATAGATTGAAAATCCACTACTAAGCTGAAACAAAGGACATCAAGGGATAACCTTCTGAAACTCTTTCGACTGAGAAAATCGAAAGAGAAAACAACAAACAAACATCATACCCTAACCAATCATATGAACCATACCATACCATAACAATGGCGAATTCCCCACAAAACCAAAACTCGCAAAACCAAAATTCTAAACAGGAGTAGGAACACCCTTTTAAACCCACAATTAAACTTGACAAACCCCAATTAGAACAGAGAGAACCGCATCTCATAGCATCAAACTCATAGCAAAGACCCATAGAAGCAAGGAAAACTAAAATTAAACTGAAAAATCCATCAAATAAGCAAGAAACCAACCAACAATCACCGGCCTCCGATTACCGCCTTCACCGTGAAGGTCAAATTGGACTAACATCACCGGCGGCAAGACAACCAAGAGACAAACTCGAAATTGTGACATAAACAGAAAATGGGCAGAGGAAATTAAAGGAGCGAGAATAAAGCCCAACGCAAGAAAACGAACAAACCCTAACTCTAACTTTACCTTTACCAACTCGATCTTTTCGATCACACGAAGTCGGCGGCGTTAGAGCTAGCCTTCGAATCTTGTTTCGTCAACGAAACTTTAAACCCAATTGAAAACGGCCTTCTTATCCTCGAGTAACCAAATCACAAAGCTACTAGAACTTTAAAACTAAAAACTGAGAAAACCACCTTGAGAACTTCCGGCGAGAAGAGGTTAACACTAAGAAGAGTTTAAAGCCCGGTGGGAGCCTGGTTCCACTTCACCTTCAACGCTGGAACACGAGCAAAGAAAAGCTTAATACATGGAAGAGGAACTCGCCGGAAAACCGGCCGCGGCGCCAAAACTTCCGTGAGTTCTAGGTTTCAGGAGGGTTTTCTTTTTAGAGGAGGGACAACATAACATTTGGGCTTTGCTTCTACTATGATTGTGATTTTTGTATTGTAATATAAATGACATTGTCTTGTACACAAGCTTCAAGCTTTGGTACTAATCAATTTTTTTTAATAAAAAATAATAATTAATAAACTAATTGTTTATGAGTTACTTCGTATTATGTACATATACGTATTTATATTCAAACTCATTTCCAAATGAGTTTTAAAATTATTCAAATTCACTTATTAAACTTTTTTTTTTTCAAACTTCACTTATTAAACCAGTCACACGCTAATATTCAATTTAGGAAACATGACAAATATTTTATATGAATTTTTTTTTGAAACATTTTTTTTTTTTTAATTTAACATTATTAAATACATTTTTTTACTAGGTTTTTTTTTTTCCTTTGACTAGAAACATAATTAGGGGGCGTTTGGTTCACAAACTGGTATGGGGTTGGAATCAGGAATGAAACCATAGTGGTATGGGTTTGGAACCTTGATTCTTAATACCATATGTTTGGTATGATTATAAAATGCAATGTTTTTCTTTTATTTAATGCCTAAATGTATGGGAATGAGCCAAACCCACCTCCCCTAAGGTTTCTAAACCCCCATACCTTGAGGGTTTGAGGTATGGGTTTGAAACTCATAAAATCATAAAACAAACACAAGGTATGGGTTTAAACCATTCTAAACCCATACCTTATACCTTAATGTCAAACACGGGTCTGGGCCGCACCCGCAAACCAAGAGAGATAGTTCACTTCACAAGTCCAAGGAAGTTCCATCCCAAAATCATATGGCAATAGGAGGAGTAGCCCCTTAGCCTTATAAAGTGTTTAACTCTCTCTTCTTCAACCAATGTGTGACACTTACATGTGGTGACACTTGAGAGGTTTATTCTTCAACACTCCCCCTCACATGTAAGGTCCCTTTTAACTTTGTCTCATGTGATTTTTCGGGTTGGAGTGCTTCTTCACTTAATTATGTGAACCAAACACCCCCTTAAACACTTGAAAATTACGGTTCAATAATGAGCACCCCGGGGCATTAGATAAGAGAATAAAAGTGTAAATATTAGAGTAAAATTAACATTAATTACACCGAACGACGCGTGATTTTGTCATGAATTCCTAAATTGATACTATTTCAACCAATATAATTTATCCTTATCTAACGCCCCGGGACGATCGTTAGCAAGATCGTTAATAAAATACTCCGTATTAAAACTGAAAAAAAAAAAACAAAAATAAAATTGGTAGACTTGTCTTGGGTTGTGTAGCTTGGTAGGAATGCGGGTAGGAGGAATATGCCAGCCAATGAATTTATTGGCCACTTCAAAGCCAAATTTTCAACTATATAAAAAAGGTTAAAAGCGAAAAAAGTTCCGATGCCGGGAATCGAACCCGGGTCTCCTGGGTGAAAGCCAGATATCCTAACCGCTGGACGACATCGGATTTGAATGATCATTAATCCTTAAAATTTAATATAACTATTTAATTTTTATATTTATGTATTAAATTGGTTTTTATTTTCACGTCTTGTATTCTCGTTTATTCTTTCGAATGGCCAAAAGGTCGAAAGTCATCAAATCTATAATAAAGAATCTAATCTTATTATAAAATTAACAGTCCACACATCACAACAAAATAATGTGCGTTTTTTTTTTTAATAATAATTTTAGTAATGAACTGCATAATTAGTTGGTCGTTGATAATATTTTTTTTGCTTGAATATTTTATTCTTCAAGTTTTGAGGGGATAGATAAGTGAACTTTAAAAAAATTTATAGATGTAAGTATGTAACTATGTTGTTCTACAGTTCAAGTTTGGTTTTTTATTTTTTATTTTTTTTAGAGGAAAGATAGAGCTTTTTATTTAAAAAATTAAGTCAAGTCCAGTTCTCCATTGGTTAAACAATGGCTTGAAATTAAATTTTTATCTGCTTCTTCATGGTTTTGAGTTATTGATTACTAATATGTCAATTCATATAATTTAATTTGATTGTGTTGTATCAGCTAATTGAAATTAAAATTTTATTCTGCTCCTAACTTGAAGCCTTTACAAATTAATTAAAATATCAAACTCAGCTCCATTTTCATATAGGGGCAAAGACAGGGGGTTTTTGACAAGGGTAGCCCAATAAAGTAATAACTACTAACCTCGGCCCAGTAATTTTTATTTCTAGCTTCGCCTCGCTTTAATTTCACATGCTAATTAGTCTTTTACAATGTCATATATATGTCTTTTCTTCTCCGTCGAATCCAGACATATCTATAGAGAGGGCAAATGGGCAATAGAACATTAGCTTATTATATATGTTGCTTCTTTAGGACACTTCATGCAAACGCACCAAGATATTGTACCTTCTTTAGGAAGTAAATATTTTTTTGGAAAAATTGTCAGGAACTACATGCTTAATAGGGGTATTTGGAAACAACTACCCACTAAAAAATTTTATCAAAAAAACTACCCGCTAAATTTAAAAAGTTTGAGTAGCACTACCCATTTGCATTTTCCGGCGAGAAAGTCCGGCGTGTGGGGCCCACTTTTTCTATTTTTCTTCTGAAAATTTCTAATTGAGAAGTGAGAACAAGTAGGGTGTGCAATTCATAGGTAATTCTTCTGTTTTAATCCATTAATTATGAATTTTGATGTTAGGGTGTAACAATTAGAAAAATTAGGGGTCTTAGAAATTGGGGATAATTTGAAATTGGTTAAATTTGTTGCTTTTAATTCAAATTGGTTATCTTAGGGTTATGAATTAAGGTCCAATTTGTCATTGCATCGTGTCTTTTCAGAGAAAAATTGAAAAAGTGGGCCCATGTGCCGAACATTCTCGTCGGAAAATGCAAATGGGTAGTGCTACTCAAACTTTTTAAATTTAGGGGGTAGTTTTTTTGATAAAATTTTTTAGTGGGTAATTGTTTCCAAATACCTATTAAGCGTGTAATTCTTGACAAATTTTCCTATTTTTTTTATTACTTCAGATTGGTTGGATTATAGTTTTGAGAGAAGACTGACTTAACTTCTTATATCTTTCCTTATTAAAATAAAAAATAATGTCATGTATATGTGACACTTTTTTTTTTATCTTTGAAAAGTTCTCTTAATATAGAACTTCTCTTTATAAAATTAATTTATTACAATGAGATAGTTCAATCAAATTCTTCGACTTGATTATACGTAGTTATATGCAAGTGAATAAAATACCACTAGTAGATATATATTTGAAAATTAATTTCATGATTGAGAGGAAATACCTGTTGGAAATATATTAACTTATTTTAGAATCCGCCATTGCAAAAGTGCTATGGGGATGAGTTTGTACACATCAACTCAAAATAAATAAGGCGAGTTATCTTTCCTAGCTACAATATATGCTACAATATTTCCCCATTGTTGGATATACTATCATCAAAAAAGAAGCCAATCTGATTGAAATTTTCAAATATCCACTAATAAGTATAGGAAAAAAGGAGCATAATCCTTAGCCTCAATCACCTACACAATATTTAATCTCGATCTAAGACATTATAACGTTGCGTCTAGCAAGATTAGCCTCAACATACTCAACTACCCAATGCACATTCATCTTCTTTGTTGCGAAAACAACGAGTTGCCCGTGCATCATCATTTCTTAATGCAACCCCTAAACTCACATATATAAAACCTATTTCACAAGTAAGCATCACAATTGATCTTAACACAAAAATATTTTGTTACAAAAACTAATACGAAATTTCTCATGGGGATTTTTTTAAAAAAAAGGAATCAATGAACAGTAAATTGTAACATCTCTCACCTTTCATTCATATTAGTTTTAGCAACGATTCAAGTTGGCTAGGGGTTATGGCCTTTCTAATGTTGACGAGTTGAACTTGTTTACCTGACGAGATAGGTGTGTTCAACCAAGACCTGTGTGTACCTCGTCCAAAACAAAAATATAATACTAATAAATAAAAGAAAATAAAATAATATTTTCTTGAACTGCATGTATTTTTATAGTATTTTTCCAATGATGTTGTGTAAAAACCACTTGTTTATTAACTATCTATTTCTTTTCATTTCTTTTTCCACTCTGGCTATTACTACATGTGCAACTTAAACACAAAACAGATTGAAAAGAATAAATGGAAAAATAAATGACATTCAACATGATTACAAATTCCATAACTTAAAAATCTCAAAACATAGTAGAAACGTGATGTGTCAATAATGTGAAAATAAATGGTGATTAATATTATTAAACAGAAAAAAAAAAAAAAAACTAAAAGGGAATTTACACAAAGTAATTATATGGGAAAAGTGAAGGGCGGGAAAAAAACCAAACATTTATACAAAAGACGATGAGAGATTAAAATGTCAATGAAGTCAAAACAAATAATGACTAAGCTGAAAAAAATTAGGTACTCCGTAGTACTTAACTATTTACCCAAAAAAACATGAATTTACACAGCAAAAAGTGAAGGAAAAAATAAAAAAATTATACAGAAGAATTCTTAGGGGTGGGGGAGAAAATTAAAGGAGAGTTTAAAAAAAATCATATACACTCTACCTTTATAATAATCACAATTGACGACCATCGATCCGTTCAAAATAAATCATACAATAATGTAGGATTGACTGTTACTCTCATCATCCGATGTGTTGTGATTATTATGATGCACCTTTTTCTTACCACTTTTGATATTTTGTTTATCATTCCCATTGTTAGATCCACAAACAATTGTAAATTCAAAACCATACGCCTTACCAAAGCACCTAAATAATCTCCCGCCTTCTGTTTTTGATCGTCGATGCTTATGTTTGTTCCTTGCACCATCACCGCCTTTTCTTCCTCCGCCGCCACGGTGCAACGACTTTTGCATCTCCATTTTCCATCTCTCAATCTTTGTCACTATTCCGTCCTCACTTTGTTCATCTGCCCATTGCAAAATAGAGCTCCCATCATCATCATTATTAGTAGTTATTATCTCCTTACCACGACCACGACCACGTCCACGGCCACGACCTCTTTGCTTTGGCGGCATGTACAACCCTTTTGTCACAGCCGCCGCCACCACCGACGCTGATGGTCCTACATCAGAGTTACAGATGGATGACCCCCCGCCTATACTTGAACGCAGCCCTTGTCCATGACCCGGGCCTGGTCCCGGGTCATGACCCTTAAAAGGGGACTTAGCAGCACGAGGCTCCTGGTCGGCCATTGCCGCCCAGGAGCGCTCACTCTTTGCACGACGTAAGATGATACTATCTTCTGGATTTGGTTTGTGTGAGATTGTGTAATTCCCCTTGTTGTCCGTGGTCCCAATCCCGGACAATGGCATGCTTCGCCTAGCCCCGTCTAGGACCGAGACAACGACATTAAGGATACCTTGAGGCCGTCCCGAAGGACGACGAATTTGGAGAGCGACTGATCGACGGGTTAGCCCGTTTGGGCTATCTGTTGGGAGTAGGTTCGGCACGGCTACTCGAACGAACCCGACAAGAGTGTCACGTAGCCAAGTTTGGCAGTATATTTCTAACTCAACTGTTGAAGTGTTGGATTCAAGGAACTCTGGTGAGACCCGAAAGATGAACCTATCATTCCATTCGGGGGAGTTATTTCCCTTGTGGTCAACTCGGGTTATTAGTTTTCGGTTCGGGTTAACCCACCCGACAACATAAGTGTTCATTGATCTCGCTACCGTTGCTAGGTCTCGAGCTGAAATAATATTGATTTGTAGTAATTGGATAGATTCTGTCATTGCTTCTTTATTAGATATAATTTGATTTTAACATTCAATTTGAATGATTAAAATGAATGTGACGAAGTTGAATTCTTTGAAAGATTATTGATATTTTTTCCTTACTTTTTCTTTATTTCCCTCTCGTCGTCCTGTTATCAATCTTTTGATTGAAGATCAAAGGACGACGAGATAAGAAATGAAAAGAATTTTTTTAGTGGGGTGTAAAAGAAAGAAAACAAAAAAATCATAGGCAAGAAGATGCAAGACTTTTGTTCTTTGAATTTCATCCTTATTTTTCTCATTATTAGAATTTTTGACTGGATGAAAGTGAAAGAATTTTTTTTTTTATCCCATAATAGGATTCAAATTCTAAAATGGGACAATTTGTACCTAATATCTTACGGATCTTAATTACTTTGGTTAAAAATATGGAATTCAACGTTGTTACATTACGAAGCATATGACAATGCCTATAATTCGACACTTGTAAAAGACTAATAGGTGATATTCCGTTTTAACACATGTTATCATATTGATAATTATAGAAATTATTTTCGTCATATACTATTTACAATAGATTTTTTGCTCTTTATTTATTGTTCTTGCTATTTTTTTTTTATTATTTTTTTTTGCAGTATTATTATTTATTTTTGACAAATTTTCTCTATTAGATTAGCGACGTTATATTTTAAATATTACCCAAAACTCTACCTTAAATCAAATGTAACTTGTACTTAAATAACACAAACGTAAGCAATATGACATGCTTTTAAAAAAAGCAAAACTAGCTTACTTTGCATAAGTTAAAATTTTAGTAAATGGAAGTTTATCCAAACTTGGAAATTATTCTAGTTCTTTTGAGTTTTGACTAACATGAACTTTGCGTCACTAATGCTCCACTCAAAAGATAGTACTAGATATGGGCAGTTATATATTCACTTATTCTAGCTTAGTTCAATTCTATAGTTTAAATACTTATAAAGGTATGTAGCTCATTAAATGTGTACCTAATTAGATATTGTAATCCAAGATTAGTTGTAGGTAGGCAAGAAATATGCATAATTTTGTACCAATTTTCATTAAAGTCTTAAACTACCATGCCAAATCTCCTTAGACTAATATATATACCAAATCTTGTACTTAAGAACCTATTATAACAAAACAAATGATATCCCATGTCTATAATTCTAACAAAATTTACTTTTTATTCATTGATTTTCTTTGTAGTTTTTGTATCATTTGTGAATGGGATCTTAGAAGATCATAAAACCTTGATTTTCCACCGTTGTTCATCTCAAAAGCTCCACGATCCTCATGGGATATATTTGAATGCACGAATGTCACTTTTCGAAAAGCTACGATCTCAATCTTCTCAATCTAAATTTCATAGAACTTTTGTCATGGTTGAGGATCTATCTGAAGCCTCTTTTTCGGGTCAATTTCAATGTCGTCAAGATTTAGATGATCAAGAATGCAACGAGTGCATGAAAACCTTCCAAAATGTTACAAACAGCTTATGTGGTAATACTAGAGTAAGATTTCGTTCATCTATATTTGTCATAATAGTTTTAACATCATTTTTGGTTATCAATTTAATTACTTTGATAATCTATTTAAATTTTATAAATTTAATTACTAAACATATAAGTTATCATAGAGTACCATGCAGAAATATCTACAAATTAATATGCAATTATTATATAGACATATAGTTTTATCCTACCATACATACATACCCTTTGGAAATTGGAATGATTAAAATTAGATTGCCTTTATATATATATATATATATATATATATATATATATATATATATATATATATATATATATATATATATATATATATATATATATATATATATATATAAATAAAGTAACAATGTTTTAATTTACATACAAATTTATGTATGATATTACCTCCGCTTCTTATTGTGTGCAACAAAACTTATTGTGTGCAACAAAAGAATATTTTATATCTCACAAATCATACCCCTTTGCTGCACATAATAAGAAACAGAGGTAGTATAATCTAAATCATTTCAAAGATATAGATTTTTAGCAATTTAAATTATTTTCATGTGTATGAGGCTAATGTTATACTAACATTACTATGAAAATTTCATCCAAAGGTAGTTCCATGGCAGCAAGGATCCAACTCTCAGGGTGCCATGTACAATACGAGGCGGACGGGTATACCGGCATTTTAAGCCTAGATGATGAATTGAATCACAAGAAGTGTGGTGAAAACCAAGCTGTGGTGTCAAGTGGGTATTTTGAGCAAATGAGGAGCAAGGCATTTGAGGTGTTAGAAACCGAGGCGGCCGAAGATGAGGGTAAGAATGGGTTTTACTCCATGAATAACCATGAGGGATTCCATGCCATGGCTCAATGTGAGGCGGGGTTGAATGGATGTGATTGTGCAAAATGTATTGTTGAAGGTGTTGATGTTGTTGAGAAAGAGTGTGTGAATTCAATTTATGGACAAATTTTCTTGGGATTGTGTTACTTGAGCTATGAGTTTAATCCACATGAATTTCATGGGGATGGAGGTAAAATTCATGCAACTTTGCTAGATTTTTTTGTTATTTTAATAAGGCAAAAGCAAATGGGCGCCCCCGAAGCGTTAGATAAAAGAATTAAAGTGCAAATATTAGAGTAAAATTAACATTAATTACACCGAACGACGCGTGATTTTGTCATGAATTCCTAACTTAATACCATTTCAACCAATAAAATTTATCCTTATCTAACGCCCCGGGGCTCTCGTTAGCAAGATCGTTTTAATAAAACAATACGACTGTGCAAAATCTAAGTGAGTCAAACATTATATAGCAGAAGTAATATTGTTCATCATATTGCATTTTTTTAAAAAAAAATTTGTGGCAGGGCAAAATAATGGCCGGAATGGTATTGGGAAAATAGCAGCAATCGCAATCGGAGGAGTGGGCCTTTTGTTCTTTGTGTTTACGTTATTTCGATGCTTAAAGAAGAAAGATGATGGTGAGTATGATATGGTTCACTTACATATTAATATATTCGGTAAACTAATAATTAACAAACTCGCCTACATCATTTTCCTTTTAAAAATACATTTATATCGATCTATCTTAATTACACAATTAGAATAACATCAAATTCATACCTTAAATTAAAATCTAGAGTAGAGTATGGTTATTGTGGATTATGGTTATTAGTTTGGTAAAGTCTTATATTATACTCCGTATGATGATATCCTTCAAAAAGCAAAATTTTATGATCAAATAAACTTCCATCTACATTATTATCCTTTCACAATGCACTGCCAAAACAATAAATATGTACGATAGAAACTAGCAAGATTTTTTTTTTTAAACATAGAAATTAGCAAGCTAATAATAGAGATATGCACACATTTTATCATATCATTTGAAAATTAAATTAACTATGTGTTATTGTTATTTCATGCAGATATATGAAGAACTAATTCATTTCATTGCACAAGGGGAGTGCGAGCTATGCGACTGTTTTGAATTTTTTTATTTTTTTATTTTTTTTTTTAGGTTAAGAAGTTAAGTACCTAAACCAGCAAGGATACGTGCCTTTTTATGACGTTTTCTTTATTATTGTATCACATATTTCATGATGTATATAATAGAGGAATAGATCTTATTATAATAGATTTTAAAGAATGCTTCGCCAATTAGGAGAACAATTGTCTCAAATGAACTTATTCAAGACATATCTAGATATCCTTATTGTAACTTAAATTAATTCTTCGCATTATATGTCCAAAAATTATAGCAAGGACATCTAATTTAGTCATGTAGTTTCTTATTCAAATAATAATAATTATTTGTTTTCTTGACATATGTTTAAATACTTAAAATAAATTATAAAGTAAAAAAGAATTAAGACTTGAAGAAGCTGTAGTTGCAAGATGATGTGTCGAGTGAACTCTATTGAAGTACTGAGACCACTCTCATTCATGGGCAAATAAAAAAATGTCATTATCTCTCTACCCACTTTCTCACTCCTCTTTTCCACTTTTTTTATGGGCATTTTTTTTTCTACAACTTCTCACTAGGGATGGCAATCTAGTCCGGATCCGACCCTACTCCGCCCCGATCCGAGGTAAAATATCCGCTCTGAGTCCGAGAAAAAAGTAATCCGAATTCGACTCCGTTAAAATAATCCGACTCCGAGTCGGAGGAGGGTCGGAGTCGGATCCTACAAAAAATCCGAGAAAAAAATCCGACTCCGACAAATATCCGACTCTGACGGATTATCCGAATCCGACTCCAATAGATAGTGGATTTTTGTGTGGGTCATGGTGGCATTGGGTGTGGGTTGTAAAGGCCCAAATAGCCCAACATCTCAAAGTATATTGAATAATGAAAAAAAAATCGGAGTCGGGTCGGATCGGAGTCAAAGTCGGAGGTCGGATATTGAAGTTGGAGTCGGATGTCGGATTTAACATCCGACTTCCTGTCGGGTCGGAGTCGGATTTAGCATAATCTGCTCCGAGTCCGACCCGTTGCCATCCCTACTTCTCACACATTCATGGGCTAAAGAAAAAACCCACACCACTCTCTCTCCTATTTTTTTCTCTCTCCTAATGCTATGTTTGGATAACTAATTAGAAGGGAAATGGAAGGGAGGGAAATAGGAGGAAGAGGAAGGAAGGGAAAGTGGAGGAAATAATGAGCTCCATTTTCCCTCCAAATCTCTCTAATTTTGAAGGGATGGTCTTTATTAAAGGAGGAGGGAAAATGAATCCCTCCCTCCCCCTCCCCCTCACCCTCCCCTTCTCTCCCCCAACATATTATCCAAACAAGGAAGTTTGTCTCCCTCCCTTTCCCTCCCTTTCCCTTCCCTTCCCTTCCTTTCCTTTCCTTCCATTTTTTGTTATCCAAACATAACCTAAAGTATTACTATCATCACATTATTTATTTTTTTTATCTAATTTTTGCCATTGCTATGGGCATTTGAGGATTTCTCCATAGGCTTTTTTTCTAATGCTCATGAGTGAGAAGCCAAAATTTCATTATTTTCATTAAAATCTCCTCATGGGCAAAAAAAATGCCCATGAGTGAGATTACTCTGAGGTCAATCTTACCTCCTTACAAAAAAAAAAAATGTTACTGCGCAAATGCTTAATTCGCAATGAGCTGACAATATAAAGAAAACATAGAATTTAAAGTATTTACTGGATATTTGGTACGTGGGATTATAGAACGGGAATAGGAATTTATATATGGGCATGGCATGTTCTTTTGTTTGTTTTAACAGAATATGAAATTAAGTTGAACTTCACTTAATTCCCACATTTCAATTACCGCCTTGGGAAAATTGGGGAAGAGAATTAGCCAAATAAAAAAATTATTGACAATAAAGAGAATGAGGACGATCGTTGTAATTGGAAGAGGCCTTCCAAAGGGAGGTTTGATAGGTACTTGTATATACATATTAAGGGGCATTTGAGACATTTCGCATGAAATTTACCCATCTCTCTCCTCCTTTTCTCTCACCCCCACGTGCTGGATTTAAATGTACCACTGGGTGATTAATAGTATCGCTAGATGATCAAATAGTATCACTGAACATTCAGTGGTACTATATATTCATTCAATGGTACTGTATATTCATTTAGTGGTACCAACTACGTATAGAAATAATATCACTACATATTCAATGATATTATATAAGCTTTTAGTGGTACATTTAAAAATTGGTCCCACTTGCCAATCTCTCTCCTCCTTTCTCTCATTCCCATGTGCTTACAATACTTTTTAATATTTTAAGGTTTGATATGTATTTGCAAATACATATCAAACCTTCATTAGTACTTCCTCGTAATTGGAATGTGGGAATGGACCAATAAATTGTCAGTAATGAGAAAGAGGATTTTAGAGGAGAATATTAAGGGTGTGGGCATGTGGCCTTCGCCTAGTTCCTCCATAGGAGACATGATGGACCACTACCAGGTAGGGACTCTCATGCCCAATATCTGGGGGTATATTTGTCATTCAACATATATTGGATAGTAACTTCATTAATAGGAGCAAATTCAAGTTTATCATGTTGAGAAACAAGCCCCGTTTATCAAGGGGCCTTTTAGTACTTTCATCTGAAAAGTTAAGGGCAATACTGACTTTTCCATGGATGACAATCTAACGACGTTAGAAGCCATTAACAAAGCAATTCTCTCTCCTTAATTATTCTATCTCCTAACATAACATTTTCTCTCTCCTTGACTATTCAGAGCATTCATTTCCTCTAAAATCAAAGCACTCATTTCCTGCTAATTTCACTCTCCTCCTTTAATTTCTCTCTTATCCTCTCTCCTGTAATTTCTCTCTCCTCCTATGCCATAGCAGCTCAATTGTTCTACCATACCACTCAACCATTGGAGATGAGCAATTAGTAATGGTAAGTATAATCTAAAAATGGTAAGCTCACTTACATAAAGTATTAATTTTTCATTCCAAGAATGAAGTTCTTAGCTTTCATCTTCCTCAGCTTTAATGGAGAAGGAAACATGCACATACTCTCAAGCATCGATCTTTAATGGAGGACGAAGATAAACCTTACCCTTTAGGGTTAACCATACCCTTATTTTCACCATTTTCTCTTAGGGTTTTTGTTTAATTGGCGGCGCAGCTGCCGGAAATATATATGGTGGTGGAAATGGTGGTTGAGTTGACAAGCTTGTTGACATTGTTGCTATGACCTTCGAGGAGTTATTTTCTCTTTCTTCTGAAAAAGTAACTTCATCAGTTGATGAAGTTGTTCTAAGCGTTAACTATCCGTTACTAAGGGTCCTTCACTGCCAGCTGGATTGGGACCATTAATGTATTATTTAATTGCTTTTCGCAGAAAACTAGGCAAAATAATTACGAGAATGCCATTTGATAAACGTTTGTTGTTTATCAATTTGAGAAACCTGGGCGCGCTCCATTAATAGTTACCACATGAGTTGGCAGTAATAAAAAGTAGTTTCTCTCTCATACTTTTGGAAAAGATACCACCATTGTTTTCAATCTATCATTGCTGCTTTCCTCCATTAACACCACCACCAAAACCAAAGAAAATTACAATTATCATCATCATCATCTTCTTCATCAATTACATGATGGTTTAGATTATTGCACCGCCTTACCACCACCACTATCGGATGTCCAATAACAGTATACAAATCAATAGTAGTAGTATACAATCAACAATAACAATTTATTAATTAACAATAACAGTGCAAACTTAACCTAAACCAAGTTATAAAACGATAACATTTAAATCAAACCCATGAAATTTCCAAAAAAACAGAAAGCGTATAAACCCAGATTCACATATAAATAAAATAACTTTTTAATTATACTAATCAGCCAATAACAGTATACTAATAAAAATAACAGTATACTAATAAAAAATAAGTGTATAACAATTAACAATAACTGTGTAAAATCAATAATAGTTATGACTGCCAAATAATTTCCGTCGTCGATTTCAACCCCAAACATCCAAAACTTAGATGAATAATCATCCTACCTGATTTGTATATTATCTACAAAAGCTTGCAATTCCATGGAAATAGATCAGAGCTTTGCGCTTAATTTCGTTCCACAAGGGAGCTCGACTTTCCCTCGAGATTTTCGATCAATAGCCACCATATTTGGAATCTCCTCCAGATCTCCGCTGGATAACCACTGGCTATAATGCCATTTTTGAGAACTCCATCTAATCCTCTAGTGTTTTTTCATGGAGAAATGGTTTACCCAACTATTTACCCCGATTAAGGTGGATTTCCATATTTAGGTGGAAGTTCTAGCCAAATTCCCTTCTCTAAGCTACCTTCAACTACACCACCGGCGCCGATCGACTGTGTTTTTTACGGGAACAACAGCAACTAAAGGGGGGAAAGTAACTTCTCTCTCCTCCTTTTTTTTTTACCCAACCCTTTTTCATTTTACCCCCAAATTTTATTTTATCTTTTTTTTTAATTTGCAAATATTATTTTTTTATTAGGGTATTGGACAGGGGGCCTATACCTGGTAAGGGGCAATAGTTTCTCCCTCCATAGTATCTTTGTTTTTTAATGTTTTTTTTTTGGAATGTACTTTCCTATTATGGATTTTTTTTTTAATAAAAAAAGGGCGGAGGAGGAAGGGAAATACGTAGGGATGTCAGTAGGGTGGGTCAAGTAGGAGACCCGCCTCAATGAGGTGGGGGTGAATCTCGATTTGGCGGGTGGTGGGGCGGGTGGATTTTAGGGTGTACCCGCCCCACTTCTTATCCGCCCCCTCCTCACCTCATAACTACATCTTTATATTTTTAAAAACAAAATTATATAATTTTATAAAATAATTATGTAAAATAAAATATTAATTACAATACTTCGTAATACACTTATATTATAAACAAAAAAAAAAAGTGTAATATTAAGAATTTTTATTTTATTTTATTGTAATCTATATTAATTATGTAGGATTGTGTATTTAATAGGGGGAGATTAAGTGGGTCTTAAGTGAGAATTAGGTGGTGGCAGATATCCAAGTAGGGGTGGGGCGGGAATAGTTTTGGAATTGTACTCGCTGGGGCGGGAATGAGGACGAATTTTGGACCCACCACGGGGATGGGGATGGAGATGGGGATGAAAATGTTAGGTGGGAATAGGGATGGAGATGAGAATGAAAATGTTAGGTAGGGATGGGGATGGGAAGACCAACATACGCCACGCCCCATTGACATCCCTAGCTATATGCAACGATTTGTTTTTTTGGAAAGTGCAAATTAATACCATTCTAGTGACATCTCATTTAATATTTTTTTATTTTTAAGGATTAGGGTACAAATTAGGTCAAAGTTTGGTTAGATTTATAAGTCATCAGATCATGTGAACTCAAAATAGCCTAATACTAAGAACATAGCCTTTGAAATTCAATCAAATATCTCATACACAATTAATCAAAATAGATCATAGGTAAATAATTGAACTCATAATTTAGGTGATCTTTTTCCTAATGTGGGTGATTTCTATTTTATAATATTTAAAAATGTAGGATTAACGTTCAATTCAACTTATTTAAGTTAATATCATCTTATTTTAGAAATAATCAGATCAAATCATATCAGATTTGAGTAGATCAGATCATATCTTATCTTTTTTATTCGGTTTATATATCGTCGAATATCTTTATTTTCATAATTAAAAAAATTATAAAATTTCATATTTGGCAAGTGCATATTAATAAGTGTAATAATATTTCATTTGATAGTTTTTTTTTTTAATTTATTTTTTTTATTTATTTTTTATCTTATAAATTAATGTGCAATTAGGTCAAATATAGAAATCATATTTGACCAATTCAAATCAAATCACATCATGTGAGTTGAACATAGCCTTAGATTATAATTGATCTGTTACGATTAAGACTACTTACCGCTGAGTCATTTTTTGTTTTTCCTTTCAAAAAACACACCATGAGATGATATAATATTAATGTGTTATCGCTGATGTGTCTTCTACTATAATATTCAATCAAATACGCTTCATACAAATAATCAAAACAAATCATTTATTTTCTTAATTATATATTAATGTGTAATTTAATCACCCTTTGATGCTACCCAAATAAACATGGATGGTAACCATAATCTTGGTTTTTATTTTATTTATTTTTTTCCTTTTTCTTTTTTTCATTATTTTGAAGATGTTGGAATTAGGCTATAATTGATTTGTTAGTATTGTTACAAGTGATACTATTTATTGCCAAGTCAATATTTTATTTACTTACAAAATATTAGAAGATGGCAAGTGCAAGTGATTGTATGCCTTTTATTGTTCTTGATGATGATGGTTAACTATTAATTATTAATTGACTATATCTATATACTTTATTGTTAATAATAGCAGGAACAAATAGATGTGAATCATGCGATATACGAAGTAAGATTATAAAGTATAGTTAAAATCCCACAAAATTACTAAGGCGTACCATTGTCAATGGTACTTGCTATTAATACCACTCCGTACTTTCATATATTTTAGTTAGAAGTAGTAAATGCGGTTGTAACCCCACAAAATTGAACCCTAAGCCTTAGCACAACACTAGAAGACTTGAAAACCCTAACGTCTATAACAATCTTTCAATAACTAGTAAAACCGTGGTGAGTCTGATGACCTATTTCGATACATAAATATAGCCCATTTTCATAGTTACAAAATTAGTAAATAGTAACCATAAGTGTCAAATTAGATCTTCCATCAAATGAGATCTTGTGTAAACCTCTATATAGGTCTATGTACACTTTTAAGTTTTAACCTTGTTTTTGGTGCAAAATTTTTTATTCTTAAAGCCACCAAACCATAAGTTTCAAAACCTCAGACTATAACTTGAGAGTGTCACACAAAATTCATGATCACAAAAATCTACAAAAACCCAACAATTTCTCCATTGTAGCCAAATTCAGCAACTTTTTATTTTTTATTTTTTTATTTTTGTTTTCCATAGATTCTTGGTTGCACTTTCTCTCTCCTTTGTTTATCAGTCGCCAAATTTCGAGTTTTTCGGGACGATCAACAACACTGATATTTGCTACTTTTACTGGGAACTTGGTCCTTTGATTTTCGGTAATCTTTTTGATAATGTATACAGTATACATGCAATGGGGTTAATTACATGATATTTTCCATGTTAATTTGTAAAATTTCCCGTGAAATTAATGTGGGTGAAATTTAACATGTGGGTTGTGTTTTTACTCCCCTGTTCTTGAAAGATTGAATTGTTAATTTTTGTGGGTATGGGTCAATTTGTGGAAACAAGGGCGGTGATGTAGACGAGATTTTAATTTAGGTCACGAGTATCACCCCACGTAGTTTTACCAACTAAACTAGTTGACATCCACTTTGGTTTCGAATTATAGATGGTTCCTTTTGTTTTGTTTTAATGGACGAATGTGACTGAAAATTAGAATTTACCCATTTATGTTTTGTTGATTTGTAACTAATTCTGAGTTTTAAGAACTTTTAATGGTTTGGTGTTGAATAGTTTTTTTTTTTTTTTTGTTGTTTTTGTTTTTTTTTTTTTGTTTTTGTTACATTTACAGGAGATTTTGTTGAAATTAATACTACTCTTTTTGTTGGATACAGGACCAAGAATCAGAGCTCCTTGTCTGGTCCCACTATAATTGGAGTTGGGTGCTCCTTATTTTGGTGTGTGATCACTTTTTATGTTGATTTTCTCAATTATTACTTTGGCTTTGTTTGATAATGATGTTGTGATGGTTGGATATTGGATTACTTGTTTTATTTAGTTAGCTGGTAGCATAACAATCTAATGTTGTAATTGTTGGATAGTGTTTATCGCGGTGCTTGGTATAATAAGTTGTTATCGTGTTTACAACTTAAAGTCGAGTATAAATAGTTGTTACTGTGTTTATAACTTAGAAGTCGATATGTAGAACTAGCCATCTTATTTGTTTGACCAAAAGCTATCCCAAACATCTAATTTTCATGTTAAGTTGAAAAGTCAGCTTTTCAAGCATACATTTTTTGTGGTGGACCATTAGGAAATTGGCAAAAACCATACCAAATACAGTAAGGTAATAAGGTTTAATATCTCATAAAAATGAGACTTGAAGCTCTTTTGTTCCAATATAGGATTATAGGGTTAAAAAAGCCTTGAAATTGTCTTTATTCCCTGGATTTCCAAACAGTTAACAGCTAAGAGGAGTATTTAGTTATGGATGATAGTTATTTTTGATGTGGTTGCATATTAGAGACGTCGAGTTATGTGTCTTTGGAGTAACCAGGTCTTATAGGAGTTTGAGTGTATCTGAGTTGGGTAATAGATATTGAGTTGATATTTTCTGTCCTACGAGACAAATGATGAGTACATGAAAAGGGTATAAGTATATAATAAGAGGGAAGAATGAGATATGAGTTCATTACAATTGAATTCATGAAAAGGGTATAAGTATATAATCTTCTTGCCAGTGTACTTCCTCTTTTATGAGAGTTTTCTTTAACAGGTTTTTGTGTTAATAATGAAAGGATTACTGAGCATTAGTATCAAATGGGAATGTTACTAGCCCTTGTGTGTTCTTGTTGGAGAGAATTTGGTGTTTGATATGTTCAAGTAGTATTTTATTTAACCTTTTACGTTTACATTTGAAATGGGGTCACAACCACCATGTAATGGCTAGGGGTTATGATGAGATGAGACATTTTGCATGGAACTATAGGTTAGATTAGTGACAACTTGATTTAAGCTGAGCTAAACTTAGTCCATGCAACTGCGCTAGAGTTCATTGCACGTTTTGAAAAAGCTTGGCTTATAAAATTATAGAGTAGAAAGTTGGAAAACAAGATACATATTTTAAGCACCAAATTCTGCAAGTATCGGAATAATAGAAAAAAACTTAAGGACACAAGTGTGAGTAATTTTTAATCTTTTGATTAATAAAAGTATAAAACTCATAAATGGTTTCTTATGTGTTATTTTGTTGCCAAAATTAGATCGTTATGGGTTATTGGTGATACAGAGGAGCTTTTGACCTATAATTAGTCAAACTTGACTAGAGATTTGGTCACTAACTAACCTGAACTCAGCACATCATCACCTGAAGGCGAGAACCAAAATTTTAAAACTATGTTGCAATTTATCTGTGCATTTCCTGGTAAAAAGCCATCTTGGTACTACATAACTGATTCTGTGATGAGGGAGAATTTAGTGGAGTGGAGCAGTTAGTAAAATTCCATATAGCTTAGCTCCTTTGCTTTCTTCTGAGCTGTAGCAGATTTGTAATCTTTGACTCTTTTATTCTTTTCCTTCCCGATATGCTTAACAAGGTTTCCAAGGCTTCCCGTTTCTTTGACATCTGGGGCAGGTTACTCAAACCCTTCAAAATGCTTTATCCAGCTGCTTTGCCGTTGTTATGGTATCTAGGAAAGCATTTCACAAATTTGTTTACATTGAAAGTTTGATTCTTGTTTTCTTGTGCTATTTTGCTTTAGATAGGCTCTATTTTTTGGAATCTTAAACCGCAAGGGAATTAAAGAAATCATATATTAGCTCTCAAGTTGAGAATTGTAAGCATATTTTACGTGATTTTGTTGTGTAGTATATATTTAATAGTTTGAACTAATATCCTGTAATATTTCCTAGTAACAAGAAGAAGAAGAAAAAAGTACCATATAAAAGATGCTGCATTACTTTGTTTCCCAATGATGTTTCATCTTGTATACAGAAGTTTTGTTCTTGTAGTGGGGCTGACGTTGGTTACTGAAAACTTATGATGTTTGACATCAAAATTTCTTGTCTTAAAACCTGTGTTAATGGTCTTTTAACTACTGTTTTTTAAGAGTCAAGTCACTGATTTTTCCCTTTTAATGGAAGTTATTGGAGTCACATTTATTAATGGCAACTCTGTATAAATTATCTTTTGGATCCCTCTTCATTACTTCTTCAATTCCGTATGTTTTTCACAAGAAGTTGTGACTAAATGAGGAGAAATATTTGACCCTTTTTCTTTGGTCATTTCTCCTCGCCCTTTCTCCAATTCTCTTATGTCTATCACCTTGCATGCTGTAAACTAATATAAAAAATAGTTGGCATAAGTGTGTAATACTTGACTGGGTGGGGAGAAATTTACCTCCCATGTGTACGGATTTCAGAGCTTTTCCAAATTGCTGATACATCTATTAGACAGTCTACTAGAGTATTTATATAAGGAATATTAAACTGCAAAGTTTTACTGAGGGCACTTGTCTCCAGAATTCAGCAAATGCCTTTTTAAACTTCTAAGTTCTACTGAAAGAAGTTGTCTCCGGAATACAGCAAATGCTTTTGTTAGCTTGGTCTTCTAAGTGTTCTTTGTCTTTGCATGCAACATGAGCTTTTTGCATACAAAATTGTTGTGAGGCAGGGGAGGGATAGAGGCTATCAATGATGAGGTTATGTGATCATTTGTTTATCATGCAGCGAAGGTGAGTTTTGCTTTTATTAGATGAAGAAGATTCACGTACCATATATGTCATTTTGCAACCATCTCTTGTTAGTTTCCCATCCAGCTGTCCGGAGTTGCTTTAAATGCTAGCTTTAGCCCTTTAAAAAAGATCCACCCTCTTTCAAGCTGAATATTCAGTTTTTCACCAATGGATCAGTGATATGATTGATATTGCCTCTGTCTTCATTTATGTACTTCATAATTTCCCCAACTTATCCGGCGCATCATTCTACACTTTAGTCATGGTTTGGCAATTGTTTCTCTATATTTTTTCCAGGGTCTCCTCTCAATTTTATGGTGTAAACTTTAACATTCTGCTTCTGTTGGGGCTGTGGAACAATGTAACATTTGCAGCAAGGCTGACCCCCCAATTTGTGGGTTGCATTACTAACAAGATCTTCTAGTGAAAAACTTTGCTTCCCCATTCAGTGTTAATTTTATCACGAAAATTTATTTACCTAGACAATTTATGAAGCTCATGTGAAGTGTGTTTTAACTTTGGTTACCAAATTGAGTTGAAACTATATATATTTCTCTCAATTTATTTACCTAGACACATGGTACATTGTATTTAGCAGACACTTTACCACATCCTTCTTACGTATGATGTTTATGGATAGTCAACATGTATCCCTGACCTTTTAATATGTACTCCTTGCATAGATTTTTAAATCGATCACATAATTATGATGCTTGTTGGCCATTTGTGCCTGGTTTTTTGGAAGATTCTGCATAGAAAAGGAAGAGAAGATAATGACTTCAATAACATCCTGTGAATACAGGTATAGATCTGATGGATGCTTAGAAGACAAAGGCACAATATTCCTGTTACCCAATTTGTCAAGTATCCAGTACAAATATGAAGAATCCAAAAGTTGGTAAGGCTTTTCATGCAATGAGGTCCTTAGGAATATCACCAGAGACAGTGAAACCTGTACTTAAGCAACTATTAAAGTTGTATGACAAGAACTGGGAATTTATTGAAGCAGAAAACTATCGTGCTCTTGTAGATGCTATATTTGAGTACGAAGAAAAAAAGGAAGACAAGGTTCATTTACTATTTCATTTTGTAATATGTATGAATTTAGACTTTTTTTTTATTTTATATATATATTTTTATTTAATTCATATTGGGTTTGACTCTATAATCTATATCATTTTTCTTATCTATGCTTCTTGTAATGCACACCTTTTGATAGAGAGTTGAAGTGAAGCAGGAGCCAGTGGATTGTAATGGGTCTGAGTCTGCAAGTAAAAAGTTGCATGAGGATCCAGATGAGGATGAAGCATCATCAACATTTGATAGTGATGAGATGTTGGTAGATTATAAAGAAGGAAACATTCTTCCGACATCTTCCTCAAGTAAAGGACCGGACACTTCAATTTTTTCATGTGTAGAGAACAAACAAGTTGAATTTGGTTCCTGCTCTGCTAAGCACAAAGGAAAAGGCCAGCTTTCATCGTTCAAGGTCCCTACTTCTGAGAAAATTGCGTCTGAAAGAGCCGTAAGTTTATCATGCTCTAAATTTCCCATAGATGGAGCTGCCTCTCTTCCTGTGGAATTAGAAGAGGTTTCTGCAAAGTGTCTGATACCTGTTAGCGGAAGTACCTCAACGATTCATTCAGGTATTTTCTATTGCATGAATTGATTCATACAATTTGGATAGACAGGGTATTCTAGCTGATGCTGCTGTTTTCTTGTAGTGCTTCCTGATTTAATGGAGGGTTCTTCAACGGGAAACATATCTGCAAAGTTATCCAGTTGTTTGGATCATGACAATACTAAAGAAAGTGCTACTGCTTGTAATTTTCAGAGAATTGAACACAAATTTGACATTGTTTCATTGCCCTCGGGAGATGTGAAACTCTGCTGTGTCTTGGCTCTTGGAAAAATTTCTTCTCATACACCAGATATGGATGCAGTTCTGAAATTAGTGGAAGAGGAGTTTCTAAGATCACATAAGATCACGGGCCCTCCTTTTTCATTGAAATCTTTACTGGAAGATGTTTGTAAGAGATATTGTGAATTAGCTAATGATAGTACAAATCAATCATTAGTTAGATCAACATCTCCTGTACAAGACATAAAGGACACTATAAACCATCAAGTTGATGATGAGAAGGAGCCAGATATTGATACCACACAGGTATTCCAAAATGGTAGGAAGCGGCCAGCCCAGCTTTATGTTGATGATATTACGAAGGGTGAAGAGAATGTGAAGATCTCATTAATTGATGAGCGTGGCAATAGGGAACTTCCTAAATTTTTTTACATACCAAGAAATATTATTTACCAAAAAGCAATAGTCAATATCTCATTGGCTCGGATTTCAGATGAGGATTGTTGTCCTGCCTGTTCAGGGGATTGTCTCTCTTCACCAGTACCTTGTGCATGTGCACGAGTAACTAATGGTGAGTTTGCCTACACAGAGGACGGGCTTCTTAATCCAGAGTTCTTAAAAGCTTGCTTTTCTGAGAATAAGTACGTCTATTGCCAAGATTGCCCAATAGAGAGGGCTAAGAATGAGAGCAAGCCTGAAAAATGCAAGGGTCATTCTGTGAAGAAATTTATTAAAGAATGTTGGAGTAAATGTGGTTGCAGTACGCAATGTGGTAATCGAGTAGTGCAACGAGGGATCACTCGCAACTTGCAGGTAAAATTTATCTAGAATCTAACCGGTTTGCATTAATTGATTTGTTTACAGATTGAACAAATTTTATGTTGGATCAGAATGTTGCAATCTGAAGTAATGCCTGTGATTCAAGTTTAAAATTTCCCCTTTAGTATGAAGTATATAAAATATAAAGCAGCAGCGGCTTACAACTGTGGTTCTAAAAAGCATAAAAACACTCATGTACACACACCAAAGAGAAGTGTCATATGTATGCTTGTTTGTGCTCGCATTTTCAAAGGTTCTTTTGCATACAACGAACCATCATTAGTTGAAAGTGTCACACCTTAATTTTCCCTTGTATCTCCATTGCTTATTATAGTGCTCTATCTTTCAGGTTTTTTGGACATCTGATGCGAAAGGATGGGGCCTGCGGACCCTGGAAGACTTACCTAAGGGTGCATTTGTATGTGAGTATGTTGGTGAGGTTGTAACAAATACAGAATTGGATGAGAGGAATAAACAAAGTAGAGCAAATGAGAGGCATACATATCCAGTTCACCTTGATGCAGACTGGGGTTCTGAAAGTATTTTGGATGACGATTTTGCACTCTGTTTGGATGCTACAAATTATGGGAACATTGGTCGATTTGTAAACCACAGGTATTATTCTTGTCCCTACTAAGTTTATGGTAATCTATAATGTTATATTACTGCCTTAACTATTAAAATCTGAGAGATTCAATGTAGTTTTTTTTGTGACTTTGCTTTTATATATGTGCTGACTTGGAATTACTCGACTTTTGGACTCAGATGCCATGATGCCAACTTGTTTGAGATTCCAGTTGAAGTGGAGACTGCAGATCATCATTATTATCATGTATGTCATTTCTTACCTTCCTAAAGGAATCATAATACATACCTTTTCTTTTGGGTTGAAGCACATCTTACATAGATTTGTTCGTATTCTATAATTTGGCAGCTTGCTTTTTTCACCACACGAGAGGTGAAAGCGTATGAAGAGCTAACCTGGGTAAGTTCGTTTGGCATGGTGATTTCCAAAATATTGTTTAGGGCCTGTATAAGTGAACTGATATTTTTACAACATTTGAACTGTCCTATAGGGTGACTTCTTATTCTTTTGATGGTCAGTTTTGTTTAGTCTTGAGGGGTAATTTTTGAAATTATTGAGGGTGACTTGTATATTGTCGAGAAGTAGTTTATGATATTGTTGAAGGGTTACTTGATGCGCCTCAGCTGTCTAATAAATTGGGTGAAGCCTGTCCTTCCTTAGCCCATAGCCCCATATAATTAATATGAATGTGCAACTGATTGCATTGATCCAGCAGATGACTGTGATGTGAAAATTCATTTTTATCAGAAAGCAGAAATGTCATGTATTAATATGGTGATTTATGTGTTTAGCAAATTGCACCTACCACTTGGAAGAGTGCCTTGAGTAAACTCTAACCTTATTATTAAGGAGTGACTTATTCATTGTTGATGGATGACTTCTTAGTTGTTACATTGTTCAGAAGTGACTTTTTAATGATATTATATCCGGATAAGAAAGTTAAAACCTTTAAAGATATATGAAATGAGACTCATATTGACTGCTTCCCTTTCTTTTGGTCTCTATAGGATTATGGGATTGACTTTGATGATGATCGTCATCCCATCAAGGCATTTCGATGTCGATGTGGAAGCTCATCCTGTCGATTTAAGTCTCGTAAAGGTTCGTTTACTCTTACACTTGATAGTCTTCTTGCATTTGCTAGTTAGAAGTTACGAGTAACAATTGTTGCAGTCGCAGTTGGATTTACCAAAGTAGTAACCCCCCTTATTATCGAACTTTGTTATTCAGTCTATGAATCGTAACACCTAATTATTAATGCCTTCTTTTGTTACAGGATCAAGATCAAAGTCAAGGACATCCATTTCCATTAGATGATCACCCATTGTGCATAGTTTTTACAAATGCAAATATCTCTTCTTTAGAGGGGAAAGAGAGGGAGAGATAGGAGGCGATTGCAACAAATCAATCGAGGTGGCGATGCAACCCTATCAATGAAACTCTCTCTAACTTTCAATTAACCCTTAACTATTATTTCAATTAATCAATTTTTAACTTGAAATGATTGACCCACAGATTTTCTTTCAAGGATATGGTGATAAACCACAGAAATAATTCTTTGAAAACTGTGTTTATAATGCTGATTATCTTTTCGTAAAGAATTAATATCAATTAATTTAGTCGGTAAAGTATTCTCCGAATTTAATCGTAAAATCCACCCCCCTTTGTGCTTCTACTTGCAAGGACAAAAAAATTAAGAAAGGAAGCGTAAGCTTTGCATGACAAGGACTGAATTTTTGATTTGTAGTTTTGGTGATGGTTGACAATTTTATGGATTTATTATCTAATAAATCATAATAACGTGAGAATTGTTGAAGTATTTTTGTGACTACGACCATTCATATCAAAGAATTTGGTGAAAGTTTATTTACTAATTACTACGTATTTATTTATAAATAATAAAATAATTGGATGGATTTTTTAAACCAAAGTACGAGTACCAAACTAGCTCCGTTGAAAATATTTATGGTCAACATTGCATTGTAAATGTAAAATTGAGTAAACTTAAAGAAAACGAAGGTACGAGTATTATTTTTCAGACTTATGTATAAATCTTATGTATTTCTCAAAATTATGTACAGTCTACTAGCTCTACCACCTAAAATATTTGATGTTTTAGTTTTGAGGACCAAACTTGATTGTGAATGTTACTAGAAATATCATGACAATTAAAAAACAATACATATTACCATTACCCACATCTTAACATGTTTCTTGTTTTGGTTCTTTTTTTTAGGATCACCGTCAAAAAAGGATTATTTTAAGACATAGAGAATATTCTAGTATATATACACTTATAGTTAGGTCACCAATGTTTTGTTAAAATCAGAGAGGCTGAAAATTAGTGTATTATTACTCCTTCAAGATTTGAAAATTTCTTAAGCCGTATACCTAATTCAGGATAAAGCAATGCCTTTATTAGGTAAATGTTGAGTAAGTTAAGTATCAATACTTAAAACTTTAAAAGCGATATAGTCAATCAACAACAACTGATTACTGATTAGAACACATTTGGCTACTAGTCTAGGTACTCCGTAGCAATTTTCAAAAATAACAAATTTATAAATAATTGACGTAGACATGTAGTAATGATTTTTGAGAGAAATTGAGGACAAAATTAATTTTTGGTTTTAAATGTCTATCCTGATATTTATCATCTTATCTGTCTGTTTTTTTTCGTGTGTATTAATTTGGCAATGATTTTTTTTTTTTTAAAGTAATATTGTTTACAAAAAAAAAAAAAAAAAAACATATTGTGGTTTATACAAATCAGCTTGCACCATGTCATCAACCGTAATGTACATTTGTGTAACATGTCATTTTATGAGTAGTTTTAACCCAAGGTTGTTCAAATGCAAATACTACAGTAAGTATTTAGTGGTGGTCTTAAAAAAAAAGAAAGTATTTTAGTGTTGGTTTTAAGTCTTCTAGAAGATTCGAGGACAATAGACCAAGAAAACGGCGAGTTTTTTTTTTTTTTATAAAAAGAAATTACATTATAGATCTCAACAAAATTAGAAATGTGAATAATTAACATAAAAGAGCTAACTTTTGAAAAACCTAATTTTTTTCCCAAAAAAAAAAGTCCACATTTTATAATTATCCAACTAGTTATAGGCTCATAGCAAGTTATCAGGACGTTTTTCCAAATTGAGCCCAAATTGGTAAATATTTACCAAAGTAGACGCGTGGCAAAAGTATTTACCAAACTAAGCTTCTAGGGTAAAACGCTGTCTCGGTCAGCGTTTTATCCTGGAATATTTTTTTTAAAAAATTCAGTAGATAAAACGCTGTCCCAGACAGCGTTTTACCTTAAAAAAAATAAGAATTCAAATTGAACATAAAACGCTGCCCGAGACAGCGTTTTATGTTCAATTTTTTTGTTGAACATAAAACGCTGTCTGAGACAGCGCTTTATGTTGAAACCTAAAGCGCTGTCCCAGACAGCGTTTTTCTGCTGGAGACAGCAGACCAGCAGCAACCACCACCAACATGCTCCAGCAACCTGCAGCACCCCCAGCCTTCATACAGCCAGCACCCTCAACCACCACCAGCAACCCCTGCCGTCGACCACCAGCAACCACCACCTCCCGCCACTTTTGACCACCCTTATGCCGTTGAAAACACTCCAACAACCCCTGCAACACTGCAATCACCACCACCACCAACCCCTACCGTCCCACCACCGTCGACCTCCACCAACCACCACCTCCCGCCACTGTCGACACCCCCAACAGCACTACAACCACCGTGAACCACCAAAGTCCGATTTAGACAAATAAGGAAATTAAACTTTACATCACACAGATTCATTAAAAAAACATTCATTATATTAATAATATAAGTGTTATTTACATCATTCTACAAAATCGGGCTACAGGAAGTAAATGACCTAATACTATCCCGACTCATTTATTCGGGGTAAAGGTTCTGTCTCTGTGTCGGCCCTCCGTCTGACACGCCGCCGCCTGTAATGGGTAATGGTGGTAAACGGGTCTCGGGGCGGTGGGGTAGTAAGCTGGCTAGACGATGGACCCTCTTGGGTAGGGGTCGGCGCAGAACTGTGGAAGACGTAGTCCTCTGCGTCTCTGGGTGACGTAAGATCACCTCCACAGCTACTCTGGCCGAGCTCGAACTGTGAATGGACCGAGCGCCCATCATGGTCGTCCCGCTGGGTGACGAGATAGCCGTGACCATATCTCTGTAAGGTAGTCACGCCCATATCGCGTACCCGCTGGACCTGGGGTCTGGTGGGTCCGTCTACGAGGCTGATTGACAGTGCATCAACCATCGCAGCCATATCCGCAGCCTGCAGTAATCATCGATCAGTAAGTTGTATGATATAGAAATTAAAAATTGATAAAAATAAGTAGAATAAAAGAAACTCACATATCCGTGAATGACGTCATATGCTGGGTGGTAATGTGTCGAGGGTGGTGTGTAACTGGGGTTGATGAAACGCCGTGTAATACGCCTGTACCACACCATGTATGGATCGGTGGGATCCACAACGCCCTCCATCGGGTCACCTCCAACGACAAACTCAAGGCGTTGCGTCCACAGCTCAACGTAACGCCAATGCTCCAGTAACCAGCTGGTCTCCCCCTTTCCCCGACGGTCAACGCCGTGAAGGCGTACGCTCGTGTCACACTGCTGGGGGATGGGCTGGCGTAGTCCAAACTGCCTCAGGACTCGGTCGGGTAGGTGACTCTCCACGACCTCAAAACAGATCAGGGGGACCCTGGCGCGCCACTCCGCCTGATGGTCCAGCAGATGTGCAGGCATGGAATCTACCAAGTCAGGTACATACGGATCCCATGTCATCTGCAATAACACAGCAACAGTAATATCAAGAAAAGGTTAGTCTCAGACAGTATTCACATTACAAAAATGATTACAAGTATCTTTAAATTATTACCTGGTCCTCGGTCAGGCGGTCTAGGGCGTCGCGGTAGTATGGAAGCCCCCTCGCGGTATGCGCATGTGTCAGTCTGCGGACCACCCACCTAGTACCGGAAAAAGATTCAGGTTATCAACTAATACAATAAATGAATGAAGTCTACAGTAATGAAAACGGTATCGAACCTGCAACCGTACGCCTCATCAGGTGTAGGGAGCGGTGGAGCATCGTACGCCTGGTACTGGTCGTCCCGGTCCTGCTGTCCCAGCCGATGGTACGCAGGCCTACCTGGTCTGCCTACATGTATATGCTCCCAAGCCCAAAACTAGCACACAACAATACAAAACTCGGGTTAGTATAAACTACGTAAAAGGCTTTCGAAATAAGTTACTGGTAATTAATTAGGTGAGTTACCTGAAGCACTATCAACGGACCCCCGATCTCGCCAGAACCAAGGTGGGATGCTCTGCACAGCTGGCGATACAACGTCGCCAAGCAGGCACTACCCCAGCTGTAGCCACGGATATGATCCCAATCGTGGTCTAACAGCTGCAGGTACAGAAGCTGCAGGTGGCTCCCGCTCTTGTTCCCAAATAGCACGCCCGAGACGAGGAAAAACAAGTACGCCCGAGCGTATCTCTGAACCGTGGCGTCATCCGCGCCCTGAGGTAGCTGACTGAAAGTGTCGCGTAACCAGGCGGTCCTCAACCCGGACCCCCTAATATCGCCGGGTTCTGGCCGAACCCCGAGAACCCGATCGACCAAACCAGCTGGATCGACTAACGCGTGTCCTGTTACCGCAGCCCCATGTACAGGAAGGCGCGTCAGTACGGCGACGTCACGCAACGTAACGGTCGCCTCCCCAACAGGGAGGTGGAAGGAGTGCGTCTCCTGTCTCCACCTCTCCGCGAGCGCAGTGACAAGCGCTCGATCGATCTCCCTGGTCGCCATCCGATGTATGCCACCGAAGCCTGCAAACTCGATGTACTGAAGAACGAGCGGATCGATAACCCATCCCACCATAAACCTGGTGGTGTAGTGCCTACAAACTAGCTGCTGCGCTGGATCAACCTAATTAAAAATTGTCGTACCAAAATTAATAACACAAATTATAATAACACTAAATGCATGAGTTCATAAAAGGACAGATGATTCATTACCGTCTGGTCCCAGATAGCAACGCTCCGATGTGTGTGCTGTAGTGTCAGCACAGAAGGGTCCACAGGTCCGGGCCTACGATCATCTCCGTCCATGATATCTGTACATTGAAAACGTTATAAACCAAACATGCAGCCGGACCAGTTAAAGGCAAAGATATAATATTTCAAACGACATCCAAAGTAGAGAACAGAAACGATCCAATTGTTAGCTAATCTTATAAAATCATCAAATTCTAATACAAAATACTTCGTGTTTGTAATAATACAACAAAAATTAAATACAAGATTGGGATCCATTTATAAACTCTTAGTTTAGGTTGAAATGCAAAACGATTACTAACAAACTAAAATTGCAAACATTACACTAATATGAATTGATAGATATATTATCAATAATGAACTAAGACTCTTCTCACCAATAACAACTTCACCATCAACAACTTCACCACTTTCAACAATTTCATGAACAATTTCAACAATTTCATGAACACTTTCAACAATTTCAACCTAAATTATTTCAATAATTTCAACAATTTCATCTCTTCTCACCAATTTCAACCATTAACAATTTCAACATTTTCACCATCAACAACTTCACCAATGTCATGAACAATTTCATCAACAATGTACCACATCACCATCAATAATTATCAACAATGTACCACATTTTCATTAATAATTAGCAACAATCTCATAAAATTGACATAAATTCACCACAACTTAGAGCAATTACACAAGATTGAGTTTAGGGTTTTACCAAGAAATTGAGTGACTGAGTGTGAGAGAAAGAAGGGCAGCAGCAAGGTGGCGGCAGCAGCAGCGGCGCACCGGCGGCGGTGGGGGCGGCGACAGCAGCGGTGGTTACGGCCTTGGTGGTTTAGTGTGAGAGGGAGGAGGGAGTGCGTTTTTGTTGTTGTTGTTGTGTTCTGTTTCTGCTGCTGCTGCGAATGTATATACGCGCATGAAACGCTGTCTCGGACAGCGTTTCTCTTCACGCATGAAACGCTGTCCCGGACAGCGTTTCATTAAACGGCATAAGACGCTGCCTGGGTCAGCGTCTTATGTGCTATGTTTTTTTTTTTTCCTCCTTTTACCTATAATAACTACGAATTTAAAAAAAAATTAAACACAAGGTAAAACGCTGTCTGGGACAGCGTTTTACCTACTGAATTTTTTTAAAAAAATATTCCAGGATAAAACGCTGACCGAGACAGCGTTTTACCCTAGAAGCTTAGTTTGGTAAATACTTTTGCCACGCGTCTACTTTGGTAAATATTTACCAATTTGGGCTCAATTTGGAAAAAACGTCCAAGTTATCAATAAGGTTAGTGGACATGTGAATGGGTCATGACTTGCATTTAATATTCCACGTAAAAGAGTGTATGATGAAACAGTCCATGTTCATATCAACACACTTCTTATTCCAAATGAAAATTAATTATTAATTGCTTGAATAAATATACCATAAAGTTTATTCAATTCAAATTTATACAATAAGATATGTTCTTCCACTAACACTTTCTGACATTGGGCCAACTTGCTGCATCAAGTTGTTTATTAACAAAATCTTCAAACATATGACTAGTATAATTTCAAACCTGTACTAATCTCTTATTCTCTTCTACCCTTCCTTTTCTGGTTTAACATCTTTTTTTCCTAAAGAGCACTATATCTGAACAACCACCATGACATTCAACAAGACCAACTCGGTAAAATTTTCGAAACCGACATCGATTCTTCCTTACGAAACCAAATGTTAATGATCTTTACACCCTAGGCAAAAAACTAGGCCAAGGTCAATATGGAACAACATACCTGTGCACAGAAAACTCCACAGGAGATAAATATGCTTGTAAGTCAATCCCCAAGAGGAAGCTTTTGTGTAGGGAAGATTGCGACGATGTTTGGAATGAGATTCAGATAATGCACCACTTAGTTGAGCACCCGAATGTAGTAACCATTAAGGGTACTTATGAGGACTCCACTAATGTTCATTTGGTCATGGAGTTGTGTGAAGGTGGAGAACTGTTTGATCGAATCGTTCAGAGAGGGCAATATACCGAGAGAGGGGCTGCTAAGTTGATGAAGACTATCATTGGTGTTGTTGAAGCTTGCCATTCATTGGGGGTTATTCATAGAGATCTCAAGCCTGAGAACTTCTTGTTTGAAAGTACTGCAGAGGATTCTTCTCTTAAAGCTACTGATTTCGGCCTTTCTGTGTTTTATCAGCCAGGTGTGTTTGCAGCTTTCCTAGCATTTTTACTTCTTTGTGCTGTTTTGCTGAAGGTTGATAACTGCAATAAACTTTTTAGACCAGAAAATACAATGTATCAGAGTTAATCAAAGGGCTTGAAAAATTGCAAATTTGATTTCAACCAACTTAAAGAGTACTTAACAATGCACAGTTTTTCCCCCCTGTTTTCCTAAGCATAGAAAGATCAAAAATCAAATCAAAGTGAAAGGAACTAAATTGGTAAGGTAAGACTATACATCATAGATCAAGCTTGAATTGTATTGGTTTGAATTCTAAGACATGTTCTTGAGTTTCCCAACTTATAAGCACGTCCCAAGTAAAAAATTGTGCTTAACATATAAAAATAAAATAATGTCTTCAACAAAGTTCCAATAGGCAAGTTGCATTAAACTAGCACTATTTCACATTCTGTTCTGTGTTCACATTAACTGAATATATCGTAATCTGTTTAAAATTTAGTTTTATACTGTTTTCCTTCTCGGGAAACAGATAAGATCAGTGACAGAAAAATTTTGGTACCTCACAACCAACAAAATTACCACCGCAATCATTTCAGGTACCACAACACAGCATATTGAATACCACCACTCCTAAGTACCCATATGAGACATAACTGCACCTACCTTCTACATCTGGGATTAAAAACTTTTGCCCTTCCTGGGGGTTTTCCAAACATTCCTCTGACTAGTAGTCTAATACTACACTATTTGCACTCTCTTGTGTTTTGAAGGTGATACTTTCAGTGATGTTGTGGGGAGTCCTTACTATGTTGCACCAGAAGTATTGAACAAGCTATATGGCCCAGAAGCAGATGTTTGGAGCGCAGGTGTTATACTGTACATCTTACTCAGTGGAGTTCCACCTTTTTGGGCAGGTAAACAAAGGCCTAGATTCAGGGCATCCCACAGTGTTTACTAAGATAAGTTGCCAATTCAGCAAGAGGCCAAAAACTTAAAAAAAAAAAAAAAAAAAAAAAAAAAAAAACTGCAACATCTGTAAATTTTTCTCCGTTTTGGCTAAATTGTGCTTATACACATTTTTGGAGAAATCTTGTATGGAGAGAGTCTGGAATAACTTGTAAAACCAGAGTGATCTTATTTCTGTATCACAATAAATTAGTGCAAGACTGTTTCAGCTAAATCTCCCTTTTAATTGTGGTTATGCAGAAACTGATGCAGGAATATTCAGGCAAATATTGAGAGGAAAGCTTGATTTTGAGTCGCGACCATGGCCAAGCATCTCAGAGGATGCCAAAGATTTAATAAGAAATATGCTTCAAAGAGATCCAAGAAAGAGGTTCACAGCTTATCAAGTGCTAAGTAAGACATCTCTTCCAACAAGCTTTTAAAGATGTAGCATAATTAAGGATGAATAAGTAATAGTGTTTGTTTCAAACAGGTCATCCGTGGATAGTTGATGACACAAAAGTACCTGACAGGCCTCTTGATTCAGCTGTTTTATCTCGCCTCAAGCACTTTTCAGCCATGAACAAGCTTAAGAAGATGGCCTGCCGGGTAAAACTCAAACTATACTGTTAAAAAATTCAAGATTCCTGTACTTTATACTAAACTAAGCCCAAGAACCAAGTGCCACTTTCCATTAGAAAATCATGGGGAGGGCTGCTACGTTGCAAGATTTAGTTACAGTACTTGCAGGTCATTTATACATCACTGACAATTAAGACGGTTAAATTGGTTTTAGGTCATATCAATCTAATATTACATTACTAAAAATCATGTCTTAATAGTCCGAGGCCTACCTTTTTTTTAGTTTATGCATATTTTACTGAGTCATGGTACTCCCTGTGCCTTTAACAACAGATATCTTAGGTTAATGGTTTGGGTTATAGACTTATAGATAGCATTCAAACCCCAATTTTTAGGATATATGGAAATGGGTCATAAGACTTAAGTGATTTGGATTTATAATAGATTTCTAAATTAGAAGATACTAATTTTTAACCACTGAATTTTCTGGTGCAAGCATACCATCATAGGTTAAGAGAGAATAATTATGTCTTTTGCAGGTCATAGCTGAGAGACTCTCTGAAGAAGAGATTGGTGGTTTGAAGGAGCTATTTAAAAAGATAGACAAAGACAAAAGCGGAACTATAACATTTGATGAGCTAAAAGATGGCCTACTACGGGTTGACTCAAAGATAAAGGAATCTGAAATTGAGGATCTCATGCATGCAGTAAGAGCAATTAACTACATAAGAAAGCATATATAATTCTCATACATATTCATTAATGGCTACTGAGTAAGGGTTACCAATTGGCAGGCAGATGTGGATGACAATGGAACAATAGACTACAGAGAATTTGTCGCAGCAACCCTGCACCTGAACAAGTTGGAGAGAGAGGAGAATTTGGCATCTGCATTTGCATACTTTGACAAAGATGGCAGTGGTTATATAACCATTGATGAACTCCAGCAAGCCTGCATCGATCTTGGACTCAATGATCATCACCTAGAGGAAATGATCAAGGAGATTGATCAAGATAATGTGAGTATTTATTATAGTACCAAAAATTTATGGATATATAAAATTTGACAATATTGCACAATTGCTAAAGTATTTCCCTGCTTAAAACAGCACTACCTGAGTACTAACATGAGACTGATGTCTTTCAGGATGGCCAAATAGATTATGCAGAATTTGTTGCAATGATGAGGATGGGCAATGGAAAAGGTGGGAGGAAAACAACGAGAAGCATTATAAATTGGGAAGATGCTGCTGAATTTCTTGAGGATTCATAGACAAAATCTAGCAGTTAGCACCATTGGATTTTAGCAGTTACTTCTTATTATTACAGGAATTGACTGAAACTAACCATAGGATCTTTCAGTCTCCTGAAGATGTCTGAATTTTGCACTTTCATTTACAGTGTCTTTGTATTCGACTTTATTGTCAGTCCTGAATCTGATAGAGTTCAGAAATCTGAAAACCTAGCTGAGTTACTGCACACCAATAACGGTCTGCATGATATCTGAACTTTGAACACAGTATTTGTTCAATACGACCGTACATGTTGCCTTGAAAAAAAAATGATCAGAGAAAAAATATATATATATAGAAAATGGATGTAAGACTTCATATTAAACATATATGTGCAAATGAGCATCAATCTTAATAAAAACAAATGTTACATAAAAGTACTTGAGGGCATCATTATACTAGATGATCTTATTGTACTGTACATACATGTTAATTTCGCAATAGATGACATACATAGAAAGAGCTAGTACAATAAGGACATTCCCAATAAAGAGCTACAATTTGCTGGATACAGGAAGGTACTTGGTGTGCCGTCCCTGAGCTATGATCTTTCCGCTTGCCTTCTTCCTTAATTCTACACTGATAACAGCAAGGGACTTCCCAACGCGTAGAGCCTTGCCTTCAACTTCAATCTCTTCCTGATTAAATCAAAATTGAACATAGATGTATCAGTAATACATCACTAGGATTCATTGAATTTAAAAATTAAATCAGATAGCACAGACATATGAAATGCATAAAAGCCAAAACTAAGTGAGATCAAAATCTGACTATCATAACTTTCCAAGCATCAGAGCATGTGAGTGATATCTCTTAACATATAAAAACTTTTTGAACATTATCAAAATTATGAGAAGAAAGCAGCAAGTCATATACTCATAGGCCAGCAAAAAATAAAAGACATCTTTCATAGTTTGATCAATGCATGGAAGAAGTAAACAATGCCACTAGGTTACTTGGACAGGAACATCCAAGCCCCAACATACAAAAATCTAAGATATATATGACATCTAAATTCTAGATACTTAAAAGATTCATATCTAACCCTCAAATCTACATCCATATAATCGCTTTCTTTCTATATCCGGGTAACAAAGCAACAGCCACATGACCCTCAAAACCTACAAGGAAGATAAAAGTAACAAATCTCATTTTCACTCTGACCAGCAACACACCATATCAAGAGTACTTAATTAAACATCAGTTTGACAAATGGTTTCCACACAGAATAAGTAAATAAATCTATGTAGAAGCCATCATATTATAACACCCTAAAAGACATAGAATAAACTCCTTAACCTGTAACCCCTTCTTAGTAACTTGAGTAATCAACCCCCCCACATACAAGCTTTCATAACCTACAATCAGTAAGTTGTACCTAGCCTACTTTGTTTCTGATCAAGAGAGAAAAGTAACCAGAGGCTCCCTTCATCCCTTGCTTGCTTACCCAACAAAACGGTTCAACTTTCTTACTAGCAATGGACTACAATAACAGAAAGAAAAAATCTTATTCACTATTGTATTATCTATAATTATAACTTATAAAAAGGGATTTTCAGTCTTCCATTGAATGATGAATCACTTCAAGCACCGACGATTCACGAAAATTCAAAATTCCTAAATTTTATCATCCAAGAAACAATTAAAGCGTTAAGAGCACCCTTATTGGACTAAAATCACCATTAAATTCAGAAAATTCAACAGTAAATCAATCTTCATAAATTATAAAATCACTTCAACAAGCTCAACCCCAACATTCCCACAATTCAGTATGTCAAAAAACATCAAAAAATACAGACCACATACAAATTTCAACTTATCAACATCAATTAAGCAATAAAAATCCAACAAAATTACGAATTTTCCTCAAAAATACCATCAACATACATCAGGAAGTGCAGCATCAAGGTAGGAAACATTGATCTCAACAGAAACACCAGTAGACGGAGCTCCAACAGTGAAAACAACAGCCGAACCAACCAAATCCACCAAAGACGCAATTGCGCCACCATGAAGAGTATTCGCAGTATTCTGCAATTTCATCCCCAAATCAATTTCGGCAATTCAGGTCAAATAAAAAACCCTAATTACAAAATCAAGCAAAATTTATCATAAAAATTGAAGAAAGAAATACGAACCAGGAGACGTTGAGGAACATTGAAGGAGCAGAGAACACGACCATGTTCGATTTGATCAATGCGAAGACCATGAACGATGAAAGCGTCGAAAAATCTCAATGGAAGTTTGTGAATTTCTGTAGGTTCATCTTTTTTACCTGGTTTTTCCAAGTAATTCTTAATCGTCTCGAACTCCATTATTTCTCAGTTTCTCTCCTCAATTTGATGCTATCAGCCTCAGAATTCCGAAATAACTGGACCGATGTGTGTTAAAAAACAAATTAAGGGGAAAGGATGATAAACAGTTGTGCAGGTCCCGCTAACCCAGGTCCTAGGTCGGGTTAGCCCGTGAGGGGTTCCGATCCGATACGACCCTCCTAAAACGGTCTAACTACCAAAAAGGGAAACAAAAATATGTAGTGGTATTATTGTTTTGTGATATAATGGTCCTTAGAATTCGGACAAGTATTAGAAGACGAAGGGAGTAGTCCGGGGTACTACTAAATACCGGTTAACCACTACTATTATTAAACGGAACTACTATTTGCTTTTATTTACCTTTATTAAGTGGTTGTCTCAACTAAATGAGAAAATAAAAGTTTATTTATGAGTACAATTTTTTTAATCACATGACAGTATGGTAAATCAATCAATCAATCAATTACATACTACTAAAAGCGAATCTAAAGCGACCCTTGACAATGTATTATTAAAAAAAATCCCGCCAAAATTACTTTTTAAAAAAGAATCATTGCTATATAAAAATAGGTCACATTACCTTTTATTTTTATTTTTTTTTAATATCTAAAGTAAACCTCCTTAAATATCAACTTACACGTTATTACTATTATTACATGTAAAAAGATTTTTTTCTAACATTTTTTTATTGTTTTAATAAATATGTAATGCGTTAAATAACAGGCTAATCATTTCAATTTTTTAATATAATTATTTTTTATTATAATTAGTCAACATTCATACAATGTACGGGATTTAACTTAGTTTTTCTTAAAAGCGGATCCTACACTGATGATAACAGGATAACGTTGTGGATTTTGTACCAAAATCATCTTCTTCTCTATATGTTCATTTTTTGTCATCACAAAGATTAACCTATGTTTTCTCTAAGCAATCATACTAACACGGAATACTACTATTACAAATTCTTTTAATTTGTTTTGTTTGAAATAAGTCAATAAACATTTAGGGACAGAAGAAGTAGCAAATAAATTTGTTCCGTATGTTCTATGTGTGTTAAAGAACCAAGTAGAGCAACTATGTAGATGAGGCTCACAGCATTGCATATCACTCCGTATACTGTATTATGTTGTACTTCATATAAAGTAAACAAAACTTTCATAAAAACACAAAGGAAAGCATATGTTACATCATAGAGGGAGGAAAACCCTCTTTGTAAATTAGTTCAAGCGTTCAACAAACATAAACATAGGAACCTAAAAGGAAATTGACTGCTACAAGATTACAGCCTACAACATACATTGCCAAGAACAGAAAATAAAGCGAAGATATAGCAGTAGCCAGTAGATTTGATATGGGTAGCAGCAACTTAGAGGTGATGACTGCAGCAGAAGTCGCTCATCCAATTCTGATTCATCCTGAGTAAACAAAACAACATAATGGCATGCCGAATGCAAGCTATACACCAACAAATATGACCAGTTATGAATTTATGGTGTTACCATAATAAGTTTAGCAAAAAGAAAAAAAGTAATTACATTTAGCAAAGTCACAAAGTATAAGTAATACAAAAGAAAAGGATCATTAAATCTTAGGACAGACAAAATGCATAGCTTAACAACTTCTTACTTTAATTTAAAAAGAAAAATAGGAGTAAAATGCATTTTAGGTGACTCACCTTCCAAACTTATCAACGTTTGGGGACTTACCTTTCACTTTTCATCGCTCGGGGATTATCGGTCACCGGAATTCAAAAATCCGATCACTTAACAAAAAATTCTCCTAAATTACAATTGTCAAAGAGATAAAATTTAGTCTTTGACTCTACAAAAAAAATATATTGCAGAAGAAAACTCCAAAATGTTAAGAGTATGCAGAGCCCAAAATGCGTAAATTGTAACTAGATAACCTCAAAATGTTAAACATTTCTGCAAAAATAATTAAAAATGTATATGAGTAATGAGAATTATTTTTAATAGCAATAATATTTTGATTAAAAAAAAAAAAAAAAACCAATAGCATATACGAAAGTATTGTACAAAGCCAATGGGTTTACCTCAAGTTTGATTTATTATGTAACTTCTCATATCATTGATTGAAATTATGGTTGTAAGGTCCAATATTTTTGTTAGCCATATCCTTGCATTAAGAGAACAAATTATCAATTAGCATATAGTCTATATATTTTACTTGAACTTCATACCGAATTGACATGAGTGGAGCAAAAAAAAACAAGAAAATAATGCCTGTAGTGCTTGAGTTGTTATGTAATTTCTGCCATTCAGAGGAATGAAGCTACGGTTTGATGATGAAATGCTACCCTGAGTCGATTGTGATTGCTGGGTATTGTTATGTATTATTGTAGTTGACTGCAAAGTTTGCTCTCCACCATAATTAGTATAGTAAGCAGCTTGCCTCCTAAATTCATTGATCTAGGAAGGAAGACATTAATACAACATATTGTACATATGCTTATAATTGAGTGGATTTTTGAAGAAAACAAGCATATGAACTTACTGAACACTTACTAAGGATCCAGTAGGAGTTTGTAAGGGTGTTTGTTTATTTCCTTTCTATTGAAGTTGCGTGAGTGGTTGAGTTGAACTTGGTAATTCGTCTCTGAAGCTACAACTTCTTTTGTTATGCCCTTGCTCTCCACATACACTACGTTTCATAATCATGTCAGTCTTCCTCATTTTACCATTGCTAGTAACTTCTCCAATCTGTTTTTTCCTTGCCTTTTGTGGTCTACCTCTAACCTTTTTTAATGGAGGGGATGAATTTGATTCAACTTGTGAAATTGGACATTCATTATTAGGTCCATTCAAAGGCTCCATAGGAAACTCATAAACCTTCAAATATTCAGTTTTGATAAACTCATAAATTCATAATACGACAATAGTATCAATATCCTATTGTCCTTCAATTCGTAGCTGTGATGTTCTTTACAATAAGAGAAGTTATTGGGTGAATCAACAAGCTAAGGAAAGTCCAATTCAACATTTATAAATGATTAATCAATTATAATGATATCATCTAAATAGTTACGTAATTGATTTAGTATACTAGTATCATTCAAACAATTGACCATGTCATACGTAAAACCAATTAATCATATCATTTAACCTAGGCAATTTCAACTAGTTAATTATATCATCTAGACAATTAACCATATCATTCAACCAATTAATCACATCATCATCCAACTTAGCCACTTAAAGATTCCATCCAAAAAATTAACCACATTGTTCAAAATTTCAAATAATGAATGGTATCATTCAAACAATTAAATATATCATCCAAACAATTAATATCATCCAAACAATGAAGGATAGGAATTCATCCAACCTAGAAATTAAAGATATAATCAAAATAATTAATTATATCATTCAATGTAGAAATTAAAGATATTATCCAAACAATTATCATATTGTTTGGGCCTAGTTCATGTCCACACAAGTACAGGTATGCCACCTGAAAAGTGGTACAACTATAAATAGCTCATCATTCATTAATGATAGGAAACATTTTCTAAATACTCTCTCCTTCTCTCACCACTTTTTCTCTCTAAGTACACTCTTTTTACTTTCTTTCTCTAGAAAATACATTCGCTGACTTAAGCATCGGAATAGCTTTTCCGGGTCATAACACCCCCGTAGCAACTAACCTTCTCGATTTTGCAGGCAGAGCTCTCAAACACCAAGGCGGAGCCCTCAAACATACCTATGCAAGGTGGAGCTCTCTAACTTCTGGACAATAACTGGACTTAAATTCTAGGACATCGTGATACCACCTAACCTTAACACATCGAAGAGTATTCTGTTTCTAGAAACACATATCATCCAAACAATGAACGTTATTACCATCCAAATAATTAATCATATTATCCAAACAATGAATGGTTATCACCTAGATAACTAATCATATTATGAAATCAATGAATGATATCATCCAAACATTGAATAACATCATCCAAACAATGAATGAAATTATCTAACCTAGAAATTATAGATAATATCCAAACAGTTTAATCATATCATCCCAACAATGAATGATACCAGGTTTTTTGGACTCCTTCGAAAGATAAGGTTTTATTTGTGTTTAATTTGGTCTCTGGATGTGCGGGCGAGCACTACGATTAATTATAGCTCGGATTCGAGTTACGAAATCAGCACAAGAATTTACCTTTTCACAAAATCGCGAAGCGATGACGGATCCACTCAAAAAGTTGTATGAGACAACGAATCGAGAATGTGTCGAATTGTTTTATTTATTTATTTGGATTCTTAGCGTTCCTGATTAATTCTTGTTTGGTTTTGTTAAATTCGTTTTCATCATTATCATTAATTATCAATTATAGATGTCGTATGACTTCAATTATTGAAAATTAGTGTCCTTTATGACTTCTTTCAAATTGTTACTATCAAATTGGCTCTTAATAAACCATGTGATTAGTCTAGCCAATCCAAATCATTAAAGCTAGTCAATGCTCATTTAGCAAGTCGGAGAGATAACTTGTTTGTTGTTACCTTCTTTATAACAAAAGGAATCAGCCCAACCATGAATTCAAAGAACATGAAGTACTATTGCAATGATAATAGCTGGACACGAGCCCAACTAACTCTGGTTGGTCCCACGTTCAAAAATGAACATTTACTATAACAAAAATGAAATTTTCTAAATGAACATATTTTACAATAATTTTGTATTTATCAATAATCAAATGTTCATTTTCATGCAATACGATGTTTATTTTAAAAAAATAAATGTTCATTTTTATACAGTATGATGTTCATTTTTATAAAAAAATTCGTCTAACATTCACCCTAAGTTCGCTCCTTATTTTTTAGAGTATATAAAGACATTCTTAGAATCTTAATTCAATCAACTCCAAAGTCCAAATTGATAATCATCGTACAGCTCGCTCCTACACCATCTTCCCATTAGCAACAATTATGATACTACCACCATGCCAGTACCTCAAAGTCACATTGTCACAAATTTCAAGTTCCAAAGTTACCTAATACTCGTATATTACAGCATAATTAGGTGCCAAAAATCAACATCTTCTACTTAAATTCACATCAATTAGCACTAAAAGTTTCTAAGTCGCATCAAAATTATCATATTACCTTCAACATTTAACTATTTCAATAAACAAAGCTACATTATACTCCGTATATCAAATTTGTTGAGCATACAATGCAAATAATCAACATCAAAACCCACTAACTTTACTTCCTTAAATCATATTCTACTTAACTCCCAACACAAATAATACCTCATATAATAACTCAAAAACTAAAAATTTGACATAATATACTATATTTGACATAGGCCATGTTTGGTAAATGGCTTTTTGGTGGCTTTTTGGTTAGCTTTTGGTTTTTGGCTTTTTTATGAGGTCAAACAGCCAAAAAAATGTGTTTGGTAATTGGCTTTTTAGCCAGTGAAAAAGCTGGCTTTTAAGCCAAAATGAAAAAGCTGCTTTGAGTAGCTTTTTTGTTTGCTTTTGGCTTGTTGGCCCACAAATTATCTAATAAACAGCCAACTACCAACAATTAATTTACCAAACACCTTTATAAACAGCCAGTTTTAACCGCCAATTTCAAAAGCCATTATAAACAGCCAAACATACCAGCTGGTCAAACAAGCCAAGTGAACCAGCCAACAGCCAACCGCCAACAGCCACTCGCCAAACAAGGCCATAGAAAGACTTCAATTCATGTGCAATTCCCCTTCAAGTGTTAATAGAATCTGCAAATGCATGAGGTAAAAAAAAATAAGTAGATGCGCAAATGAGTCCATATGTTCATGAACACGGAATAATGCAAACAAAGAAGCTGGTTCATAAATTGTTCATTAAGGAAAAAAAAAAAAACAAAAAACTTCAAGCTTGTTTGATAAACAAGCCTACCTCAAACAACTTGGTGTCTGACTCACTATAGCTCATGAGTCATGACTAACTCAATCCAATCAACACAAAATACAGAGCGTTTCAAATAACTCCAATCGTGCCCACGAAGGAGCTTATTTCAAGCTCAAGAAAAAGCCCAACTCAAAGCCAGAACCCGAACTCAAAACTTTTCCTACAGATCCCTAAAGACCTATAGTGCCCCAGCTAAGAAATGAAGCCAAAAACTTTCAGACGTTCAGTGATCCAATCCAGCCCTGCCTACAGCCATGACATGTGATACTACATAAAACAATACACTACAACGCAAGCACATTATTGACGTTTTTAATTAGATTTGTTAAGACACTACGCCAGTGCATCCAAATTACATCTACACTTCATCATTTGTACAAATGTGCAGACTACACTGATAGACAATATACCAAATAAACAGGGAGAGATGATTTGCAAAGGAAACCAACTCACATGCAGCATTGCAGCATTAAGCCTATTATTCTTGGAAGATCATGCAAAAGGAGAATTTTAGTCAGAACTACTAAGCCAAAGATTACAGAGTTCATGAAAATTGTCAGAAGCAAAGCTAAAATTAACTATAAGGGAATGAAGCACCAACAGCCAAGCCTGGACTATAAAAGAAAATAATGAAAATAGTAAACCTGCACCAATAACATATCATTGCATAATTATGTCATAGCTGATTCAATAAGTCTATTTATGATCTGAAGTACCTCCTATTGTCTCTGAATAATACCCCCAAGTAATAAAAGTCTTTGTTATCAAATCAAACATTAGTCCTGATTGTACTCCATGCATATGCCTTTTTAAGGTTTAATTTCACTGCGACTCCATCACTACAGTTCAAGAAACACACATTTTTTTTTATAGATAAACACAGATAAGTAAAGAATGCTATCCTAGTTTCTTGTTCTTCCTGTAACTGCTCTGTTTATAAGAAAGAAATAAATTGCAAATTTTAAAAAAGCCACTTATTTTTTGTCAGACTTGTCTGTTATCCCCATATGTTAAGCCCTTCCCGCCCCTCACCTCCCCCTCCCAACAAAAAAATATAACAGAAAAACACTACTTCTATGCACAAAATACTAGGAGCACAAAAATATTACCTTCTGAAGGTCTAACAACGATGAGTGAGGTCCTTGTTCGAAGACAATAGACCAACAAACAATGAGGAAGTGTCTGCATCAGCTTCAAATCCTTTTCCAACCATAAGATCACGATAGTATAAAGCATTTGACAAGTCATTATTGATTATATAACCTCTAATGATCGTAGTATAGGTTCGATCATTAGGGGGGCAACCATCTTCCTCCATTATCCTCAACACTTGAGGAACTTCACTCATAAGCCCTTTCTTGCAGAAACCTTTGATCAATATATTGTATGTTATGATATCAGGTTGCAGACCCTTTGATACGAGATCGGAGAAGAAATTTGCCGCATCTTCAAGTTGTCCAGCCTCACACAAGTTGTTCATCAGGATATTGTAGAGGGAAATTCCAGGCTTAACACCATTATCTTCCATTTCTTCAAGCAATTTCACTGCCTCATCAAGTTGCGCACTTTTGCAAAGGCTGTCAAGCAAGGAGGCATAGGTGACAACATTTGGAGTAACTCCGGCAGCTAGCATTTCCTTGAACAATTTACGTGCATTTGGGATTCTATTGGCTTTGCACAGCCCATCAATAAGGGTGTTATAGGAAACAACATCAGGAGCTATCCCTCTCCGAAACATTTCATAGAATATGTTAAGGGCCTTGTCAATGTTTTTAGCCTTGCAATATCCATTAATCATAGTGCTGAAACTGACAAGATTAGGCTCACAACCATTTTCATCCATGAGAACGAGTAGGTTCTCTGCATCCTCCATCTGACCGCACAAACAATATCCATCCAGTAATGCATTATAAGTAATGATGTCAGGAGTCACACCTATCTCAATCATGTGCTTTAGAATGGACTGAGCTTGATCAACACAACCATCTTTACAAAACATGTCAACCAGCATGTTGTAGGTCATAACATTAGGTGATATGTTGCTCTCTAACATCTCAGTCAACACACGCTGAGCCTCATCCCCACAGCCGGAATTGTAGAGGCCTCGAATCAAGGAATTATAAGTGACAACATCGGGTTTAATGCCCTCGGTTTTCATAGAGGAGAACAGGTCTAGGGCCTGTTGTTGATAAGTATATTAGGTGACTCGTACTTCGTAGCTTTGTCCGCCCGATCGGGCGGACATTGCCCGGTCTGACCGGGCGGAAGAAGAAGAGGTGCCTGGCAAATTCGTTGAAGAAGCTGCTCTCGCGCCCGACCGGGCGAGCCTTCGCCCGACCGGGCGAGCCTTCGCCCGATCGGGCAGACCTTGCCCGGTCTGACCGGGCGGTGGGGGTTGGATACGTTGAAGCATTCGTATGGAGTCTTCTTCTCGCGCCCGATCGGGCAGACCTTGCCCGGTCTGACCGGGCGGAGAAGGAAAAATACGGAACGCGGATTTTGCGGTTTTAGGTTATCTTATTTTATTATCTTTTTGCCCAAGTATCTTTTAATTAGGGATTAATATAAAACCTCCCTAATATCAGTATTAGGGTAAAGAGAGACAGAGTGAAAGCCGTTCTTGAGAAATACAAGAATCATCTTTGTAATCTTTGCAGTTTATAGTGAAATCATTCGATCTCGGTGCCCGTGGACGTAGCTATCACATCGATAGTGAACCACGTAAATTCTTGGTGTTGTTCTTATTGTTTGCATTGAATTTCTTTATTGTTTTCTTGTTTGTTTACGACCTTTGCTTCCGCTGTCGCACAACAATTGGTATCAGAGCTCAGGTTCAATCCTTGGAGAGTTTCTTGAAGATAACAATGGCAGGAGATTCAACAATAAGAATTGAGAAGTTTACCGGGAAAAATAGTTTCGGGCTATGGCAAATTAAGATGAAGGCTCTGTTAAAACAACAGCAGATATGGCGTCCGTTGGCTCCAAAGAGTACTACTTCGGAGTCAGGAGACGGACCGACTGACTCGCAGTTAGAAGTTATGGAAGAGAAGGCACACTCTACCATATTACTTAGTCTTGATGATCAAATCATCACGGAGGTTGCTGATCAGGAAACGGCGGCTGGATTGTGGCTGAAGCTGGAGTCATTGTATATGACTAAGTCGTTGACCAACAAATTATTACTGAAACAGCGGTTGTTTAGCCTCCGGATGCAGTCAGGTACTTCCTTACGGGAACATCTAGAAAAACTTAACTCTATTTTGCTTGATTTACGTAATTTAGATGTTAAAATTGATGATGAGGATGCTGCGTTGATTTTACTTGTATCTCTACCGTCTAGCTTTGAGAATTTTGTAGAGTCTTTTGTTGTTGGTAAGGATTCTATAACCTTAGAAGAAGTGAAGGCAGCACTTCATACTAGGGAACTCAGAATGAAAGCTACGAGTGATAATGGGGATAATGGTAGTGGGTTGTTTGTTAAGTCCGGAAAGTCTAAAAAGAATAAGGGGTTTAACAAGGGGAACAATGCTGGGTCGGGTGCTGGAAACGGCAAGGATGGATCTAGTAAAACTACTACTAAAACATGTTATTACTGTAAAGAACCGGGTCACTTTAGGAATAATTGTCCGGTGAGGAAAAACAAGTCCCAGGCTGCTGTAGTTGAAGAGAAACCGAATGAGAGCTATAATTCAGAGGAAGATTTAGCATTAGTCAGTTCTGCTAGGTCTGATGATTTATCTGATAACTGGGTTCTAGATTCGGGGTGTTCGTTCCATATGTGTCCACGTCGAGATTGGTTTGATACATATGAACCTCGCAATGGGGGTATGGTTATAGTCGGTAACAATGCTCCATGTAAGGTCACAGGTATTGGTTCCATGAGGTTGAGGACTGTTGATGGGCGGAGGTTAACTTTGACTAATGTACGGCATGTTCCTGCTTTAGGAAAGAATCTGATTTCATTGGGTACCCTGGATGAATTGGGGTACAATGGTGTGTTTTCAGATGGGGAGTTGTGTATTTTCAGAGGTTCTGAGTTGGTACTTAAGGGTATCAAAAGGAACACCCTCTATGTTTTTGAGGGTGTTACACTGCCTAGTTCTGCGGTTTGCGCATCTGTATCTCACCAGGAGATGACTAAGATTTGGCACATGAGGCTTGGTCATATGGGGGAGAAGGGGATGCAGCTATTGTCCAAGAGGGGTCTTCTATCCGGGGTCAAGGTTGCCAACCTTGAATTTTGTGAGCATTGTGTGTTTGGTAAGAAACACAGGTCAAAGTTCAGCAAGGGTGCTCACATTACTGATGCAGTGCTCGATTACATCCATTCAGATTGCTGGGGTCCATCTAGAGTTGAAGGTATGGGAGGTTACCACTATTTTGTGTCATTTGTTGATGACAAGTCCCGATACACATGGCTTAGGTTGCTTAAGTCAAAGGATGAGGCCTTCAAAGTTTTCAAGCAATGGAAAGCTTTGGTGGAAAATCGACAAGGAAGGAAGATCAAGAAGCTACGAACGGACAATGGGCTAGAGTTTTGCAAAGACGAGTTTAATCAGTTCTGTGCAGATGAGGGTATAGGTCGGCATCATACTGTCAGGAAGACACCACAGCAGAACGGTGTAGCAGAACGGGTTAATCAGACACTGCTAGAGAGAGTCCGATGCATGCTCTCCAATGCAGGGCTTGGGAGGAGGTACTGGAGTGAAGCTGTGTTAACAGCTTGTTATGTCATTAATAGGGGTCCTCATTCTGGAATTGATTCCAAGATTCCGTTTGAGATCTGGAGTGGTAAGTTGCCTAATTTTTCGAATTTGAAGATTTTTGGTTGTGTTGCTTATTATCATGTTATTGAGGGTAAGCTGGATCCACGAGCCAAGAAGGGGTGTTTTGTTGGGTACGGGGATGGTGTGAAGGGGTTTAGAATTTTTTCACCTTCGGAGGGTCGGGTCATTCTTAGTAGGGATGTTACTTTCGATGAAAACACCATGTATTCAATTAAAAATGCAGAGATTTCAGATTTGAGAAGGGAAGGAGACAATTTATTACAGACAGATGGGGTACTTGAGGTACATCAGTCTACCATTGCTGATTTACCTCGGGTACAATATATTGATGATGATGCTGATGTTCCAGTGCCGGGTACTCCTGAACCTGAGATTACTCCTACTCATTCTAACTCTGGGGATGAGGTGGAGCAATCTAATCAGGGGTCATCTAGTCAACCTGACACCATTCTTGAGATGCCTAAACGAGTTATCAAGAAGCCTGTTAGATTGATTGAAGAGATGGAGGGAAGAAATTGCTGTGTTGATGCGATGACAGGTTATGCATTGAGTGTAGCTGATGATGTAGAGTCATTTGAACCTGCCACATATAAACAAGCAATTAGTTGTAGTGAGTCTGCGCAATGGCTTGCCGCAATGGGTGAAGAGATGCAGTTCCTTTACAAGAACAGAGTGTGGGAACTGGTAAAGGTACCGGAAGGGAGGAAGCTTGTGGGTTGTAAATGGATTTACAAGAAGAAAGAAGGGTTGTCGGAAACTGAGCAAATACGTTTTAAGGCTAGGCTAGTTGCTAAGGGGTTCAGTCAGGTAGAAGGGGTTGATTTTGTTGAGATATTCTCACCTGTGGTTCGACATACTTCTATCCGTGTGTTATTGTCAATTGTAGCACATTTTGATCTTGAGCTGGAGCAGTTGGATGTTAAAACGGCTTTCCTTCATGGCGATTTGGAGGAGGAGATTCTGATGAAGCAGCCCGAAGGATTCGAAGTTCCTGGAAAGGAACACTATGCCTGCAGATTGCTAAAGTCATTGTATGGACTTAAGCAATCCCCCCGACAGTGGTACAAAAGGTTTGATTCTTTTATGGTTTCACAAGGTTTTGACAGGAATTCATATGATTGCTGTGTGTATCATAGTAAGCTGGATAATGGTTCCATGATTTATCTTTTGTTATATGTTGATGACATGTTGGTTGCCACAAAGAATAAATCTGATATTGCTAGATTAAAGGAGATGCTTAACTCGGAGTTTGACATGAAAGACTTGGGTGCAGCTAGGAAGATTTTGGGTATGGAGATCTACAGGGATCGGGCTAGAGGTAAGCTTTTCTTGACTCAGAAAAGCTACATTGAAAAGATTTTGTCTCGTTTTGGGATGGAAAAATCGAAGCCTATAAGTACGCCAACTACTGTTAGTTGTAAGTTGTCTTTGTCTATGTCACCTCAATCAGAGGAGGAGTTGTCTTATATGTCTAGAGTTCCATATGCAAACGCGGTTGGTTGTTTGATGTATGCTATGGTCTGTACTAGGCCGGATATTGCGCATGCTGTTAGTGTTGTAAGCAGGTTTATGGCTCAACCTGGGAGGGAACACTGGCAAGGGGTGAAAAGGATTTTTCGCTACCTGAGAGGGACAACTGATATTGGTCTTGTGTACGGGAATGGTAGGGAATGCTTGGTCACTGGGTACAGTGATTCTGATTATGCAGCTGATGTGGATACCAGGAGGTCTGTGACTGGTTATGTGTTCACTTTGGGTGGTTCTGTGGTTAGTTGGAAGTCTACATTGCAGTCATCAGTTACGTTGTCAACTACTGAAGCTGAGTATATGGCTTTAACTTCTGCAGCTAAGGAGTCTATTTGGCTCAAAGGCCTAGTAGGTGAACTGGGTATTGCACAGGATTTTGCTACAGTGTATTGTGATAGTCTAAGTGCGATTTGCTTAGCTAAAGATCAAGTACACCATGATCGGACGAAGCACATTGATGTCAGGTATCATTTCTTGCGTACTGACAAGAGGATTAAGGTGAAGAAGATTGGGACTGCTGACAACCCGGCTGATTTCTCCACTAAGCCTGTTCCGTTTAGCAAGTTTAAACATTGCTTAGACTTGCTAAATATTGATTACTACGTGATGTAGTAGGCCCTGAGGGGCGAAGTTGGGGAGCTCCTGGTGTAGGTGTGTTGGCATTAAGGTGGAGCTTGCCCGGGGCTTGTGATGCAGGTGGAGCATTATGAGTTGTTATACTTGGAGACGAGTATGTGATGGGTCTTGGTTGAAGACTTATCGGGATGTATGGCTTATGCATGAGTCCTGCATCGGGTTTGGCTTGAGATGTTTTTTCACTATGTCTTGATGGGGTCGTTTGCTGACTACGAGTTCTCGTCAAGGTGGAGATTGTTGATAAGTATATTAGGTGACTCGTACTTCGTAGCTTTGTCCGCCCGATCGGGCGGACATTGCCCGGTCTGACCGGGCGGAAGAAGAAGAGGTGCCTGGCAAATTCGTTGAAGAAGCTGCTCTCGCGCCCGACCGGGCGAGCCTTCGCCCGACCGGGCGAGCCTTCGCCCGATCGGGCAGACCTTGCCCGGTCTGACCGGGCGGTGGGGGTTGGATACGTTGAAGCATTCGTATGGAGTCTTCTTCTCGCGCCCGATCGGGCAGACCTTGCCCGGTCTGACCGGGCGGAGAAGGAAAAATACGGAACGCGGATTTTGCGGTTTTAGGTTATCTTATTTTATTATCTTTTTGCCCAAGTATCTTTTAATTAGGGATTAATATAAAACCTCCCTAATATCAGTATTAGGGTAAAGAGAGACAGAGTGAAAGCCGTTCTTGAGAAATACAAGAATCATCTTTGTAATCTTTGCAGTTTATAGTGAAATCATTCGATCTCGGTGCCCGTGGACGTAGCTATCACATCGATAGTGAACCACGTAAATTCTTGGTGTTGTTCTTATTGTTTGCATTGAATTTCTTTATTGTTTTCTTGTTTGTTTACGACCTTTGCTTCCGCTGTCGCACAACACCTGTTGTAACAACCTGTCCTTACAAAGACTATAGATAATAGTGTTGTATAAGACAATGTCAGGCTTAAAAGGAGACTGAGATTGCATTTTGTTAAGCAAAGTGAGAGCAGACGTATTGTCGCCAATCCTACAAAGTCCTTTGACAATAGTACTATACGTAATTAAGTTGGGTTGGAAACCAAGCTTGAGAATTTGATTCAACAAATGAGCAGCTTGGGGGAGCTTATCAGAGTGAATATAACCATTAATTAAGGTATTAAAAATGACAGAATTAAGAGGATAACCAAGCTTAAGTCTTTTAGCAAGGAGAGAGAATCCGAAATCAACTCTACCCAAATGACAGTAGCAATTAGCAAGAATACCAATGGAATGCATATCGGGTTTAATACCATACAATTCAAGCTGCCTGAAGAGAGAGATGATGGTGGAATGAGGTTCAAGTCGTTTCAATTTGGAAATGGCGGTGAATAGTTGATTGAAATACACAACAGAAGGAAGAGGGCGCAAATTAATCATTTGATTGAAGAGTGAAAGGGGGGATTTGAGGTCTTGAAACCCTAATTTTGATCGTTCAGTAATAGATTGAAGAAACAAGTCACGATTATAAAAAGTATGAGCATAATTAGGGTAATGATGGGAACAATTTAGGAAATGAAAATGAAAATGAAAATGAAAATGAAAGGGGGGAAACTTGAAGAAATGAGAAGGAGAGAGAGAAATACCGCCATGGGAGAAGGATACAGAAGCAGAAGCAGCAGCAGCTCTGAAACCCATCTTCTTCAGACAATTTTTTTTTTGTTTTTTCTTCAGACAAACTAATACTCGGTAAATGTGTCATATTACACCTACCAAAAAAATAAGAGTAAAGACTAAATACGGTCCCTGAACTTTCGTATTACGCTCACTTTTAGTCCATCAAAAACTATTTGTGCCCTTTTAGTCCCTCAACCACCTTCTTTGGTGTTTGTCAGCCAAAAGTTGAAGGACTTTGATGACTAAGCAAGAGTTTAGGGACCATGTCATGACTCATTTTTTTTTTCTTAAGAATTTATTAAAAAATTAATCTTTTAATATGTTTTTAAACCCAGCCTCCTCTTCTCATTCTCTCTCCTCTCCATCTCCTCAGTTTCCTTCTCTCTGATCTCCGCCTCCCTCGTCCCTCCTCCCACTTTCTCTATCATATCCGCCTCCCCCCTCCCTTCTCATTCTCTGTCCTTGGTTTTTGAAGTCCAGCGCCACCCACCCCCAGGGCTTTTGATTGGATTCGGGCGCTATCAATTAATGGTTTTTTAGGTCGAATTCGACCATGAAAATTCCAGATCTGAGGTTTTCATGGTCGAATTTAACCATATAAACCAAACGTTGAAAATTTCATAAGGTACGTTGAGGAATTTTTTTTTAATTTTTTGGGTAGTGATGGTGCTTGTGGTGCGTGTGGTGGGTGTGGCTGTGTGATGGTGCTGGTGGTGGTGCGTGTGGTGCTGGTGGTGGTGCGTGGCTTAGGCTGGGTTTGTGGTGGTTGTAGGCTTAGGCGGGTTTAGGGTTAGGGTGGGGATTTCTTGATTTTCTTTCTTCAGATCTCAAAAATTCAAGCCATTTTTTAAGGAATAAATATGGGTGGTACAGTGGTGGTGGTGGTTTGGATGATGGCAGTGGGGTGGTTGTTTAATTTAGAAGAGAGTCGAGTAGCAGCGGGGGTGGTTTAGAAGAGGGCGGGTACGGTGGTGGTTTAGATGGGGATGGCAGCAACGACGGTGGTCTAGATGTGGCGACGGCAACGAGTGTCGAGGGGTAGTTGAGATTAGGGCAGCAGGATCGACGGTGATGGTGGTCTGTGAAGTTTATCGTGATTGAAAAGTGTTTGGCAACTGATAATGTTTGATTAATTTATTTAACTATTTAATTATCATGATTTAGAAGCAGAGGAAGTATGATTTTGCCCAATTTGTTGAATAATTTGTGTAGAATTCATGATTTTGTGATAAATTAGGGGTTTTGATTTGTATGATCGATTGATTTGTGGAGTTTGTTGAATTTTTATGGTGCTGGTGGTGCGTGTGGTGGGTGTGGCTGGTGGTGTTGGTCGTCGTCGCCGGCGCTGGCTGTCGGCAGCGGGAGGGTAAAGGTGGCTGGCCTTTTTAAGGGTGGCTGGTTTTTTATTAATATTTTTTAAACAAATAATTAAAAGATTTATTTTTTAATAAATTCTTAAGAAAAAGAAAAACAAAAAATAAAATGAGTCATGGTCCCTAAACTCTTGCTTAGTCATCAAAGTCCCTCAACTTTTGGCTGACAAACACCAAGACTAAAAGGGCACAAATAGTTTTTGATGGACTAAAAGTGAGCGTAATACGAAAGTTCAGGGACAGTATTTAGTCTTTACTCAAAAAAATAAATATGGCATTTTACTGTTTTTTTTTATTATTATTTATTTAAAAAGAAAAATAGGAGTAAAATGCATTTTAGGGGACTCACCTTCCATACTTTTCATCGTTTGGGGACTCGCCTTTCACTTTTCATCGTTCGGGTATTACCCGTCACCGGAATTCAAAAATCCGGTCACTTAATAAAAAATTCTCCTAAATTTGTTAATTACAATTGTTAAAGAGATAAAATTTAGTCTTTGGCTCTACAAAAAAATACATTGCATAAGAAAACTCCAAAATGTTAAGAGTATGCAGAGCCCAAAATGCGTAAATTGTAACTAGATAACCTCAAAATGTTAAACATTTCTGCAAAAATAATTAAAAATGTATATAAGTAATGAGAATTATTTTTAATAGCAATAATATTTTGATTAAAAAAAAAAAAAAACCAATAGCATATACGAAAGTATTATACAGAGCCAATGGGTTTACCTCAAGTTTGATTTATTATGTAACTTCTCATATCATTGATTGAGATTATGGTTGTAAGGTCCAATATTTTTGTTAGCCATATCCTTGCATTAAGAGAACAAATTATCAATTAGCATATAGTCTATATATTTTACTTGAACTGCATACCGAATTGACATGAGCGGAGCAAAAAAAACAAGAAAATAATACCTGTAGTGCTTGAGTTGTTATGTAATTTCTACCATTCAGAGAAATGAAGCTACGGTTTGATGAGGAAATGCTACCTTGAGTCAATTGTGATTGCTGGGTATTGTTATGTATTATTGTAGTTGACTGCAAAGTTTGCTCTCCACCATAATCAGTATAGTAAGCAGCTTGCCTCCTAAATTCATTGATGGGGAAGAAAAAAAGCATATGAACTTACTGAGATTTAACACACACACACAAAAAAAAAAAAAAAAAAAAAAAAAAAAAAAAAAAAAAAGAGGATCCAGTAGCATTTTGTAAGGGTGTTTGTTTATTTCCTTTTTGTTGAAGTTGCGTGAGTGGTTGAGTTGAACTTGGTAATTCGTCTCTGAAGCTACAACTTCTTTTGTTATGTCCTTGCTCTCCACATACACTACGTTTCATAATCATGCCAGTCTTCCTCATTTTACCATTGCTAGTAACTTCTCCAATCTGTTTTTTCTTTTGTGGTCTACCTCTAACCTTTTTTAATGGAGGGGCTAAAATTGATTCAGCTTGTGAAATTGGCCATTCATTAGGTCCATTCAAAGGCTCCATAAGAAACTCATAAGCCTTCAAATATTCAAATTCGGTAAAAGACTAAAAGAGCTTGCAACATACTGCTCGGGATGTTCCACGGACTTCCAAATGGCAGCAATTGCATGTTTACATGGTATCCCACTTAGTTGCCATGTATTGTAATTGCAAGTTCTACCTCTTAGATCAACGACATATTTTGTTTGAGTTATCCCATCTCTCACACCAAACTTAAACCTTCCATCCCAAAATGCAGACCACCCCCTTGACTTTAACTTATTATCTTCCGAGTTGAATTCTTGGACAAATAAAACACTCTTTCTTTTCAATAAAATCTCCTTTCTTTTCAATAAAATCTCCATTAAACTCTCTCTTATGTCTTCCAGCATAGTAATTATTGGCTTATGCCTAGAGTTAAGTATATATGCATTGAAAACTTCACTCATATTATTGTCGATGCTATCACAACAAGATTGTGGTGTGTAAAATGCTTTACACCATTTCTTTTAGTTTCTATCCAATGAATCATTTGCAGCAGCCTCTGAAACTTTTCGAAATGCTTCAATGTTTGCTTGGAAGACATTTTCAGTTGTGCTTTTGGCAATCCTCCAGAACCATTTCCTAAGTTCCTACCCCCCACCAAACACATCCCTAAAATTACAATAAACGTGTCTAGCACAACACCTAACTTTTGCTTGATTCCATATCTCACTACTAGCTTGAATCAAACCTTTTTGTTGATCTGACATTACTGTATACCCTGCGCCACTAGTTCTACCTAAGTCTTGAGATAATAATTCTAAAAACCAACCCCAACTATCACCACTTTGAACCTCCACAATAGCCCATGCAATTGGAAACATTTTGTTGTTTTCATCCCTCCCCAGAGCCACTAAAAGCTGTTCACCAAATGGACCTTTCAAAAAACAATCGTCTGGTGAAATAAATGGTCTACGTCCATTAAGAAATCCCTTTCTCAGTGCTTCAAAACAAAAGTACACACGTTGAAATTCTTGGTTTTTCAATTTCAAAATAACCGTGTTGTTAGAGTTTGGTCGTAAAATCTCTAGTGCATATCTATGTAATAACCCATATTGCTCTCTATACTCACCAAGAATTAAAGCATGTCCCTTTTTTCTAGCTCTTATGAAATTTTTATTCCTCAATCACACCATACGTGCTCTACAATTTCTCACAATCTCATGTAAGGGTTAATCTTAAACTTACTTGCATAAGTTGAAGCAACCCATGAAGAGGAAATCAATGTCACCTTGTTCTTTCTACCACAAATGTGCTCATCTTGATGTGTCTTTGTCTGAAATGTTCTTTTACCAGGAGCCCAAGACGCCCAAAGTCTCCATTTGCAACCCTGTGATTTACATTCAGCCCCAATCTTATAATTTTTATTTGTACCGAAATGCACATCTCTCCCATGGAAAATACAGTAGTCTGTAATTGCCTTTTTCAAATATTGAGCATTATCAAACTCTTGTCCGACGTATAACTTAGTATCCTGAGGTGTTGTCCCTTGTTTGTACTTCTTGAAAGTAGAAGATTTTTTTGTATTTTAGACGGAATAGGTATTATATGCCCACAATCTTCCTTATCAGATCATCAGGACTATCCAAGTCAGTAGAATCCTCATATTCACTATCTATTTCTTCAGGCTGCTTTCGTTTGTTCTCTGTCACTCTTTTAAGTTGTCTAAGTTCTTCTTCATAATCCCTATCAATCTTCTTAGCTTCTCCTATTTTTTCTATAGCAACAACAACCTCTTCATCATCCATATCATTGCCGTTTTCATCATAATCAATTGCATCATCTATTGTAGGCATGACAGGACTCTTAAAAGCATCCTCATCATCATGTTGTAACAACTTTGTAAAGCTCATTTTGCTTCCCACATATAACTCTTCATCAAAAATATAATATCAGTTACTTCATTTTCACAATAAATACGAATCAACCAAGAGACTGATGAAAGGATCAAAGGTAGCTTCTTCATATCCAAGGTACCTAATACCATCAACCATAGATTTTCTAGGATCCAAATAATGCAACTTGCTTAGATTAGTGTACCCCAAATTTGATACTTCCTCCATAAGGATACTATTCACTAATCTTCTTTGACCATCATTTGTAATTTATCTATTGGGAAAAATATAGTCACGTGGGATCTAGTTAGATTCATCTCGAAATTTACTTGTTAAATATCAAATTTTTATAATTTTTACTAAAGTAAAATTGAAGTTATTAATAGCTAAAGTAATGCATTGGGAAATGGGAAGTGTGAAATCCCTCCTGGTGTAATAAAAAAAGAACGGAGGAAGTATTAAGAGTAAAGCATACAACTACTCCCTAAACTTAGCCAAATGTTGCACTTTACTCACTAAACTCTTAAAAGTTGCAATTTACTCACTACTCAGGTGGTTGGAGGTCATTTTTCAGGTAGTAACCTGATATAGCAGGTTAACTCCCTAAACTTAGCCTAAACTATTATACTAATAGGTAAACTCCCTAAACTTTGATAGTTTTTTAAAATATTTTTTTAATTTAACAATCTAATCATACATTTGTAAGCTAATGGGAACTAACTAATTTTTTGACTTGGAAAAAAAATTTATTTTTTCATTTTTTCCTTTGCACTACTTTGGTTCGTTTTTTTTAGAAAAAATAAAATTAGATGATCCAATTAACATCAGAGTAGAAAGAATGATTTACCAAATCAAACAATTAGGAATCATTGTTCTTCGAACAAGATGAGCATATTCATTGTGTGCCATTATATATCACATATTAATTAGTTTGGTTGTCTTTTCTTCAAAAAAAAAAATGTTTGAATGTTTGATTTATTATACACATTAAACTCAACAAAAGTTATAATTAGCAGACTTTAGTAGAGAACCTAGTACTAAAAATCCCTTATCGCCTCCTTATAAAAAAAAACTCTCATTGTCGTATGAATTTGCAGTTGCGTGCGTTTATTAAAAAAAAAACTTAAAGTTCCAAAATTTGTGAAACGAACATGATTTAGAAAAAAAAGTTAAGAATTTTTTTGTGATGTTGAAATTAAGATTAATAGCGCGGTTGTTTACTTATATTAGTACGTGGCTATAAAATATTCTAACTAAAACAACAACAAGAAAAAAAAAAAAAAAAAAAAAAAAAAAAAACCAAAAATATATATTAAAAAAAACCAAAAATATTGAACTATAGTTGTTGGAGTATATATATAGCTGTTGTTAGAATTTTATTACATAATAATCGTTTTTTAATAATAATAATAATAATAATAATAATAATAATAATAATAATAATAATAATTCTTAACTATAGTTCACTATTTTATTAAAAAACGATTATTATTATTATTATTATTATTATTATTATTATTATTATTATTATTATTATTATTATTATTATTATTATTATTATTATTATTAACAATAGTTCAATAATATTTGTTACAGAGTATTATTGTTTTTGTAATGACTAGCTAATTAAAAATCATGTGAGGAAGTTTAGGGAGTTGTCAGAAAGTTTAGGGAGTTCTTACATTTTACCTGTTATTGAAGGTCAAAACTCAAGTGAGTGAGTGATTTGCAACTTTTGAAAGTTTAGTGAGTGATCTGCAACTTTGTGCAAAGTTTAGGGAGTAGTTGTGTAGTTTACTCGAAGTATTAATATCTTAAGATGTGATGCATTCAAATCCTCAGCCACATCATTAAATATATTTGTAAACCCACCCTGGTATTCCACAACACCATGAACTAGCTTCCAACATCCACCAAGATGAACAACAATGCAAGGTTTCGGTTTCATATTAATTAGTACCTATTATTTACATAAGATAAATAGAGTATATAGTTATGAATTAATTAAAACTTATAGATTATCAATATTGACATACGGAACAATTTTAGACCAAATAAGCCCCTTTTAGAATTCATAGCCCAAACATTTTTTATTATACAAATTGCATATCCAAAAGCCTATAAACTCACCTCTTCTTACTCTGTTTTGTTTTCAATTTTCTTTATCTAATACCATATTCAAGCAAACCACAAAACCCTATCCCACAAAAAATAGGGGGATAAGCATATTAACTATCTTCAATCTATCTCACTAGTACATTGAACAATTTTGCCAAAAAAAATTCAAACATCTCAACAATACCCTAAGCCCTTATCAATTGCATAACACAACCAAAGATAAGATAAAAGTCATCTAATTCCAAAATAAATACCATTTAGATACAATATATACATGTACTGATCAAGAGTAATGGATGATTTTTGAAAGTGTTGGAGAAGCTTTTTCGTCTACTATGGAAGCATTGCTCGTTTGAGAAAATACATGACTACGAGTTGCAAGTTGCTTGACTTTAGTCTAATCTAGGTTATTTTAATTAGCAGTGTTTTATTTTATTAGGAGGAGGAGTATGTGTCATTATTTTTATTTAGCTGTACAAAAAAAAAATTACTTCATCGGAAATTTTTTAATACCTACCGGCAATCCCCAAACGATGAAAAGTAAAAGGTTAGTCCCCTTAATCTCACCGATAAACAATACTCGTAGTCCATACTCGGATCAGTTATGGGTGTGGTTAGGTTCCACCAATCCTCCCAATTGTTGTTGTGGAGGATCAAACGCGAGTCCTTCCTACTAAATGTAATCCACATCACCATTAAATCAACAGCCAATTAATTGATTACTTGTTATTGAGTGGCATATCTATAAACTAATACTATAACAAAACATGTTTACATCATTTTTTGACATATGTCAAGCTAATATTAAAAAATTTCCGCCAAAACAATATACTACCTCCGTTAATAGTTATCTGCAACTTTGGAATATTTTATCTCTCACAAATAATACCCCAAAGTTGCATATAACTATTAACGGAGGTAGTATAATGTCATTTATACTCTTTTTTTTTTTCTTTTTTTTTGTTATTCTACTTAGCTTATTTTATGAAAACAACGTTGTATAATTTTTTTTTTTTTTTAATGGACACGTTGTATAACTTAAATGGCAAAAACATGCTTTATTAATTTAATATAATGTATACTTTTTAAAAATATTTTTAACACACCTAATCAATAATAATTTTTTTCTCAATTTTAATAACTTGGTCTTATTATTTCATTTTTAATTTTAATAATATTAGTAAACTACTCATAAAATTGATTTATATTAAGCCAAAGTACCATATATTTTTTTATCGTAGCCGAGTACCATCATATTTGCTAAAAAGACACAATAATTAATTAGATACTACTCGTTCACTCCTATCAATAATGATCATGTATCACAATAGTCGTTAGTTTGTTACAATCTCAGCCAACATGAAGAAGTTCTGCAACTCTGCAAGACTTGGCTATGGCTAAGCTAATATAATAACGTAAAGCCAAAATCCCTTATTCATTACTCCGTATTTAGTTATTTCTTCTCCCTCGTTTTCTTTACTATACATCGCGATTAGTACCAACTACCAAGTACAATAAAACTGGTGGCATAAACTTAAGCTAAATTTTCCACGTCAATGCTACTACTCGTATCACAATTCACAAGCAGTGATCGTGGTAGATAGTCTATTCAACGATAAGACTACAAGTTATTCAATGACAAGAGTAGGCAGACTAAGGATCTTGTTAGTTGTTAGGATATCTGTTCAAAGCAATGCATGAAAAATTCGCCGCTTCTTTCCCAGTTGATGCAGGAGCTTCCAGCATGTCTGCAAGCTCATTACAAGCATGCTGAAGCTAGCGAGATCCAGCAACACATCAGAGAGTTTACAGTAGCTAGCTTCAACAGTAATTTCCTGCTCAACTAGCACTTTAAAGCTAGTAATGTTCTGATCAACATGCTTATAGATGTTTGCTTGTAGGTTCGAATTAAAGTCTGCTTTTCCACCTCACAAGCTTCTATTGATATTGTACCATCTGAGTCGGATTTACATTCAGCCGATAAACCCAACTGCCGCATCTTCACCACAAGTAGCCAAGTGATCTGAAGTGTGAAGACAAAAAAGGGAAATAAAGTAGTTTTTCTGTGGTACTTGAGTTTTCATGTGCAATTCCCCTTGAAGTCTCTTTATAGAATCTGGAAATGAAAGAGATTAAAGAAAACAAGGTTTGCAAATGTGTCAATACATTCATGAACACCAAACAAACAAACCAAAAAGCTAGTTAAAATATTGTTCGTTAAGGAACAAACAAAACTTCAAGCGCGTTTTAAACAAGCCTACCTCAAACAACTTGGAAGGTTCATGAGTAACTCATCATATGCTACAAGCTCTGCAACATAATATACGCCTATACGGTGTACTGTGTTTCGACTCATGCCAATCATGCTTAAGGAGGAAGCTTATTTTTAGCTCACGAAAATAACCCAACTCAAAGTCATAACCTGAACTCACAGCTCTTCCCTTCAGATCCCCAAACACGTATAGTGCCAGGGAAACAAAACCAAGCCAACAATTTTCTGACATTCAGTGATCCAATCGAACCCTGCCTACTGCCATTATAAATGATCTTACCGGGCACAATGACCAGGGCCCTCAGTGAACAAGCTCCATATAATAGCGTGTACTGAGCACATTTGTAGTCTAATACAATGAAAGCCAAGATTACAGAGTTGTGCATGTAAAATCGCCAGGGATACCATGATACAGACATCAGAAGCAAAGCAAAAAAAAAAAAAAAAGAATGAAACACCAACTGCCAAGTCTGAACTATACAACAAATAACAAAAGTAGTAAAGCTGCAGCAAGCCAGCAATAACATATCATTGCATAATTTATGTCATAGCTAGATTCAACAAGTTTATACATAATCTGAAGTAACCTCTTCTCTTCTCTGTATACCCCAAGTAATAAAAACATTAGCTATCCAATTATAACTTATACCTAAGTGTAAGCCAGAAGTATAGTTGTCACCAAACTCACCATATGGTAGGCCTCTCTACTCCACCCTAAAAAAAAGAATAAGATAAATAAAAGTTCACTACTACTTCACACGAGAATTATGTCAATTGGAGCTAACAACGGTCTGTTATTCATAGATTGTCTAGGAGCTTCGTACTCCATCTCAAACTTCTCTGAAGAGAACATGTACAAGGTCCAAAGCTTTGCAACATTTTAAATGGAATTCATCTGATAAATTTCTGTAGCAGCTTCTTCTTTGAGTCACTCAAGTTATCAGAAGAAGAGAGACCAACAAACAATGACAAAGTGCCTGCATCAGCTTCAAATCCTTTTCCAACCATGAGATCGTAATGGTATAATGCATTTGATACGTCATTATTGAGTATATAGCCTCTGATTAGTGTATTATAGGTTATATCATCAGGTGGGCAACCATCTTCCTCCATTATCCTCAACACTGGAGCAGCTTCAATCATGAGCCCTTTCTTGCAGAAGCCTCTGATTAATATATTGTATGTTATAATATCAGGATGCAGACCCTTTGCTACAAGATCAGAGAAGAGATTTGCTGCATGTTCAAGTTGCCCAGTCTCACACAAGCTGTTCATCAAGATATTGTAGATAGAAATTCCAGGCTTAACACCATTATCCTCCATATCTTCAAGTAAATTCACTACCTCATCACGCCGGGCACTTTTGCAAAGGCAGTCAAGCAAGGAGGCATAGGTAACATCATCTGGAGCAATACCAAGAGCCTGCATTTCCTTGAACAGCTTGCGCGCGAATGGGAGTCTATTGGATTTGCACAGCCCATCGATAAGAATGCTATAGGAAACAACATTAGGAGTTATCCCTCTCTGAACCATATGATGGAATATGTTTAGGGCCTTGTCAATGTTTTTTGCCTTGCAATATCCATTAATCATAGTATTTAAACTGAAAAGATTAGGCTCACAGCCATTTTTGGCCATGATATCAAGTAGGTTTTCTGCATCTTCCATCTGACCACGCAAGCAATAACCATCAAGTAATGGACTGTAAGTAATGATGTCAGGAGTCACACCTATCTCAATCATGTGCTTTAGAATGGACTGTGCTTGATCAACACAGCCATCTTTACAAAACATGTCAACCAGCATGCTGTAGGTCTTAACATTAGGTGCTATGTTGCTCTCTAACATCTCCGTCAACACACGCTGAGCCTCATCCCCACAGCTGGAATTATAGAGGCCTCGAACCAAGGAAGTATAAGTGACAACATTGAGTTTAATGCCCTGAGTTTTCATGAAGGAGAACAGGTCTAGGGCCTGTTGTAACAACCTGTCCTTACAAAGACTATCGATAATAGTGCTGTATAAAACAATGTTAGGCTTAAAATGAGATCTAGATTGCATTTTGTTAAGAAAAGTGAGAGCAGACGCATTGTCGCCAATCCTACAAAGGCCTATGACGATAGTATTATAGCTAACAACGGAAGGTTGGAAACCAAGCTTGACAATTGTATTAAAGAAATGAGCAGCTTCGGAGAATTTATGAGAATGAATATAGCCATTGATTAAGATGTTAAAGGTATAGCAATCGGGGGGATAACCAAGCTTTAGGCTTTTACCTAGGAGAGAGAAGCCCAAATCAACTCTTCCCAGATGACAGTAGCAATTAGAAAGAACACCTAAAGAATGCATATTATGTGAAATTCCAAGTAATTCAATCTTCCGGAAGAGAGAGATAATGGTGGAATGAGGTTCAAGCCGTTTCAATTTGGAAATGGCAGTAAATAACTGATTGAAATACACAACAGAAGGAAGAGGACACAAATTAATCATTTGATTGAAGAGTAAAAGGGGAGATTTAAGATCGGAAAACCCTAATTTTGATTGTTCGGTAATAGATTGAAGAAACAAGTCACGATTATCAAATGTATGAGCATGATCAGGGTAATGATGGGAATACAGTCGGGAATAAAAATGAAAGGGGGAAAAGTTGAAGAAATGAAAAGGAGAGAGAGAAATACCACCATGAGTGAAGAATAGAGAAGCAGCAGCAGCAGCAGCTCTGAAACTCATCTTCTTCCCAACTTTCTTCAGACAGCTTTTTCTTCGCAGCTAACAAACTTCTACTGTCTCTTCATGAATTTTCACTGAGAGAGTAATGACTGATGACTAGAGAGAATACATATTCATCACTTCATCAGCCTGAGTTCTTTTTTTATTTTATTTTTTTTTTTTATTTATTTTTTTTTTTTTTTTTTTTTTTGGTAAAGAGAAGGGTCTACGTACCTAACGGAACTCCTCACAAGTCCTCCTAGTGCTCTTGATAAGGAAATTTCCATGTGCCTCTTGATAAAATTTGATCCTATAACCTTATACGGAGTAGTGAGATAATTGTTAATACTGTAATACTCCATGATACTCGTATTGTTACTATAAAATATTAGTAAACTTGGAGAATCATGACCCTTGTAGCCAAATTAAATTAATAAAGGTTGCCAATACTCAATTTGTATTTGATACCTTCTCTCCATTTGGTGCGATCATACCAATACTAATAAATTGGAACCTATCAAATCTTCGCAGTCTAGTATGCTTGGACGAAATTAGTACTACGATGGGTGACCTCGCTCTTGACAATTATTAAGTTAGAGAGAAACCATCACCATATTCTTATTACTTTATTAGTCCATTCACAATTTCAAACGTGAAATAGAGAGATAAGATTGGTACAAACATATTTTTTTACTAGTCTCACGGCTTCTACTATCCCATCCTGCCTCTAGCCTCTTAGATATTGTATTATAACATATATAGAAGTTGTCATTCCCTCTTTCTCTATTTGTTTGTCTCATATTTCATTTTGGAATGCCTCTCAAATATTGTCCCTTTTCCTAATTCAACAACCTGTCCCCACAGCTAAACTCACTTGCATAACTCATAAAAGTAGAGTTAAGTACAATTGTAGGGACTAAGTTTTTCATTTTTTCACCTTTTGGGACCTAAGTTTTTTTTTTCATCTTTTGGGACCTAGAGTTAAGAATCCGGCAACTTAACTCATCTTTAACTCACCTGTGCAAAAACTTAGTCCCTTTGCATTAAATAACGTGTAAAAAAAAACAGAATTCATTGATAAAAACATAATCCCTTCATTAAATAATTCTAAACAAAAAAACATAGACCCTTCATAATTTCTAATTTCTGTCAAAGCAATTCAGTACAATTTTTTTCAACGAACAGAAATTGAACATCCAGTTTAGTTTAAAGAACACATGGAGCTCCATTATCTCTTCCATGTTCAACACAGGGTGGGTTTCCCTCGGCCCGAACCGTATCATTCCCCTCCGTCCCCTACACACATTGGCTGCCGAAAATCTATCTTCAGGACTAAGTCTTGAAAAAACATTGACACTCATGACATCCTCCAATGACAACACAAGGTGAGCATCCTCAAGACCGTCCATTTTCTGCTACAAACACCAAACACATACAATTTTTAGAGTCTTACACTCACACTTTGTTTTTGTGTCAAAACCCTAACCAACAACACCATTTGAAACAAAAACACTATAACGAACCAAGTACAAATCAAATAAACATCATCCCTCATAAAAACACACATTAAACAACCACATCCAAACAATCAAACCATAATTGTAAAAAATAAAAAAATAAAAAAAAAATATCAAACCTTAAAACCTAATTACCAACACTTCAAAATTCAAACAAAATCATCGAAAAAAACAACCAAAATGCAAGCTAAACATAGTTACCTCAGTTTTGTTGAAGAATCGAGTGACAATTATGGCTTTGATCAAGTAAGATTGCAAAGAAAATTCAGGAGAAAAAGGGTTTCTTCGAACAAGAACAGAGTGAGAAGTAGAAAGGGCGGGAATAAGCTCTCACTCTCTCTCCTACCTCATAAAAAGCTTCCCACATACGCTTCCTATACCCACGCAACCACGTGTCCTTATTTGGAAGGCCGCCAATCCAATCGACATGACAAATTCTTTTAGGGGTCTAAGTTATTATAGGGGTCTATGTTTTTTAATTTACCAACTTTCTAACTGACTAAGGTTTAACTAAGGGACTATGTTTTTTTTTTAACTCACCTTAGTTACTTTTTGGCCGGAAAGTGGACTCTAGGTCCCAAAAGGTGAAAAAAAAAAAATTAGGTCCCAAAAGATGAAAAAAATAAAAACTTAGACCCCAATGTTATACTTAACTCCATCCCTACCTTATAAAAAGTAGAAACATACTCTTATAAATAGTGTAATACCAATTATACCCTTCAAAATGTGTATTTACATACATACCCTCATTAATATGTAGATGCTATTTTAATGATGAATAGTGTTTAGACAACTATACCCTCTAAAATATTTATGTACTTTTATGTTTTCATAAATGTTAGTTGTCTTGAACATTTATACCACCTAAATATAGTTGATTACATATTTTCTCTTATTGTTTTTTTTTTTTTACGAAAAATTTCTCTTATTGTTAATTTAACTAATTTTGTGATTTAAAAGTCAAACCAAAAAAACCTTCAAGATATGGCTAGCTATGACTCGCGCGTGCGTTAGCTGCCCTAGTAAAAGTAAAAGTAAAAGACAAAAGTTTTTTGGATCAATTCTTACTAAAGCACATTTTGCTTATGGGGCAAATAAATAAGGATAGAGGGAGTAACTTGCTAAACGAGTTTTTAAATATATCTTGTTTTCCATAAACAAATTACTTTTGGGAGATTCTAACTTTTTAAGGTCCCATATCAATTTTCACTTTTTTTTTTTATTTTTTATTTTTATTTACAAAGACAGCTTTATAAATAAAAAAAAAACCAAATTACAGCCTAAAAGAGCTAAAAAAAAAACTAAAAATAACCAAACACACCTCTCATTTTTTCTTTTCTTTTTTTTTTTTTTTTTTAGGAAAATAACCGAACACACCTAGCTAAACACATTTGAATCATATCAATTACAAATTTACAACTGTATAGTATAGTAGAGTTATCATGATCTATAGACTATAGCATATCAATAAGCCTCATTGCAATATTGCATGCACCTTATGGTTCATATTTAACATGAGTTGAGGGTCAAATTAAACTCACAGTTGGGATCTTTAATTGAATTTGGGCAAATTAAACGAAATGAAATGTAATGATTCCGCTCATAATGTACCAAATCCATGAAGAAATTATGATTCCACTCATATTCTATTCCAAATTTATCATCATCGTATCCCTTTTTTTTTTCCAAGAATATGTATCTATATTTTTTTGTCCTTTCATTATTTGTGCCAATAGAGTCAAAAGAGTGCGTAAAAACGGAAATTGATTTTGGCACACCACTATGTGAGAAGAGCATTGAAAAATGTACTCTCACATCAGGGTGTGCCAAAATCAATTAAGGGTGTGCCAAAATCATTTCCCGGAAAAAAAAGTTGTATATATGAATATGATTACTAGATTAGCAACTACTAAAGTTTCACCAACAGCTAGCTAGCAAGCTCTAGCTAAAGCTAGCACATTGATCTGCATTGAACTGGTGCCCTGGTCCCATTGCATCCAAAATAAGCAACAATAGCCCAACAAAAACCTTTAAACTTGCCATTATTACAGGGTTAGTTAGTAAGCCCCTTACAACTATATAATGATCAAGTCATAAATCATATAGGTGTTGGTGTTGCACTAGAATGGCACACATGTGTAAGTGTATCGTGTATCATGTATCGTGTACGTGTATTATTTCAGTTGCCAACCACGGTACCTTTCATAGATTGTTACTCTATCCATTATCAAATAATTTTCAGATTGGTCTAACCCCTATCTAGCTTGTATCTCTAGTTAATAAAAGTAATTGGTATAATTCATTTTAAACGGTATAAATTATCAAAGATCTCAATATTCATCTAGAGATTATTTATCTCCAATAAGAGAGTAAATGATACTCCGTAACTTATATCCTAATTTTAAATCTCCAATAAGAAAGACTTGAATATGGTACTTAATACCTTTTTTTTGGTCGAATTTTACAAGTGCTTAAGTTATAAGAACATATAAAACCCGGCAAAATATATAATTAACCATTATAAAATCCTCCAATACAAGACACAACCATTGAAGAATTTGAATTTCACCAAAGGAAACAAACTTTGTTATTATTGTTCTTGTTAATAATATAATTATCCTCCAATACAAGATACAACCATTGAAGAATTTGAATTTCACCAAAAGAAACAAACTTTGTCATTATTGTTCTTGTTAATAATACACATGTGAAATCAAAGAGTGAAAAGTATAATAAAATTTGGTTACAAGTGAAAAGTATATAGCTAATCCTAAAAGTAAAAATTACAAATATGTAGTTAACCAACCTATATAATACAAACACCTATAATTTTCCCAATCAATGCACAATATATATATATCATCACTATAACAAATTTAGTTAAACTAAAATCACTTCGAGATTATCAGTACATATCGCCTTTGAAATTAAATCCATTGCGAAAACTTACCAATATCCTTGCCTCGAAATCATCGAAGATTTTTTTTCAAAATCTTGCTTTTGAAAACTTAAGTTGAGCTGATTTCCTAATTGAAACAAGCCCTTTCATCAACTTCCCTAACACCAACAATTTTGTACCACTATTACCATTACTTGTTTTCCTACCAATTTTGTTGACTTGCATAAAACTCATATCTTCACTTGTACTTTTTCTTCCTTTAAACTCCTTTTTCTCTTCTTCATTAAAATCTTCCCACAAATAATCCATGCTTTCTTCAACCTCAAAATCCCTGCTTTGAAAACTCACACTACTCGCGCTCCTTTCGATTTCTCTCCTACTAGGCATGATCTCTTCACACATACTACGAACTTCCATTCGATATTCATCAACATTGTTATTATTATTCACCCCTTCATTAAATTCATAATAACAATCTTCTGGATGATGGTACACCCTCGACGAAATCCTCCATAATGAAGACGATGATGATGAAGAAGAAGTTAACATGAAATTTGACAATGGGTTGTTATTAGAAACAATAGGAAAACTAAACTCTTCAACGTTACTAATACTACTACTAGTAGTAGTATTAGTACTAGGGTATGAAAACATGTTTATTTTCTTAGCAAATTTAAGTAAGTATGTAATAAAATTGATGGAAATTATATAATGACGATGATGATATAATATAAGATATGAATAGAAGATTAAATTAAACTTGGTTAGCGCCGAAATGGTCGGAGTATGTATGAAAGAATAGGTTTATTTGGACGTTATAATTAAAATTGTGGGTGAATGATATAAATTGTGAAAGTAACGTATAACTTCTAGCTAGTCGGTCCATGGAATTAATGCTTTCTACAAATTATTATAACTACTAGTAGTACCTTTGCCCTTCGAGGTTCTAGATAAGATACATTAATGTGAGATTTGTGGAGAGAGGTCGGGCGGCGTATATGTGTTGATCGATCATGAAATATGTTATCTTTTCGTGCTTGTTATGAGCAACGATGATTTAAAGTCAATTGCGTTAATAGCGGGAGATTTTTTATGTAATTGTAGTGATATTAATTTTTAGCGACTTAACTGTAACACGAAAAGAAAAATAAGGTCATGGAGGAACTAGGTCGATTGAATGAAATAAATGTTAAAACGCTGTTTGATTGCGAAGTATAGTAAGATACTCAGATATATATATATATATACAACGATTGCACTAGATATTTATTATAGTATATGATTGTGGGGAAATTGAGGTATAATCGTTAAAAAGTGTACATGCCCATTCAAGTTCCTTTTTTTTTCTTCCTAATTTAAGTGGATCTTGACATCTATGCCAAGAAACATGAGACATATACTCACATATATAATTCAATCTATATATATTTGTTATATATGATTATATCTTCGAAATTTCAATGTTTTCTCTGTAATGCACACATTAGATATTAACATATCTCCTTAGGGTCTGTTCTCATAGATTGAACTCAGCTGAACTGAACTGAACTGAGAACAGGTCCTTAATTAGTTTTATTTGTAATAATAATTTTGCAATGAGTTTGATACAATTTAAAAAGAGTATTATGCTAATTAATTTGAGATGCAATGAATAATCCACAAGATCCAATCACTCCCTCTCCCTCCCTCCTAGGCTCCGAAAAAGATAATTTTCGATAACTTTCACTTTTGCTATCGAAATACTCAATCTCTGTAAATTAGTTATATTTCATGCTAATGCACGGATACAATCTGATCATTAAAATTAGAAGGTCCTAATTATCTCTAGGGCCCGTACAATCGTGTACTCACAGCTCATAAGAATCGGCCCTACACAATAGTCATTTTCCCCTCAATAAATATTGTTTGGGTCCAATTTAGTCCAATTGGGCCTGGTCACTGAATGATCCAATTAAAAGCCCAAGGCAAAGGTTCAACTCTCCAAATATGCTAAAGTCAAAAATCAACATCCTCAAAGCCATGTCAAGGTCAGTCAACGGCCCAATCAGCTTGGCCCAGCCCAACTGATTTCCGGGCCCAATCCGCCTCCTTCATTAGCCAAGGTATAAAAGCCAACAATTTGGTCAATTCTTGGTAAGACAAAAGAAGAAGACAAAGACAATAAAGCCTCAAGCAACTAAACTCTTGCACAGCTTTCTCTCTCTAATATACTGACTTAAGCATCGGAGGGGCCTTCCTCGGCGTCCCCCCCGAGGCTAGTTTACGTGTATTTGTTGTGCAGGAAACCCTCGGCTCCGGCGTCGTTCGGACCGAGACCAAGTTCCCTCAAGATAAAAGGATCTTCCGAGATTCGATTGTTTTCATCCGAAACAATTTGGCGCCGTCTGTGGGGAACGCTACTAAATTTCGCGTCAGTCATCAAACACTCCGGCAGTCGCCATGACTAAGAGTGGAAAGAGTTCCAAGAAGGCTAAGAAGGGAGGAGGCCAGATTACGGTGAGGGAACGCCAGCCGGTTTATCCCTCCCCGGAGCAAGCCTCTTCCGAATCGGAGGCCCCCATTTCTCCGGAAAGGGAAGCCTCAAGAGGTCCTAGCCTCCAGGAGGAGAACACCTCGCACCACACTCGGCAGCCGGGGCCATCCCCGAGACCGAGTGGCTCAGGCGCGAGGAACTCCCCGCCGCGCCATAGCGTGCAATCCAGGTCACATCCGCGAGAGACTCCTCCCTCCGGACCCTCCACCGAGGAAGTGGCCAGAGCAGTGGCCATCTGCATGGAGTTCCTTAAAGCTCAAGGGGCTCCAATCCAGATGCCTGATGATCACCAGCCGAGAAACCTGAAAAGGAGGATCGGTCAGGATGATGGTGGACAAGTTCCACCACATAGACAGCTCGGCCAGAGGTGGCGAGGGGACACCCGAAACTCCAGTAAGGAGAGGAGGAGGAACCCTCAACCCTCTGACCACTCTGAAGCTCAGAATTCCATGGGGCCCTCCAAGGACCCGGAATTCGCCCGCCGAAGCGTTCACGAACGCTTGGGTTCGAGGGAGGTGAGTGTGCATAGCCGCCTCACCTTCCCAGAGGATACCGGACCCCACCCAACCTTGTCTCAGCCGGGGACGAAAACCACTTCCACCTCTGAGAGAGGAGGGAGCGAGGTCCCTGAGGCCGGGTACAAGGGGAAGGCGGTCATGGTTCCATCGAACTCGCCCTTCCAGAAGTGGATTCTGGAAGAGCATGTGCCAACGGTCAAAATCCCGGCACATATTACTTACGATGGTACCTCAGATCCTAAGGATCACATTGCCTCTTACGAGGGGCACATGTATCTGAACCCGAAGTCTGAGGCTACCTGGTGTAAATACTTTCCTACGACCCTCAAAGGTGTTGCCCAATCCTGGATCACCAAAGGGCTCAAGGAAGGCTCCATAACCGGTTGGAACGACCTCTCCAACAAGTTCAAGAGCAAATTCTCTACGGCCAACCGCCGAGAGAAGACCACTGCAGAGCTAATGAGTCTGCAGCAGGCGGAGGACGAGAGCCTCCGCGACTATCTGACTCGCTTCAGCAACGAGTCATCCGGAATCACAAGCCTGGATCAAGGCCTGGCCGTGTTCGCGCTACGGAACGGCCTCCAAGCTGGAAAGTTCCTGGACTTCATGGTCATGCATCCCCCGCAGACCCTGGAGGAAGCCTTGGAAGCATCGGATAGGTTCATCCGAGCCGAGGAGTGGAACAGATCCAGGTCTCAGCCTCGTCCGAGAATTGAGAAGCCGAAAGGGCAGCAGCCCGAAGTCTCGGCGCAGAGGAAAGGGAAGGCTAAGGCCTCAGAACCGTCCTCTGCTGCCGAGCCGAAGAAGGAAAGACACTTTCCCTACACGGGAAGGTACGATTCATACACTCCACTCTCCCTTCCCCGTGCTAAGATTTTCAGCACGACGAAGGACGAGGGGAGATTCAAAAAACCTCGTCCGTTGCCTCCCTGGCATCAGACGAGGGGAAAGGACCAGTGGTGCGAGTTCCATGACTCACCCGGACATCGCACCGAGGACTGCGTCCAGCTGAAGGACCAGATTGAGGATCTGGTCCGCAAGGGGTACCTGAGCCAATACCTCGCGGACAGGCGCGAGGAGAAAAAAGCTGAAAAAGATTCTCGGCAGGACCTCAACTTCGCTCGGAAGAAGGATAAGGGACCTCAGGGCAAGGAGTCCCTCGACATCCTGGTTATTTCCGGGGGAATCTCGCGAGGCACAGCCAAACGCCAACTGAGGGGTCTAACCCATCAGATTCATCAGGCTGAGCTTCGGCAGTCCCAGTCACCGGCGCCGAACATCCTGTTCACAGCCGAAGACTGTGAGGGGGTGGTATACCCCCACGATGACCCACTAGTAATCATTCTGGGCATCGCCAACCGCAACGTCTGGCGGACCCTCGTCGACGGCGGTAGCGGGGCGAACATCCTCTTCCGAGGAGCGTTCGACCAGCTGAGGATGGGAGCCGAGCACCTGGCCCCCGCACCCTACCCGGTGTCTGGGTTCAACGGCTCTTCCTCGTATCCTGACGGGAAGATTACACTTCCTGTCACCATCGGCGAAGGCCGAGCAGCTAGGAATATCATGGCCGAATTTTTGGTCGTAGATGCTCCATCTGCATACAACGTGATCATGGGGAGACCCCTCATTCACGGCATTCAAGGAGTCGTCTCCACGTATCATCAAATCATGATATACGTTTCAGACGAGGGACGCTCCGAGAAAATAAAGGGCAGTCAAAAAGAAGCCCGCCGATGCAATCACCTCAAGCCATCCACGTCTCGCCGAGGCGACCGTGGCGATGGGGAGGAAAAGCACCGGGACCGAAACGCCAAAAAGCCGAGAGGCTCAGACGTTTCGGCTAATGAAGCCCCAGACAACGAGAAATCTGATGGGGGCCAAAAGGCTGACTCCGCCTCAGAGCCGAACGACTCTGATGGCCAGCCGCGGTCAGGAAAGTCTGCTAATATTGATAGCAGGCCGGAATTCGAGGAATCCAACTCTAAGAGCATGGAGACGGATGACCTGACCGAGTCAATAGAACTGACCGTAGGAGATCCGAACAGATGTGTTAGCATCGGGTCGTCACTGGAGCCAGACACCCGTGCGGCACTCGTCCAACTCCTACGGGCCAGTGGAGACGTGTTCGCCTTCTCAGCCGCAGAAATGCCCGGGATTGATCCGGACTTCGTCTCCCATAGGCTTAATGTCGACCCCTCCAGTCGACCCATTAAGCAGAAAAAGCGGAACTACTCCGCCGAAAAGAACCAGAACATCGCAGCTGAGGTCGATAAGCTCCTAGATGCTGGGTTCATTGAACCCTGTCAGTATCCGGAGTGGCTGGCCAATGTTGTAATGGTTCAGAAGGCAAATGGTAACTGGAGGATGTGCGTTGACTTCACGGACCTGAACAGGGCATGTCCCAAGGACTCCTATCCGCTGCCGAGGATCGACCAACTGGTCGACTCGACAAGCGGGCATGCTCTGCTCAGTTTCATGGACGCATTCTCGGGATACCATCAGATCTTCATGCACCCCGAGGACCGAGCTAAAACAGCGTTCATAACAAGTTCCGGGTTGTACAATTACAGAATGATGCCCTTCGGATTGAAAAATGCGGGGGCAACATATCAGAGGTTGGTTGATCAGGTTTTCGCCGAGCAAAAAGGCCGAAACATGGAGGTTTATGTTGACGACTCAATCGTCAAAAGCATAAAAGAAAAAGATCATGTCACGGACCTAGCCGAAACCTTCGCCACCCTCAGAAAATACAAAATGAAGCTGAATCCGAAGAAATGTGTCTTCGGCGTGAAGTCAGGCAAGTTCCTCGGCTTCATGGTCAGCAAGAGGGGGATTGATGCAAACCCCGCCAAAGTACAAGCTGCTTTAGACCTCCCCGAGCCGAAGACAAAAAGGGATATTCAGCGTCTAGCCGGGAGAATGGCTGCCTTGTCCAGGTTCATCTCACGAGCCTCAGACAAAGGGCTCCCTTTCTTCAAGGCGCTGAAGCTCCAAAATTCAAAAGGCATTGAATGGGGAGACGAACAAAAGTCAGCCTTTCAGCAGCTCCGTGAACACCTGGCTCAACTCCCAACACTGGCAAGGCCAGTTGTAGGAGACATCCTATACTTATACGTGGCGGTCAGTCCAGCCACGGTAAGCGCGGTGCTGCTAAGGGAAGAAGAAAAAGTTCAACAGCCGATCTATTTCGTCAGCCACACCCTGACGGATGCCGAGACGCGCTACCCATTGTTAGAAAAAGTGGCTTATGCAGTGGTGGTGGCTGCTCGGAAGTTGCGACCCTATTTTGATTCTCATCAAATAGCGGTTCTAACTGATCAGCCGTTAGAGAAAGTCCTCGGCAAGGTTGAAAAATCCGGTAGACTAGCAAAGTGGGCTTTCGAGCTCACCGAGTTCAGTATCGGTTATCAGCCGAGAACAGCCATCAAGGCGCAAGCCTTGGCAGACTTCTTGGCCGAGTGCTCCTATCAGGAGACTCTGGATGCAAGGAGGAAAATCTGGACCGTCTTCACGGATGGGTCCTCCACCGTGAACGGTTCGGGGGCAGGGGTCGTCATTACCTCTCCCGAAGGCAAAACCTTCGAGTATGCACTAAAATTTTCATTCAAAGCCTCTAACAACGAGGCCGAATATGAAGCAGCCATTGCTGGCTTAGACCTGTGCATATCGTTGGAAGCCGAGCATGTCTACCTCAAGACAGATTCTCAGCTGGTCGCCAATCAGATCCGGGGGGAGTATGAGGCTAAAGAGCCTTCAATGGCAGCTTACCTCACAAGGATCAAATCGACAATTGCGAAGCTGAGATCTTTCGAAGTAGAGCTGATCCCAAGGGGTCAAAATGCTCAAGCAGACGCACTCTCCAAACTTGCAAGCTCAACTCTGACTGAGTTAAGCCGTTCTGTCTATGTGGAGGTGCGCCGAGAAAAGAGTGTAGCCGAAGCAATATCAATCTGCTGCGCTGCACTCGAGCCGAGCTGGATGGATGACATCCTGGCTTATAAACTCAGGGACGAGCTCCCCGAGGATAGGAATTCGGCCTCCAAGATAAAGCGGATCAGTTCACGATTCCTCGTCTTCGGCGGCCAACTCCTCAGAAAATCCTTCTCCGCTCCATTATTGAAATGCGTGGGTCCAACGGATGCCGACTATATTCTCCGAGAGATTCACCTCGGCATCTGCGGAAACCACATAGGAGGGAGAACCTTAGCCCACAAAGCTCTCAGGGCAGGGTATTTTTGGCCTACAATGATCTCGGATGCAAAGAACATGGTCAGAAAATGCGAGAAATGCCAAAAATTTGCACCGGTAATCCATCGGCCATGCCTAGATCTCCAGCCAATTCTTAATCCTCTTCCATTTGCACAATGGGGGTTGGATATTCTGGGACCCTTTCCCGAGGCCCCATACAAAAGAAAGTGGCTGATAGTCGGAATCGACTATTTCAGCAAATGGATTGAAGCGGAAGCTGCTTCAAGCATATCTGAGCAAACTGTCAGACAGTTCATCTGGCAGAACATCATAACTCGGTTCGGCATCCCAAAAGTTTTTGTGTTCGACCACGGCAGACAGTTTGACAACCTGCCCTTGCGCCGATACACTGATCAATTCGGGATAAAATTGGCTTACTCCGCGGTTTGCCACCCTCAGAGTAATGGCCAAGCCGAAGCCGCGAATAAACAGATCCTTAACGCTCTCAGAAAAAGAGTAGAGGATCAAAAGTCCAAGTGGGTAGAGGAACTTCCGGGAACCCTCTGGTCACTCCGGACAACCGAGAAGGAGGCAACGGGGCATTCACCTTTTCAGCTGGTGTATGGATCCGAAGCAGTGCTTCCAGTGGAAGTGGGCTCAGAAAGCCTACGAGTGAATCTCTTCTCAGCCGAGGAAAATGAGCAGCTCATGAAAGAGTCCCTCGACTTCCTTGACGAGATTAGAGATCTAGCCAGAGAAAGGATGGCTGCACACAAGCTCAGAATGAGCAAGTCCTACAACCGAAGAGTCTATCAACGACCTCTCAGAGTTGGGGATTTAGTTCTGAGGAATGCTGCAGCTGTTCAAAAAAGTCGCATTCATGGCAAACTCTCAGCATCTTGGGAGGGACCTTATGAAATTTATCAAGAGCTTCAGCCCGGTACTTTCAGACTCAAACAAATGGATGGCACCGAGCTGAAAAACCATTGGAATGCCGATGTGCTCAAAAAATACTATGTGTAAATCCTTCGGATAGTACAATCTATGTAAGTACACTGATTTTGTTTACAAAAAGGCCATCGAGCCAGTATTCATTCAGATTGCGTGTATTCTTTAAGTCTTTATGCTTTCTACGGTTTTTCAAAAATTCAAGGTTTCATTCGGCGCTGTCCGGGGTATTGCATAATGATGCCTTGTACCTCGGCAAGCCGTAAAACCTGCCAAAAAAGGATACAAGCCCGAAGTATTGCATAGTGATGCCTTGTACTTCGGAGAATCTGTTCCTTTGGGCAAAAAGGCCATAGACTTATCCGAAACATAGCCTAAAAAATAGGAACTGATAAAGCCCCGAAGTATTGCATAGTGATGCCTTGTACTTCGGATGAATCAGTTCCGGGTGGTAGTTGCAACTCTGAAGTATTGCATGATGATGCCTCGTACTTCAGATAAACTGCTGCCCCGGCATGGTGTTTCGGATAGTTGTTCCCTTGGATGAATTGAAGAAAGTGTCACAAGAGTACCATCTCTAGAGTGAAAACTCTCAGGTGGGAAATCAGTACTTTAAAAACAGATGTAGAAAATAAAGCAAAGTGTTCAAAGATCCTCGGCTTAGCCGAGAAAAATTATCAGCCATTCCAGAATTCAGAAGACCTCATCTTCAGATTTCTGGGGGGGCAGAGGGAAATAGAGAAATGGCACAACTGATCTAATACCCTTCAGCTCAGCCGAAGTTTGATACTTATGTCAGTTTTTTCCCAAGTTGAAAACATCCGAGTACAAACGGCAAAAAGAAGTCTCAGCAGAAATGATTCTCGCTAGCCGAAGTTCTGCACTTAGCAAATATTTGAAAGATCATTCAAAGAAAGCAGTAAAGTGCGAAGACTGGTAAAGCGAAAAAAAAAAAAAAAAAAAAAAAAAAAAAAAAAAAAAAAAAAAAAAAAAAACACAAGAAAGCTGAGAAAGTGAACTTCTTCGAAATAAAAATGTTGAATTACAAAAATAGTCGGCAGCCGCCCACAAGCGGAAAGTAACAGCTGCCGAAATACGTACAGGCAAAATAAAAATATAATAAGCTGTTGTACGATAAGGCAAGCTGAAGCAAAAAAAACAAAAGGCAAAAATTCAGAAAGCGGCAAGTCTAAAGTTGAGCGCATGATGAACCGCAAGATTCTGAAGACGACTGCCCGAGTTCCTATGCTTCAGCCTGAGGATCAGACTGATCAGCTTCATTGGGCCCAATGGTGGTCTCAGCTCCAGCAGCAGAAGAAGCAGGCTTTGCACTCTGCCGAGCCTCCCTTTCCCTCTGCTCAGCCTCCAACTCCATCCTCTCAGCTTCTTCCTCGGCTTCCTCAGCCTTAAGGATTTCAGCTTCGATTGGAGTGGCATACTTCATGTGAGGGTCTTCGGGATCTTGGACCCATTCAGCACATTTGGACCAGTCCAGCTTCGGCTCAGCATGAAGGCAGACCCTTCGGCACACTCTGAACCCGTTTCTAAAACCCATTTCATACTCTTCTTGGGTATAGATACGGACTTTGAGTAGAGCCTCAGCATCGGCCAACTTCTTCTTCGTCTCCTCCAAGTCTTCCTCGGATCTCTTCAGCTCATCGACGAGCTTGGAGGAGGAGCCTTTCAGCTCGGTAAACTCTTGCTGAACCTGGGAAGCCTCGGCCTGAACTTGGACCATTTCTTCCTTCTTGGCAGTGAGCTGATCCTCAGCCTCTTGTAGCTTAGCTCTTTGAGCTTCAGCAGCAGCAGCAGCCCTTGAGAGTTGGACATCCCTAGCTTGGAGCATCTCTTCAGCAGCCATTCTGCTGGCTTCAAGAGATTCTAGCTGATGCTGCACCTCAGCCTGTGCAGCAGCTCCTTGGATTCGGCTCTCGATAGCAGCCTTGAACTTGGAGATGTCCACCCCCAGGTGCTCTTGGAGGAATTTTTCCCCTTCCATCAGTGGGGGAAAAACCTCCATCTCCATAGCATCACAGAAGGTTTTCAGAGCTTCGGCAGCTTTTTTACCGTACTCCTCAACCTCCTGCTGCTTCTCTTCAGCTGCTGCCTGCTTCAGCTTAGCAAGCTTTAGCTCTTCCTCGGCTACCCTTTGATCGTGCTCGGCAGCGTCCACCCTATCTTGTAGGGAATCTATCAGCTCTACAGTGAGAGTCTGATTGTGCACGAACTGAAAACAGGGGCACAAGTTAAAAAAGTAAAAAATAATAGCTGAAAGGTTGAGTTCAGAAAGAAATCAAGGCAAGGAAAATTACCTGCATCATCAGCAGTTGGTTAGACCTGGCTGGGTCAGGAACTGATCTACTGGATTCGCCCATCCCAGCAGTGGCCTTCAGCGACCAGATCCTTGCCCTGTCTACTTCGGACATGCCAGCAAAATTGCCGAAGTAGGCTGCAGCTCCTTCTCGGTTTTGACCCCATATGAGGTCCCAGATGTGATCTGGGATTGGAATTCGGGGGGGCGAGAAACCCATTTCTCCAGAATGCAGAGTCTGGAAAGAAGGGAAGGACGACGATGGAGCTTGATTAGCTTTGGTTGTCTCAGCATCGTCCTTCTCAGAGGAGTCAAGTACTATGACCTCCTCTTCTTCAGGGGTGAGGACGAAAGCCTCAACCTCTCTTGCGATATCTGCCGTGAAGCCTTCAGCACTTGACATCACGGCATCTTTATTTCCGTGCTCAGCAGCACTCTCCTTGATTTCTTCTTGGACCCCTCCCTTAGGTCCGGGAGTTCTCTGATCCACCTCCATCTCAGGAGGTGGTGGAGGGGTCTTTTGAGGAGATTGGGGTGTTGGCTGGGGAACCCTCGGCGATCCATTGCCTTCCTCAGGTTCCCTTATTGCGACGCCGATGGTCATCGGCCTCTGCTGAAAATCATGAGGGCCGATGATGGCCATCCTTCGGCGCCTTTTCAGAAGGGGCTGCTCGTCCATATCTGAGTCTGAAGACTCTTGTATTTGATCTTCGGGACGAACAGGAGCTTTGCCTTCTCTGTGTCTGTTACTCTCTTCAGACTGTAACAGACAGGGGGGAAGAAGAGTGTGAGTAAAAAAAAAAAAAAAAAAAAAAAAAAGAAAGAAAAAAGTTGTCTAAAAACTCACCGAGGTCTTCAGCAAAGCCTCGTCTTCTTCAGCTGCTCTAGCTGCAGCTTCGGCTTCAGCAGCTCTGGAGGACCCTTCTCCTCCTTCACAAGCTTCAATAACCCGTGCAACCTCTTCGGCTGTACGGGCAGCTTCAGCTTCTTCTTCCAGCAGCTGAAACAAGGGATCCCTCTTCTTCCACCAAGGCTTCTGCCTCTGATACAGAGCAACAGCCTCAATTTGGAAGTGGGAAGAGTCTAGGTGAACCTCTCGGCGCCTTGGTTCAGTGATAGGGGGAGCCCGATCAGTTACGACTCGTTCTCGGTTGACGCCAAGGCGAGCGTAATCAATGCCGATGTTGGTCTCGTCCCGTTCTGAAAAAGAAAAGGGGAGAAGTCAATTCAGTTAGTTCGGCACATCACAAGAAAGCAAAATGAAAGAAGAAAAGAGATAATTAAAAGGCCTCGGCCCCAGCCGAAGAAGATTACCATCCCTAAACTTTCGGCTGAGGCCGACAGCTGCCAGCATATTCTCTTGGAAAACATAGTGCGTATCGGGGAGCCAAGTCTCCGGGATATGCTGCATTCGGCCGCTGCCTCCCCGGTTCGGCAGCTTGCCGAAGATGTTCTGCTGATTAAGGTTCGGGTCTGGCCCACTATCTTCGGGAGGACCTAAACTTCCCATATCAGGATCCGGCTCGGCAAGATACCGGGGAGCGCTGAAAACATAAGGATGGCTCGGCTCCGTGGGCGCCCTAACCCAAATCCATTGACCTCTCCAGTCCTTGTCTGAAGAGTCGTTCGGCCACATGGTTAGGAACGGGGGCCGAGACTCAATCCGATACCACCCAGAACCATGGCTTCCGTGCCCACTCTGAATATTTGGCACTAGCCGATGGAGCTTTCTGAAGCAGTGCAGGTTCGGCACGTATCTGAAGAATTTGCAGACCCATAAGTACGTCATTACCCTTCGGATGCTGGTGGGGGTCAGCTGGCACAGGGAAATGTTGTAATGGATCAGCAAGTCTCGGACGAATACGTCCAAAGGGAACCTCAGCCCATACTGAAGCTGTCTCGTGTACACCCCCACATACCCCGGGGGTGGACGATGGATTCTATCGGATGCTGAGGGCATTCGGCACCAATATCCATCAGCTTCAAAAATGCCGTAGTGCAACTCAATTTGCTCAGCAAATCGATATTGATCGGCGTTCTCTACCCACCATGAGTAGGGACGGTTCTTTATCATGGCCGAAGCTACTTCGGCATCCTCCCACTCTGAAAACCCTGGGAGGATATCCCAAAGGACAGCGGGAACTTCATCATCCCGTCCTGAAGCTCTCACCCCCTCAGCCCTCTGAGGAGGAGCCGAAGAAATGGGAGTCGCCCTAACCCCTTCAGCAGGGTCAGACTCTGTCCTTCGTCCATTCCAGGTCCCAATCCTGTCCCTGGGATCGGGGATTAGCCTTGCTCTTCTTGGAGCACGGGCTCCACCTCTAACTCCCCTCACCATCGACGAATTTCGAAGGAAAAAGTCGAAAAAGGGGAAAGAGTGCAAAGTCGAAGAAAGATGAAATAAAATCAAAGGAATTTACCTTGATCTGAAGCAAAAGCCGCCGATTTACGAATTGGTAGTGACAGGTCTCAGCTTCTAAGCTTAATGCTCGGGGAATTTGCGAAGTTTTGATGCGGGCTCTTGAGCGTTCTTGAGAATTCTGGGTTTGTGTTGATGAGTGAGTGGGGAGAGAAGACGCGCCTCTATTTATATCTCCAGAAATGGGAATTCAAGGAGTCTGCGTTTCAATTTCTCTCAAGCACCCCACTAAGTAGCCGTTAAACACACGACCTTGCAGTTAAATCGCCCACTACCCGTCCAACTTCCGCAATCATCCACATTAACTGTTGTTATCTCATTAATCATGGGTTAATTACGGTTTAAATTCACATTTTTGGATCAGCAAATCATTCACTTCCCTCCTTTTCTGGTTAAATCAAACCCGACCCGTCATCCTTCCAAATCGGGTCTGGGGGGCAAGTTGTTTGGGTCCAATTTAGTCCAATTGGGCCTGGTCACTGAATGATCCAATTAAAAGCCCAAGGCAAAGGTTCAACTCTCCAAATATGCTAAAGTCAAAAATCAACATCCTCAAAGCCATGTCAAGGTCAGTCAACGGCCCAATCAGCTTGGCCCAGCCCAACTGATTTCCGGGCCCAATCCGCCTCCTTCATTAGCCAAGGTATAAAAGCCAACAATTTGGTCAATTCTTGGTAAGACAAAAGAAGAAGACAAAGACAATAAAGCCTCAAGCAACTAAACTCTTGCACAGCTTTCTCTCTCTAATATACTGACTTAAGCATCGGAGGGGCCTTCCTCGGCGTCCCCCCCGAGGCTAGTTTACGTGTATTTGTTGTGCAGGAAACCCTCGGCTCCGGCGTCGTTCGGACCGAGACCAAGTTCCCTCAAGATAAAAGGATCTTCCGAGATTCGATTGTTTTCATCCGAAACAAATATGAAAAAACAAATTGAAAGAGCTCCCTTGCCTTAAAGATTGGTTATGCATGGTCCCTTACATGATATACGTGCTAGATGCTCCATTGCCCTTAAAAAAAAAAAAATCAACGAGGTTGCAAAGGCTTCTCAATAAATGCATTTGCTGTCCATTATAGTTGAAAGGCAAGCTTCGCTTCACGATGTAATACGCAACATTGACTAATTAATTGACTTGTATCTTGAAATTTCGAATTAATTCAAATTCATAATTTATTTCTTGACTAAAACTTGCTTTCACAATGGTAAAAGTCTTCATCACAATTGTTAAAAATTCTTGTCAACTTAGGTCTTGCTTCACATTGCCTTCATATTCTTGCACACTTATGGTACTTGCGCCTCAAGGTGGCATATGTACGTGCGCCTTCATAACCTTGTGTACGGGGTCTACACCGGTCTAATCCAGTAATTTGTTCACATGTACGTCAGTACGTGCCCCATATGGCTAAACTTTCAAAAGTTCATCGATCTATGTTACCAATCCTATATTTTCATCACTATATAACAACTAAGATGTCAAGGTAAATGAAACTAAATTAGTTATTGGCCCGGGCGATGCCCCGTGTCATTATAAATTTATTACTTAATCGAACTATATATATTTTGGCTTGTTTGTCATTGAGAGCTTAAGTGGTGAATTTTTTTTTTTTTTTTTTATTTAATATGATGGCTTAAGTAGTTTGTTGCTTGTATGAGCTGGTTTGATTATAAGAATAATTTTTTTACATTAAAATCATAAAAATATTAGAAATCAAATTTTAAAAATTTGATGTCAGAATATATACTACTACTCCAATTTTATGAGTCGATGCACAAAATAAAAATGGAGTAATGTTTGATTTCTTACTAACTTTATTATTATGTAATTATTAAGTAGTTATAGTAATTGTCATGCATATGAAGAGTTTATCAATTAAACTTAACATGAATACATGAAAGTTAATGCATTGAGTTTTTCAATAATTAATGATATGGTATGATTTGGCGACGACACATCATACGCCAAATGGCAAAATTGTTGACACATGGCAAAACATCATGTCTTGCCATGAGTTTTAATATATATATTGATTGATATTGATTGATGATATTGATATTGATATGTTTATGTGTACTATCTAATTATAACAATACAAACGCAACAACATCTAACTAAATATGTTATGTGAAAGTATTTTATTTAACTATTTATCATGACTATATTTTAATTTTTTTAATCCTATATAGTGATGAAAATAAGATAAAAGTGTATTGTTGCATGTGGTATACGTCGTGAGAATGTCTGAAATTTATATACATTTTTATTTTCTATATATAGAATTACATAATTGATAGTAGAATTTGACAAAACGAAATAGGTATGTCTACCACACAAAATGTCAAAAATGGACAAAATCTAATTATATAGGAGGTAACATGCTATGAAAGTATGAATTCCTTTTATTCGTTATTTTTTTGCTCATTTATATCTCATTCAAACAATTCTATAAATAAATAAAAATTTCTTGATTGCATGTACGATTCACTTGAATATTATGACAATTGAACTATACTCTTTCTAAAAGCCTAAAAGTTCAAGTAATCTCATTTTCTATCAGATATTTATTGGCCTTATTCTCTTTAATATAGATAGGAACCTCTTATAAATGCTTAGATCCATCAACTTCCTCTTTGACAAATTGTACAAAGGATTTTTAAGGAATAATTAATCTTTTGAAAGTTCAATATTGTAAATTAAACAATTTTTAAAACCCAAATCTTGCTTTTAGACAACTAAACTTGATGGTTGTCAAGTTGTCTGTCAACTATTGTTAGCCCCATACAAGAATTCTTTTGCGGTTAAAAAGGATCCAAAATGAGTCAACATCATAACCTTAACGACTCAAACTACTCACATATTTAGAAAATAGAAACCCCATGCTGTTCCCATCCATCTTTTACCACACATAACCAACTCATTGCCAACTATGCTAATTTAAGGTGGCAACTTTCATATTCAACAACTAATTAACCCCATCAGCACGTTTCACATCTTATGTGGCGCAACCAATTACCTTTCTAATTTTTCAACTAATTGGAAATTTATTTGAAATTCTCTCAATCCAATTTCCAAATATCCCTATTTTACGCGGGATTGTGACTTGTGAGAGAGTTGTATTGTTGGCTTGGTGCAGTTATTTGATAAGAAATACCGGAATTTTTATTTTTTTTTAAAAAAAATACCGACTATATATGGCAACCAATATATAACCAAAAAAGCGGAAAATGGCTTCCCTCTCTTTCAACATGTGATGTGGGCACAGCAAATAGTTCCATTGCTTTGCGGTTGCATTTGCTTTGTCTCAACTGCCTTCTTGAGTTGTAATATGAATTCTTAACGTCTCTGTTGCTTCCCTTGCTGTTTCATCTTTTTGTCTCTCCTTTTTATCTCTGTCTCTCTTCCCTCTCTTTGCTTCCTTCTTCCTCCTCATTCTCGGTTTTGGATCATCGTATACATTCCCGCCAAATGCAGGCATAACTTCGGCTTCCTAGGCTCCCGGTTTTTTCGAGCAGTTTTCGAGGTACGCCCAATCAGAACTTCTTGCCTGTCCGTGAAGAAAGGAATGAGAATTCAGGTCAGATTCATGTCAGGTCAATAGAACATGGTGTATTCTTAAAGTTTAGAAGGTTTATCTATAAGTCAAAAAAAGGGGTTTTTCTTAAATCATTCCATGAACCCCACCATAGTTACTTTATGGCTTTATGCCGACTGAAAACAGATCAAAAGCCTTAAATTCAAGACAGGCAAGAATGAATAATTAATTTCCAGGAAAAAATGTTGTAATATACACAAAAGTTGGATGAACTTTTAAGGTTTTGTGCAACAAAATAATAACATATGGCATATCTTTAAGCAAAATATTCTAAGTAGAATAGGAAAGATTGGTCTTTTGTGTATTGAGTTAGGCAAGTCAAGTCAAACACAATAGCTTAAAGCAAATGTTATCTAAAGAATACAAAATGCTGTGACATTTCTTATATTAGAAGTTACTTTAGGTTAATAGAAAGTTGTTCCACAAAAACAAAACTAAATTTGTGCCAAAAAGTTCTATTGCTTACAGAAACCGGGGTTACCAGATAGAGGAGTGCTCTGCGTTTGATGCACCGGACATGGAGGTGCCAACAAAAAAAACTGTGAATGATTCAAAGGCGTTAACAACGTTTGTGCAAGCTGACACCGAGACTTTCAAGGATGTTGTCCAACGGCTTACAGGATCGTCAGAAGCAGCAGCACATGAAGTAACGACTGCAAAAGGTAACATTGGTGTTAAAAAGCCAGAATTTAAGCTCCATGAAAGGAGACAGTACAAGGCCAAGTTGGAGATAATCAAACCTCCTTTGAGTATTAAGCAAGGAGCAGCTGTTATGCAGCAATATTATCAGGAGCAGCAGCTTCAATCATCGTTAGAGCAACAGAAATTCTCTCCCTCTGCATCAGGGAACAAAAATCGCCAAACAAGCCCTATGACCACCCCAACCAAGTGTTTCTCAAGCCTGTCTTTAGGAGAAAGCAGAGGTGAACCAGCGGCTTCAGACCTGAATACACAAGAAGAAGAGAAAGCTATCAGAGAGAGACGATTTTACTTACATCCTTCCCCAAGATCAAAACCTGGGTTTAATGAGCCAGAATTACTCAGCTTGTTCCCTCTAACATCTCCCAAAACAGGTGAAGACTGAAGAGTCAGGAATTAGCCAGGTAGCACATGAAAAGGCAGAATGCTTTCCTCTTATCTCCTCTTTCTGACTTCCCGCTTTTATTGAATCTTTTCCTCACCCTCTCAGGAATAGACTCATTAACATATTTCTTGTTAGGCAAAAATTTAGAGGATCTCCGTACAATCACCTAATTGAATTCAGCAGATAGTGATAACTGGATATTTTTGTAACCCGCTGCTTAACCCAACTCCATGTAATCACACAATATTATACTTGAGATATTTGAGAGTTAAATTTTCTTACATTATAAGAATGTCTACTTTGTTTTATTCTGTATTAAATTTCTATGCAGTAAGTGTATATTTCTTAGCAAAGCACCTGTATTTTCCTGTATCTCTTGATTTCTTTGATTTGCCAAAATCGAAAACTAGTTGTACCAAGAAAGAATGTATAGACCAGCACTCAGACTTACCAGGGGCATGGGTATCCGATGGATCATATGCACAAAAAAGTTGATCCTTTAAACTTTACCGCCACAAATCATATCACCAATGAGGTTACACATGGCTGATATTTGTGGGCTTCAGTTGATTATTGTCTTCACACATCATCCACATAAGCTATTCTGCAAGTCAAATCAGCTATATTTAGAGCTCAAAATCAGAACAGATACAAAGGAGTTAAAGATTAACCAATCCAAGTATATCCAATAAATAATTTATTGCCTATATCAAATCAAACTGAATAAGCTAGATAATTTATTTAAAACAGACAGACAGACAAAGGTCTTAGGTTATCTTGATGAAATTTTAAGCGAAAATACACTACAACCTATTAAATTATCTCGGAACATTTTAAACAAATATGTCAACAAGTGAAGAAAGTAGTGTCATCAGTACTAGCAACCCATCCCGTATCAGAAAAGATATATATATTGCATGTGCAAGTAACATTATGAACAATAAATGCCATGCATGCATAACGAAACTACTAATTAAATTCTTGTAATTAAAATGTTTAATTGATGGGGATGAAAGTTGAAAATGCGAATGGAAGAAAACAAAGGGAAGAATAAGCTTTAAGTGATGACTCATGGGGCAGACCACATTATTACTTTAAGGGATTAAAGACATAATACAGGATAGACAGGCAGACAGACAGACCGAGACCACATGTAGATATACATCTTTCAAGACATTGAAAAAATAGTGAAGTACCGTCTTTACTCAGGCACCACCCTAGGATTAGTAGGATTGTAGGAAGGTGAGGAAGAAAGGAAATTGACAAAAACAGAAGAAGGCTCTGAAGATGAAAGGAAATTGTGATAAAACAAATACGTTCAACAGAACATCAGAGTTGGTATTCAGGATGGATAGCCTTGAAAAGAAAAGGCAACACAACTAACTTGTGCAATTTTATTTGCTCTTTTTCATGAGGCAGAATCGAGCTTCAAAAGCTATGTTTATATCCCCACCTCCGAAAAACTGTATAAAACAAAGGATATATTCCAGAGAAAAATCGCAGGGCTTCCCGTGGGGCAAGGGTAGGGATGGGAGGTTTACAATTGTGTTTGTGTAGCTTATAGATTTACCAGCCTCGGCAACAGTCACGTGTCAACACATAAAATAATTTTTTTTAAAACAGCCCAATGCAAGTATTTCAATTCATGCATGAGCCTAGCTTCTTTTACTCACTTCTCATTGTTCTCAGTGCCATATGCACACGTCGGCATGAAGCCATGATGATCCAAGCTAAGCAATTTGATTGAGATTTGTCTCCCTTCTAGAGAAGAGAACACGATAGGACCAAGGCAATACCTTTTAACTACTGCCCAAAGTGCCCATTATCAAATATTGAGCGGCTCATTAACTTTTTTATCCAAGGCCATCAATGTGCAGTATATTGCATCTGTCTCGGGATGAGATGAGTCGCCATATACAAATATTCTTCTTTTGCTATTGACTTCAATCCAACTGCATCCAGCAGGCTTCTTCAAATCTCTAGTCTTCATCAGCTTTCTGATCTCCAAGACCCCATCCCACTTTTCATCAGCTGCATGAAGATTTGACATTGCCACATAACTCCCAATATCACTGTCGTCTAAACTAAAAAGTTGATCAGCAACAATCTGACCCAGTTCCACCTCATCATAAGTCCTGCATGCACCAAGCAATACGCTCCATATGTTTGCATTTGCTTTTATAGGCATCTCAGTGACAAAAGTATATGCATCCTTGATTTTGCCTCTTCGAGCAAGAAGATCCACAATGCAACCAAATTGCTCCATGGTAGGTTTAACTCCAAAATCCTTCTCTATGGAATGAAAAATCTTCGAGCCCTCATCCACAAGTCCAGCATGACTGCAGGCCGACAAGATGGCTGTGAGAGCTACATGATCTGGCTTCACACCCAACACAAGCATGTGATTGAACACGGCAAGTGCTTCTTTTCCCATACCATGCATGGCATATCCACCAATTAGAGCTGTGAACATAACTAGGTCTTTATGGGAACTTGACCAAAAAAGCTTTGTAGCTAACCTCAAGCTGCCACATTTTGAGTATACATCTATCATGGTTCCTATCAATTGAATGTCATCAATACAAGCTCGGACCATGTATCCATGACACTGCCTAAGCAAATGGGCTGAAGCCAAGTTAGCACACATAGGTAGAATGCTCATAATGGTTGTTGCATCAGGCTTCACACCTTTAACTTGAAACTCAAACAACAGAGCCGCAGCCTGTTCAAGACAATTATTCTCCACATAGGCTCGGATCATTAAATTATATGTCACAAGATCAGTTTGAGACATACACTCCAGAACATTACAAGGTCCAGCTTGAGCTTGTAAATTGCAAGTCAAGGATCCTGGTTTTGCTAAATCCCACTTCAGCCTCCCTTCACTTAATATTATTCCAGAAATCTTACCAACGTCATCCACACAACCACATTTAGAATAAGCATCAAGTAAAGCATTACCTAGTGTAGGTTGAGTAGTATTTTGACAAAGACAGGCCCTTAGTAAGTAACCATGAGCCTCTTTAACCTTATATAATCTGGAAACACTTCCATAAAACCGGATCAAGGTTAATATAGTGATGGAATCAGGTAAGAACCCCTCTTCAAACATTTGGTGTAACAGATTAACTAACTGTGATTCCCTTCCACTATCAGCAAAAGCATCAAGCATTGAGTTCCAGGAGATCAAATCCTTCTGAGATATGATATTAAATGTCCTCAAAGATGAATCTAAGTCATCGCACTTAGCATACGAGCTTATCAGGGCGTTACTAACTGCTGTGTCAGTATATAAAGTTGGATATTGGAAAGTATAGCCATGAATCTGCTTAACCATCCACAGATTTTGCAATTGGCCACAAGCAGGGAGGACAGAAATTAGAGTAACAGAGTCTGGTTCCAGCATCTTCCCTGAAATTAGATTGTGAAACAAGTGGACTGCTTTAGAATTCTCATTGTTTGAGGCATATCCGCCAATAATGACATTCCATGAAACTAGATCCCGTGATGTCATCCCAGAAAACAACGCTTCTGCACCTTCCAACACACCCATCCTCAAGTAAAAACTCATAAGAGCGTTGACCACAAAAACATCCTTTTGCAGCTCACAATGTTTAAGAGCATAAACATGCAACTCTCTCCCTAAATTATGAGTAATATCTCTATCTAAAGTGGCGCATACAGGTAGAATACTTGCGAGAGTAGCATAGTTTGGCGCAACATGCCCCAACAACATACGTCTAAACAGCAAATAAGCATCACTATAGAACCCTCCCTCAGTAAACCCAGAAATTAATGCATTCCATGAGACAACATCTTTATCATATATCTCACAAAAGGATGCATATGCACCATCATAAACCAGCCCACATTTCGCATACATAGATACAAGTGAATTTCCCACAAGTGTTTCAGAAGCCCATCCAGATTTCACAGCATAAGAATGTATGCTTTTACCAGCATCTAAACTCCTCAAACGGGCACAAACAGGAAGAATGATAGCAATACTTACAGGGCTGAGTTCAGCTTCTTGACAAGTATGCATACTATACACTAATCTCATCACTTTATCGTCATGAGAATAGGACCCAGCTATACCGGCCAATACAATGTTCCAAACAACAGTATCGCGCTTTGGCATCTGATCAAACAGTTTCTTGCAGTCATCAAAGGACTTAGTCTTAGCATACACATTAAGCAGTCCCTTAGATACAGAAAGACAGGAAAGATGACCCAGCTTAACAACAACACTATGAAGAGCTCTGCCTACATTAAGTGCTGGGAGAATTGCACATGATTTTAAAGCAGCTTGCAGCACAATGTGATCAGGCCTAAATCCAAATGGATATCGTAATTTTGAAAGGAAAAGTGATAAAACCTCATCATGTCTCCCACCAATAGATTGAGCCCTTACAAGTTCACTCCATGCTTTGAAGTCTGGCATTTGCATTGTACTCTAATGCATTCTATGAATGTCAGCTAGCAAAGTCCCTAGGAGATGTACCATGAACCTTGGTTCGAAACCCGTGTACATCATCTGTTAACCACTTGGGCATCCTCTAAAAACCCCAGAAAATAGTGGGTCTTATATACATCTCAAGATACCTTCAATCAAGCTATACAACACCCTGGTATAAGCAAATATCCCCTTTGAAGTTCTCTCTTCTACACGAAGTTCCTACTTTAGGAACGATGTTTACTCACTAATAACACTAAATTCAGCTCAAAATTTGGTACAGCGTGCAAGAATTAAAACCCCTTTTGCTTTTATGGGATTTAGGCAAGTTTTTTCAGTGAGGACTTCTAACAAACAGTTGGTGGGCAGCCCCTTTAGCTATATCAAACAACACCTATTGTAGACCTTTGGTTGGAGGATTCTGTATTGTACAACAAGCGCCTAATATGCGTCTCTACAGTGGTACATGCGCCTGTTATATGAGTCTGTGCTGGTTCGAGCGCATACTAATGGCGCCTATTCCAAGAACACAAATGAGCCACTGATTTTGAGTGTATGCGAGGTGGTGCAATGTGCCAAGAGGTGCAGAGTGTGCGGTTGGAGATGGTGGTGGGTGGTGGCGTGAAAGATTGGTGGGTGTGAAAAGTGATGGTGGTGGCGTGAAAGGGTGGGTGTCTTAAAACGAGAGTAAAAAAAATACGTATACAAATATAACCATTAACCAAGAGTACTCTTGGAATCTAGATAGTTTTTTTTATAAATCCATAATAATTTAAAAAAAAAAAAAAAAAAAAAAACAGAAATAACATATTATTCCCTCTGTTCCTAAATTACATTCATATTTCTATTATTTATTCTCACATAATAGAGAGAAATAGGAATGTATTTTAGGGACGGAAAGAGTATAATTTAAGGTAAAAAATAAAAGGTTTAAAAAAATAAGTAAAAATAAAAATAAGAATATGATGTCAAGAATTGATTTAAGCGGAAAATATTTTTACCACAACTTGAAATCTGTACAATTTAAATAAGGAATAATGTCAGCGGTTATTACTTTAATTATATTTATAGATTTTAAGATCCAATGAAAAAGTCCTATATTCTTACTAGGCCTCGACATCGACAAAGTGATATTTAGCAAGAGATGTGACTTTGAGTCATATTTTGCATCTCAATATGATATATACTTAAAAATGCCAATTATTCTTGTGTCAGTATTTCCTAGCATTTTCATTATTGTAACACTGGCTTGTTTTACTTTTAGGAAAAGCTTATAAGAGTATGGGCATTGGTGAGGTTACTCACCATTCTCCACCTCACTTTCAACTATTTTTTTTATTTATCTTTTTTCCAAATCATCTTCCACCTCACCTTCCACTATCTTAAGCTACTAGTATGAGTCACCTTATTTATTTCTCTAGATAGCTTATTTATTTATCTACAATGGTGAGGTTACTCACCATTCTCTCTCCTAACTACCCCATCATTTTCTCTTTCTCACTCTTGTTTTATTTTATATTTTTTAAAACATGTATTAATCTCTATTATTTATTTGTAATTTTTGAACTTACATAATTAATTAAAAAAAGTTAAGACATTTTTAATTTTTTTTCTTTTTAATTAGAGCATTATAAATAGTACAATATTAATAAAAAAAAATTTCTAATTTTTGAAATGAAAAGTACAAAAATAATACAATATATTAATAACATAGTTTATTTAGCAAAGACATCCATTGAAATTTAAAATACAATATTCATTAACAACGACTTTTGTCATCTCTTCATTCGTTGCCGAAACGTCCCCATATATGTTCAACCAAGTCATTCTTTAGTGCAATATTGGAAGATTGGTTATTTGGATTATTTTGAGAGGAACCACTTCCGTAATTAGGATTATTAAGATCCATAATCACAAAATATTTTTATAATGAAAAAAAGAAGAGTGAAATTTTAAGGGTGAAAAACTATATCAATATTAGGCTCTATTTATAGATAAAATTATGATTATACCGTTGGTGAAATTATTTTTTTGAAATATGTTTAAATGAAGTGAAAAATTACCGTTAGAGTAATAATATCAACACGAAAGTGCTCCAAATAATAGAGCCGTTGGAGAGCTGTTGGACTAAAACAACATCTCATGCAAATGTTCAGCAATTTGGATGAGTTGTCATGTGGTAATTGGACCAACGAATAAATATGAGATTCCTTTATAAAAGAGTCAGCAAAGCCCATGCATATGTCAGTTACTCATCAGAGCATCAGCAGACGTTGCTTCCCCTCTTTGTGAGTATGTAACGAGTCACCGTATGCAATGGTAAGGTAGCTCAGAAGAAGAGAGAGATAGGGGGTTACGGTGATGAGCATGGGCATTGGTGAGTCACAAGCCTACTCAGAAGAAGAGAGAGATAGGGGGTTACGGTGATGAGCATGGGTATTGGTGAGTCACAAGCCTACTCAGAAGAAGAGAGAGATAGGGGGTTACGGCTTGTGACTCTCTCTTTTTCTGAGCTACCTTACCACTGCATACGGTGACTCGTTAAGATATTTTTTTAAAAAACAATAATTGTAGAAGCAAGATAAAATTGGGGGGAAAATGAATCAAATAACATTCATGTACATATATATTATATATATATATATTGAGTTAAGCTAGGTTTATTTTACATGTGGCATGGTAGGATGATGGTTTGTGTTTTTAAATAGTAGTACTAAAGTATTAAGTATAGATTTTTTAAAAAAATATAAGAAAGGGAATTGATTAATGAAGGGAGGTGACATGTGGCATTGGTGGAAAAATAAAGTTTACATGTGGCATGTTGGGGAGGTGACGTGTGACATTGGTGAAAAACAAAATATAAATATGGATATCATATTGTTATTAAAAAAATACAAAGTCTTATATGTGGATAGGCATGCTAGCCACATGATATGGTGTCGCCACTTAATGTAATCACATATAAGGCAATTAATTAAGTAATAGGGGGTTACGGTGATGAGCAAATATGTAGATTACTTAAATGAGAAAAAAAAGTTACTCTTTTAAAAAAATGAAATTATTCTTTCACTTTTTAAAACAAAAGAATAGGGATTACTCGAATGGACATTGGGTTACTTATTTCAAAACTAATTGATTGCACTCGTAAAATGAATTTGGTTACTTTTATGGACAACATAGGGTTATTCTTATGAAAAAAATAAGGTTACTTATATATGTGATTAAAGATTACTCTTATAAATCAATGTGGCCATACCGTGTGACTAGCAAGATACAACGTTAATTAAACGATTTTTTCACCATATAACACTAAGTTTTTGTTTATTCACTATATACCCTTGAACTTTTTAAAATTCATCATATACCCACGAGTTTTTAAAAAAATACACCATATATTTTTGATAACTAATGAATGTTTACTTCGTCAGTTATTAGGACTAATTATGAACCGAAAGCATCCTAAATACATTACATATCCCATAAACCACCCAAACTCTTTTTCCCACCACTTAAACCACCCCAAATTTTCTTTTCTTATCCTTAAAATCAATCATACGTATATGGTTATGGAGGTTTGAAGTGGTTTCGGGGGGGTGGAGAAAAGAGATGAGTGATTTCGGGGATGGGTAAGAGATATAAGATGGTTTAGATGCATAATTAACCAAATTCCATTCATCTTGTTATCATTAAGGAATATAAGATAAATTTTTGTAACAACACAAGGGTGTATGGTAAGTTTGAACACAAAGTGAATAAACAAAAAAAAACTCATGAGTATATAGAAAAAAAAATCTCTATATATATATATATATTAAAACTTAATGGGAAGCCATGAGCCCGCCACGTGTTATCGTGACTAGGCATATGATGTGGCGCCATGTCATAGTTGAACTCCAACGGTTTGGTCTTTGGATTCCCTCAAGTCTTATAACCCTCAATTTAAGAGAATGTTTAAGGTGATTAATCACCATCATTACTCTCTTGATAAGTAACTCTCATAACCCTCCATTTAAGAGGATGTTTAAGGTGATTATTCATCTCCCCTTTGTTCTTTCATGTTTCTCTATAAATAGAAGAAACCTTTATTCTGATTTTTATAATTGAAAAATACATCAACCACAATTGTCTAAACACATTCTCTATTGCGCATAAGTTACTTGACTCAAATCATTGTTAACCTTAAAGGCATGTGTCGGTGAATACAATTAAGCACATTGGTTGCGCCGAAAATTCATTTTCAAGTTATTGATTTCCAACACACCGATATTATTCCATTGTTTGTGAAATTATTATCTATTTGATCTTACTTAAATATTTTTATATTATTTGTACTAGACTACTCCTTTATTTACAACAAATGTAACTAATTTAATTTTTTTTTTTTGTATTTTATCACATAATCTATTAACTATTATTAAAATTGAAGATGATGACATCATCACTGCCCATGTGTCATTATCTTAATAAAAAATTTCCCGCCTAAATGCAATGATTACGTCATTTATTTATATATATATATATATATTTGTGTGTGTAGCGTTATCCTATTTAACATTTTTGAAATTTAAATATTAGAAGCTTCTATCTTACAACTAAAACATATCAATTTATCGTAGAAAATTGAAACAATTTTAAATACCACGCTAATAAATAATCTCCTATATTGAACTATGAAATAGACAATGTCGAATAATAGCTATATCATAGTTTTGATGAAAATAAAAGATTTTAAATTAAAAAATGTACGTAATTTTTATTTATGTTAATGTACAATAGCAATTTATTATTAAAATGTACAAATTAAAAATATGTTTTATATAAACCGTGCATTGCACGGTATCTAATCTTGTTTTTATTATAAAGCCTCATTTATAATATACATATAATGACCCGGGGCATAGCCCGGGCTAAAAACTACTTCCTCTGTTCTTTTTTACTTGACTTGTTTCTTTTATCACGCTTGCCAATGCAAAATTTTAATGGTCAATAATTTTAATTCTCCATAGTTAAAAAATATAAAAGTTATAAATTATGATAGTAGTTATTGAGACGTATTCAAAATGATCCAACATAAATATGTTTTTCCTTACATATTATTCACAAAACACGGTCAAAAGAGGGGTGGTGAATAGTGTAAAAGTCAAAGCGAGTTGAGTAAAAAAGAATGGAGGAAGTACTTAATTAAAAGAAAAAAAAAACGTTAAAATATCTCCCACGGCTTCACTCTCACAACTTTCTCTCTCTCAGACGTGCTGAGAACGTGAGCGTGAGAGAATCAATCAATCCATCCTCTTCAAACGAACAAACCCACTTCGATTGACGGAGAAAACTTAGTTATGGCGCCGCCGGCAATCGCAGAAGGCGGCGGAGGAGGTGCGCAGCCACCGCAACAACGTCAAGGTTTTGGACAATCGATCTCTGGAGTTATAAGAATGGCGGTATTTTGGTATTTTGCATCCAAATTCTTCTTTTCCCCTAAAAAACCCGCTGATCCTGCTCTTCTTATGAACAATCTCTTCCAAAAGGGCGAACCTTTGGTATGAATTTCATTGATTTTTTTATATGATGTTGTTACTCTTCATGTTTCGATCTGATTTATGTGTTTTTCAATTTAGGATGGTGATTTAGTGTTTTTTTGTTAATTTGATTGATTTTTGCGTGTTTTTTGATCTGGGTTTTCTATGTTTTTGATCAATTGAAGTGTGTTTTAGCTCCGTTGATCTATTTGATTATTGATTTTGTAGTATTGGATTTGAATTAATTGTGTCTTGTTTGTTTATTTAATTTGATTTTGTATGTTGTATGATACTGCATCTGGGGTTTTAATTTTGGAATATTTGAAGTTAATAGAAAAAAGAATGATTTTCTTGGGTGAAGGGGTTTAATTGGGGTTTTAAGGCCAGGTGACTAATTCTCTTTTATACTACGTAGAATTGTTCTGTCTATGTGCGATTGGAGAATATGAGTGGCTTCATACTTTCCAGCTTTCGGCCGGTTGGAAGCTCGCCGGGTTTCTAATTTAATCCATGGACATGCTATTGTTCTGTTTGTGGGTTTTAGCTTTTTCCCAAAAACTCTTTTATATGGAAAGTTGGTTCCTTTTGGTTTCATTGATATTTAATTTTGTTGACAACCTCTTATATAATTGATCCGGCTTCTCGAGGCTGAGTACTCGTTTGTCTTAGGTTATTGAGTGCGTACATGTGATGGAGTATCTTTTTAGGCAGAGAAATTAATGTAATACTGTCCTTTTAGAACTGGGTTGTTTGGGATTTTATAGCTTTGTGCAGCATGGATGAATAGTTGTATGTGTGCTCATCCTTGTAGGAAATATATCAATGTATCATTGATGAAGGTTTTAAGCAAATGACAAGAGTGTATGTGTTTTCTGGTTATGTTATTGAGCATCAAGCGTATTTATTTATCGTTCATGACCATTGTAGTCAGTTATGCAATGGTAGAACATTGATTTTCTGATTGTTTTGTTTTTCTTCTAATTGATATTTGTGTTTTTGGGATATATGGTTATATTTTTCTGAGCATGACATATAGATCTTTGTTTTTGTAGGATATGTGGTTTTATCTTTCGGAACATGAAAAATTCAGAGATTTTGGGAATGAACAAGCTCTCATCTGGCATGAGACTAACATCCCTTATGCAGTCTGGAAACCTGAGAGTACCAGGACGTTGTCCTTAAACTATCAGCCTTCTGAGGTGATCTTATTTGTTCAGATACGAATTGTTTATACTATCCTATAGCACCATGTTTAATTTTTAGAACTTTTGTGAATGCATTTCATGCTTTTTAGCTGGAATATTCTTCTGTTGAATGCTCCTATTTTAACTGTTGCTCTGTGTTACATTTATCTCCAGGATTTAAAGCATAATGGGACTTTGTATGCGCATGTATTCTTTGCTCGTTCTGGATATTCTCCTGATCCAAGTGAGCCAGAGTACCAACCTTTGGCTACCTTTGGTAGAAGCAAGCGTATGCTCACCTGTCCTTATGATTATGTGTACATATAAGCTTAGTCAAGATAAAATGTTTTAACAAATTGTATTTCTATTAATAATTATCTATTTTTTGAACTGCAGCTGTTGTGACATTCTTGCCCAAGTCTAAAGTTGACAAAAGGAAATCCTTATTGGGAGACACCAAAAGCTCTTCTGAGGACAAAACAACGTCAAAGGTGGGTATGAGCCGTATATTTATGGCCATTTATGTTCTTTTTCCGATCTATGTCCCAGTTCATATATTGTTGATTGTATTAGAGATACCTTTAACATGGTCTAGAATTTATGTTTGCTGAGTATAAGATATCCCTCATTGGTCTCCTATTGGTACTCTGTTGAATTTTTGTTATGCAGCTACCTTTAAGCTAGAACTAGTGTTGATAGATAAGTTAAAATGATCTTAGGGTCCACTTTATGAAATCTTTACCCATGTAAACTAAAGATCAAGAAAGTTGTTAGAGAAGTTTTGTTACTTTGCTGTATGTATGGCGTAAGTGCATAACTTATCCAGTATTCAGGTTGTGAGTGTTGTTTTATTATTGTATAAAATTCTTGTTCATTTTTGACATAATTATAAGTACCTCTAGTGTGCTATACTGCTATAAGCCTATAACTTGAAATTGTAAAGACTAAGGGTGTGTTCTATTCACCTGATTTTCAGTTATCTAAACTTAATTGAACTTACTAGACCTTATTAAAACTTATTTCAGTTGTAATTTGAATTTGGGTAACTCTTATCAGAACTTACTTTTCCTTTTATGAACTTAACTAAATATATCTGGACTTATCAAACCTCAAATAAGTGAAAATTAGGTGAACACAACAGGCCCTAAGTGGTTATTTGGTTGTCAAGAAGAGAACTTACAACTTCTAGAATATAGAAAGTTGGAATGTTGCTTGATGGAAAAACATATGGCAAGTATATAGCTGATCCCTTTCTTGGAAGTCTATTACGGAGTATCCTGAATAGAAACAAATTGCATCTAAATCATGTCTCATTTAAATGTCCTATATTTATTCTCTTTGAAATGGTGAGCAAGTTGGCTGCCTTTAACCTCTAAAATTAGATGTCTAACGGAAAGGGCCACTTTGCAATTGTATGGGCAAGGCTTCCCAGTTCCCATCCTGTCTGATAAGGCTTGTAAGAGGGATCAGGGTAATGATTATGGTATGGCCATATGGTAGTCTTAACAATTCAAGTTCTATTCATCCGAGGAATGTTGGACACACCCTAAAAATTTCATGCTGTTAGTTTCAGATAGCCGCCTGATTAACAATGTAAATTGCTTTCTCAAGTAAAAGAAAAAAAGCTTATGAGATTTTTGTTGATGCTATCAGGTTGAAGAAGATTTGCAGGCAGATCCTAAAGATGAAGGCCCCCCTGAATGGATTTCTTATTGGAAACCTAACATGACAATCAATTTGGTTGATGATTTCACTAGGTGTGTTAAGTTCACCTCTAGCATTATAGTGCACTATCGTTGAAGTCTCTTTTTCGTTGTACTGTCTATGCTCCTTTTTTGGCAGTATAATTTGTGAGATTAAGGCACTATATTTAAGAAGTATAATTTGTGGTGGACTTTGTCTCCAAGCAGAGTTAGCCGACCCCACATATGAGATTAAGGCTTTGATTGATTAATTTGTCTCCAAGTAGTGAAGTTCAATACTGATTCTCATAAAAGTTCAAGGGGTCTTCAGCTTCTTAATGCCTTAATGGTTGCTGAGAGATATTGACCCTTTTTTTTTTTTAATTTCAAAGAAGATGTGTTTGTGTAGTGTCGTTTTTAGCTCTATTTTCAGGCTGTCATGACTCTTTGAGTTTTGCTGTTAGTGGTAATTTAAAATTTATTGTTTCTGCTGCTGTTATATTCGGTAGGTCCTATATATTCAAGTCTTGTTATATATTTAAGTTACAATATTTATGCTAAAAAATACTAAAATAATTTGTAATACTCTTCTTTAAAAAAAAAAAAAAAATTAAAACGTTGAAACCAGCCACTACCCTGTGAATTTCATTTTGTTATTTCTTCAAGATTTGTAATTTTTTTTTAATTCAATTCTCTTTCTCTTGTTTTGACAGGTATTCTGCAAATTCTGTTCCTCCAAACATTGTGCCTCGTATCCTTTGATCTTTATTTCCTTGCATTTTAAGTTTCTTTGATATTAATTTGCATGGTTTGGACTGCTGGGCCTTTTGGTCTTTAGTATTGTACAGAATGTGTAAGTGTATAAACTCAGAAGCAAGCGTTATTCCTTTGGCTAATGTGCTGTAAATGATTTTGTTGGGAGGAACCCCTTATGTGTAGCATTGATCACTGAATTACCTCGTAGGCTCTTGTTTGTACTTGTGTGTTACTATGGTGGCATTTGCGTTTAACTTAATATGAGATTTTCCTCACATGGATAGTATGTGTAGGTTTATCTGTAGAGAGTGTTAATTTTCACTCTAACCAACTCTTGTACATTGGTTATTATTATTATTATTTTTTGTAAGCTCCTCTGTTGTTGCAGAAACTGATCTGCCCTCTGATATTGCAAAACTCAGTATGAGTATTGTTATACTTACAATGATTTGCATATGATTTAAACCAGTATAGAGTGGAACTCTAAGCCATCTGGTGAGTTGTGATTTGTGGTTTACTATTTGAGCTTCCTTGACCTTGTGGCACAGATCTGAATATTGAGCCCAAAACAGGGAACTATTTCCCAACCATATTCTTCAATGAGTTTTGGCTACTCAAAGATAAGTTGATACCGATCAATGAGACAGTGACTGAACTTCCATTACATTTGGAGGTGGCTCCTATGAGCATGACCAAGTGGCAGCTATTCCTGCAGATCGACGAGTCATTTCAGATTCATCGCTCTTATGGAAGTATGCTTGAAGGCGAGGCTGATGAGCTTAAGGTGTGTTTATTGTGAAGCCCTATTAATATGCTTTTCTGAGGTATTTGTTGGGGAATGTTAAGATGCCGCTAGGCAAATATGGTATATAAATTTTGGGAGTTTCTATGAATCATTTAGTTGTATGAATTTATTATCATATGATGGTTTATGATTTCAGGAATATTGACAAATAATTTGGTTATTTCCAACAGTGTTGCCATGTTGAAATATTTTAGTAGGCTATTAGGTAGCTTATCTGGGGTGTTGACCTGCAAAGTGAACTTAGTAGATTATCTTTTCCAACTTGTTGATGTGTTTTTTATGTGAAGCAGATGCTGGAGCTACTGATTTAGTAAATGAGCTCTGTATAAACTATGGTCATGAATTTTAAGAACTTACAAAGAATTTTGACAACCTAGCTTCATGCTTGGAAGTTTTATAGCTCAACCAGCTGACACTTTCATTTTATTTATGTATTAATATTTTTAAGCATATATGTATAGATTGCAAAATGTTTATATAAGTATCATAATATTTTTATTTCTTTTTTTTTTGTAACAGTTTTGTAAGGTTGTTTAAAATAAATAATTGAAACTGTGCCATGTCTCCATTTCTGCAATTATGTTCTTTTGTAACCCTAGTCCCATGTTTTCCAGTCTGTCTATTTGCTCTTCTGATGGTGAGTCCAGAACAGAGGGGTCCCGGATTTGTTTTCTTCTCTACTTTGTTGATTATATTTCCCAATTGCGTTGATTGCCTAGTGTTCTACCACATTACAGTTTATTTGCTAGAAAATCTTCATAAAGGTCTTTTTCATTTATCAGTTTATAAGATCCCTGTTTTTTTGTTTTTTTTTTTTTGCATCTTGGTGTTGTTCCTCATCACAGTGTATTTTTTTAATTTTCTTTGCAGAGGGTATTCTTGGAAGGGAATCCTTACCTTCTTGCAATCACAATGACAGTTTCACTTTTTCATTCTTTGTTTGACTTTCTGGCCTTCAAGAATGGTGAGTTACAGTTTTAAGTTGCTTTGGTGGAATGTTGTTTCCTGTTCTTATATATCTAACTCTATTTTTGTGTTGACACTCATCAGATATTCAATTCTGGAACAAGAACAAGTCAATGGAGGGGTTATCTGCTAAGTCAGTTGTTGTCAGCTTTATCTCTCAGTTGATTGTTTTCCTCTATCTCCTGGATAATGATACTTCATGGATGATTCTTGTGAGCTCTGGAATCGGTTGCTGCATTGAATTTTGGAAAATAGGGAAAGCGATGCACATAGAGGTATGATATCTGGTTGTAATTCTTGGGTAGCCTCTTTTTGTTTGTTGGAGAGCTATATTCATGCTACATCCTTTACTTGTCTATCCTTCATTTGGCCCTGCAAATACGTGCCACTTTACTTGTTAAAATTAGACTTTTGACTAATTTTTTTATTAGAAGATTTTAAAATCATGTTGGTAGATGGAGTATGAAGTTATAAACTTTGAAGCCAAATTTCCTTCATTTATCTTGAATAGAGGAGCTTTATTTTGGACTGCCTTGATTTATATGTAGTAGGGATAAATCTGCATTTCTTTTTTAATGAAGTTTTGGTGAGTAGAAATTCAGACTCATATCAATTGACTTGGCTCACAATATCTTTATGTCCTTTTTTCAGTTGGATAGATCTGGCAGGATTCCTTTACTAAGGTTTAAAGATCGGGATTCCTATAAAATGAACAAGACAAAGGAGTATGACGACATTGCGATGAAATATCTCTCATATCTCTTGTTCTTCCTTGTTGTGTGCTCCTCCATTTACTCTTTGAAGTATGAACGCCACAAAAGTTGGTACTCATGGATTCTTTCTTCAATGACACAATGTGTATATATGTTTGGTAAGTGTTCACTCGTTTTTTGTTTCTTGTACGTATCCTGAATTTGAAATTTTGATATGACAATTGAAGATCGAAGCTTTTTATCGTTCTTTTATACTTTCTTCCGTCATCTTTTAATCGCAACTTTGGACTCTCATGGTTTCCAAGGCATGACTTTGACCTTTTTAATATCTTGAGCAACATATTAGTTTAGAAATTTTTGGTTGATAAAACTGGTTTAAAAGTGTGGATGAGAATATGATATGTGTTTCATAGGATTGTTCTTTTGATTTTGGAGGTTGCTAACTAATAAAGCAATTACCCTAATAGTTTCTACTAATATCTGAGTGTTCACAGATGTGTGTTATTAGCATTTTATGGCTGGGTGTTGTTTGTGCTTCATAAGCAGCTGGATATAGTTTATATGAGTACTTAGTCTTTAGCATGTAGCACGATTTTGTAGGAAGGATGTTTCTTTTGGAAATCTAGTGTTTTTTGGGTCATAAAAGAAACAATCTTTTTTCTTCATGATGCATTTTCGACTGTGTTATGTTCTTTTTCAGATTGGGTACTTGTTTATTATGTCTCTCTTATCAGACAGTATTTGATATGCTCCCTTCTTTGTAGGCTTCATTATGATGTGTCCCCAGTTGTTTATTAACTACAAGCTGAAGTCTGTGGCTCACATGCCCTGGCGCCAAATGACATACAAGTTCTTGAACACCATTATTGACGATCTCTTTGCCTTTGTCATCAAGATGCCCACACTTCATCGGCTTTCAGTTTTCCGTGATGGTAAGACTAATTTAAAACTCCTGAACACTTTCATTGCGCTTGATACTGAATTTTCCCTTAAAACAAAATTTGGGAGTTCTTGATCATATCTGCCGCTTCTTGGGGTGGGGTGGGGGGGATTTGTGAAACAGTATGTTTGGTTGTGGTTAATTTCATGTTACTATTTTGTGATTAGGGTTGATTATAACTTTGCTTTGTATCTGCAGATATCATATTTTTGATATATGTTTATCAAAGATGGGTTTACCCAGTTGACAAAAAGAGGGTGAATGAATTCGGTTTTGGTGGTGAGGATGATAGCCAGTCTACCGAGGCCATTGAATCAACTAAAAAGGATGAGGGTCAATCTTCTGAGGCCATTGAAGCAACAAACGAGGCCGATAAGAAAACCAACTGATCACTGTTTTTAGTTTTGTTCCCACACCAACATTTTTTTTTTCCAGCTGTAAAGTGTCAATTAGTAAGAATTATTGTCACTTCATTAATTTTTTTCAACAATTTTGCTTTATTTACTGCTAATGTTGTTTCATTAATTATAATCAGTTTTCATAATTAGAAATAGCACAAGGATAGATTGTTCTCTCGCTTAGGAAGCAAGGAGATGAGCTACTGTAATTCTAGTGACTTTAATCAATTGCTTTTGACACTAATGAGAATTTTGATTGCATAAGAAGGGCATTGATGCCTTTACCTTTTACGGAGTAATTATTTTTCGAGTACTTCTGATGATTTATCCATATTTCGAGTCGTTAAGGTATGGATTTCCAAATTTAGTCAAGAAGAATTGCAGCAATTTCTTTCTCACCTTCGAAATGATTAGTACTTTGCGTATGATTCTTTGATCTTCATAGGTTTATTATTGCTGAATTATGTATGTTCATTAAAGACTTTTTTATTCTTATTGCCGAAATTTGATAAATTATCAAAATGTGTAATCTCAGCATTTTTTAACCATTCAACTGTTTCAATTTACTATGTTCTATCTGTTGAATAAATAAAAATTCATATGTTTCAATGTAGCAAGGTATTACTTGTTATAATTAATTTTGTTGGTTGGCCAGTTGATCAAAATATATTCATGGAATTGGGTGGATTGGTATGAGTCCAAAATTCTTTTGATTAGTACTTGGGGTATGTTCTGACTGACTAAATTGAGCTGAATTGAATTGAATTTATTAGAGTTGAGCTGAACTGAACTGAACTTATTAAAACAGAACTGAAATGAACTGAATATTTTATAAGAGAAGGAAATTAGGAGCTGAACGAAACTGAATATATTAGAGCTAAATTGAACTGATCTATTAGAGCTTAACTGAAATGTAAATAATCGTATCAGAAAAGGCCTATAGAATTACTTTGCGACAAAAATGAAATTACTCGGTATATGGCTAGATATACACATTTGTTTTTATAAAGGTCATAATCATGAGTCTATAAGATCCCGCTCTCTTACGCAACTACTCTCATTTCACTCTTTAACACAAATATCATGGGATAAAAAACCTTACTCGTCTCTCATCAATCAAAACTAGATATACTATTTACGTATCAATAAGATTGTGAATTGTGATTACTCAAAAAAGAAAATTGTTATACATAGCCCTTAGGGCTATATATAAGAATTAAATTTATACTTGAAAATCATAAAAAGTATAAAAATCATCAAAATATAAACACTAATAACACTGATTTACGCGTGTTTTTGTCATGAATACCTAAATTTTATACAATTTCCAAGAGTATATTTAATGCTTATATATAACCCTTAGGGCTATATATAAAATTACCCCTCAAAAAATTAATATTACTTTTCATAAATAAAATTAATTTCAAAAAATTCTATCAAATTTAATGAAATTTTGGAATTCGAAAGTGATGGATAGTTCAAGTGGTTAGAGCTCCCCTTTCGGTTTAGGTGATTCTGTGATTGAAAAAATGGAATTCGAGCCCACAATTAAGACAATTTTACCCTTAAAAAATTATGGTTTCTTCACTTTCTTCGTCTTCAGTCACTTCACTTCTCCATATTTTCCAAGTTTCCAGTTCTCACTCACTCTAATCCTCGCTCCAAACACTTCCTCTCACCTCTCGCCGGCGCATTATCGGCGAATTTTCTCCGGCGAACTCTCTTCGCTGCTGCATTTCGTTCCGATCGTCGGAAAACTTGAAGGTGACGCAATATTCTGACGTTTCTTTCTCTCTTTCTTCCTTTAATCTGGTTCTTGATGATGTTGTTTTTGAATTATTTTGCTGAATTTTTGTGTTTATTTTTGATGTATTGATTGATTAATCCCAGTCAATTGTCAATATGCTTGTTCATGGTATTCACGTCTATTTTGACTTTCATATGAAGTTGTTTGTCAAATATTTGGCTATTAACTGATTTGCATTGTTTATGTTAAAATTATCTGGGTTTCTTGTTGTGCTCTTGATTATTGATTAGTGTATAAATTGCTGATCCTATGATAGTTTGATGAGTTTGTAATGTAGAAGTAGTGGATTCATTATTGAATACTGATTGATTTATGATTGTTGAGGCTTACATTGTGTTTATAAACTTGTGTATAAATTGCTGATTGAGAATTGTTGGACAGTAAACTCAAGATGAGTTCAAGAAAGGGTGTTGATGACTCGAGCCATGCTGTTAAGAAATTTGGAAGGGGGAGACCATGGGTCCAACCAAACCCCCCACCAAAGGCATGGGGTCAGCCCGACACTGCTCATAGACTAGGCATACGTAGCTATAATGCCTCGAACGGGAATTGGTCTATGAAAGACGGATCGTCTCAACTGAAAGAGGAGGAGGAGGAGGAGGTTGATGAAAAAGAGAAGGAACATAATGATTCAGAGGATGATGAAGTGTACTCTGATGATGATGACTATCTTGTGAATGATGATTCTGATTCGGATGAAGGACCACCATCTCATGAGTCGATGAAGAACCATAAGATGTTGAAGGGGTTTTTTAAGAAAATTGATGCTCTGACAGTTGAGGAAATAAATAAGCCAGAACGGGAATGGCATTGTCCTGCATGCCATGATGGCCCTGGCGCCATCACTTGGTATAAGGGTCTCCAGCCTTTAATGGCGCATGCTAGGACAAAAGGCTCTCAAAGAGTCAAGCTCCATCGAACATTTGCAGATATATTGGATGAGGAGCTTCGGATAAGAGGAACTTCTGTGGTGCCTGCTGGAGAATCATATGCTCAGTGGGTGGGTTTGAAGCAAGAGGTGGAAGATCATGACATTGTCTGGCCTCCTATGGTTATGATCATGAACACATTGCTGGACACTGATGACAATGATATGGTATGCATTTATGTTTGTTATTTATACATTCGTTAATTGGTCTTGCAATTTCTATGTATATCAGAAACCTCACATATATTTACCATAATATGTACTGAAATCCCTTGTGGATCTGTAGGCTGCAGTTTTTTCAATTTGTTAATTTGTTGTTTTTTTTGTTCAGTGGATTGGTATGGGAAATCAAGAACTTCTAGACTACTGCAAGGGCTATGCAGCAGTAAAAGCTAAACACTCGTACGGCCCTAAGGGGCATCGTGGTATCAGCGTCCTGATATTTGAGAGCTCGGCTACAGGCTTTGATGAAGCAGAGAGACTTCACAGGCACTTCCAACGACAGGGAACTGGGAGAAGTGAATGGAATAACAGTAGAAAGGCTCTGTTTTGTGCTGGAGGAAAGCGCCAACTATATGGCTTTTTGGCTAGGAAGGATGATCTTGACGAATTTGATAAGCATTCTCAAGGTTTCTTTCTATCTCCTTTAATATGATATTTTGTTATAGCTGCGTATGCTGTACATCCACACTTGCAAATTATCCGTGCCATGCCATATATTATAGGCTTGACTTGAGTTCATGTGAACCTCTTTGTTTATCATATCCCAATCACTAGCATAATCTGCTTGGTGTATTTGTTAGGTTAGTTCACTTAACCTTATTTTTGCTGAACTATTACTGAAATGAAATTATTGTTGCTGAAGTGAAATTATATTTACAGATTCTTTGTTATATTTCTTCTTTAAAGCAACTGATTTTACTATGTTTTGGACTGGGAATGATAATGAACTTAAAGGGATTGTTGAAATTCAAGTCTACTTGGTTTTTTCCATATGGTATTATGTTTGGATATTGTCATTTCCTTGCAAATGTGGTTCAAGGGAAAATGTCCTGTTTGGAAATTTAAATCATTTGGAATTGGATTTAGTGAATCTTATGTACTTGTTAGAGAAGGCCATCTCTATAAATTTCCTGTTTTCTTTCCAAATAGTAGTCATTTCCAAGTTCCATGTCATCATGCTTCCACCATGTCCCTTTTCCTCAAAATCCTACCATTGATGGCCATTAAACCATGAATGTCAGACTTTTTCAATTGCTCATAAGTCATAACTTCATCAAAATTTCTGTCATTGCTTTCTCTATTAGCCTTTTCTCCTATTTTTTATTTTTTAAAATTTTCTGTGCTTTTGTCATTCCATCATCATTGAATATCAGTGGGTGTTTGCCATCCAACTCTGCTAATCCTCTCTTTCTCCGTTTTTTTCTTTCCGTTAAAGGGAAATAATAATTTATGTTCTTGTATTTTCTAACAGATGTTTAGGAATCGTATTTTCGAATTTAAATTTAAATAGCTGAAATGAAGCATTTGGAATGAATAATTGTTTCCCAAACACAACCTTAAATATGTATTTGATATGTACTTTTTCTGTTGAGATTAGGAAAAGCAAGACTGAAGTATGAGATTAGGTCATACCATGATATGGTAGTTGTTCCCAAGAAGCAGATGAGTGAGGATATTCAACAACTCACTTGGTTAAAGAAGAAATCTGCCCTCTATCAACGGGAAAATAAGGCAAAAGAGGAAATGATAAACATTCTTAGAGAGAAGTGTTTGAATTTCTTGAATGACTATCAGATCATGAGAGAGAGAATCAACGAACTGCATGGGGATAACAAAGAAGAGGTACTTCATTTTTATTTAATACGAAGTTGATACTTTGGTACCACAGTTATTATTAAAGGTTTACTGAAAATTAGTGAGCTTGTTTCATGATGGTGTCTCCTTATGTCCTTCTCTTTATGCTCTAACATGTCTGGACTGTCATACTTATGGTCATATGGACATGATTCAATTATCATCAAGGAAGCACTATAATTCCTTTTCTTTTTGCAGATGATTTTTCAGGAGCAGTTCTTTAATGATCAGATCCAGAAAATCCATGAAGCAACAAATGTGAAGGAGGACCAATTTGAAAAGCTTCAGGAGGAGCAGATGAAGATTGAAAATTTCGAGAAAGTACCCTCGATTATAGAGGATGGTAGGCACAGGTACTGATCTTACTCTAGGCTACTTCTGAGTATCATTTGCAATCTTGCTTTGCGCCACACAATTGATTATTAAGATAATACATGTGCAAACGTTATAATTATATTATTCTTTCCTCCATCAATTTTCCTGGCTATGATGTAATTTGGATCCTGTTTATCTTTATTGTATGTTTGCCTTTCTACAAAGTGTATCAACACACATATTGCAAAGATGTAGTAGCATACACTTTACAGCTTTCTTTTCCTTTTCCATTTCAGGGCTGAGGAAGAAACCAAGTTTAAGGAGATACCGAACCAAGAAGTTGAGAAGTATTTGATTGAGAGAGAGCAACTGAAACAGATTCACAATGGGAAGAATATTGAAATGGATAAGAGGTACAGGGAAGAGAAGCTGGAGCTGAAGAGGGAATATGACGCTGCTTTGACCGAGCTAAAGAACAAGTATGCTTCTCGGCCCACCGAAGATGATGTTGGTGCTGGCGCTGGTGCTATTGCATAACTTTGGTGTACTTGGGAATTATGTAGATACAGTTACAGAGGATGGAAGAAAAACATGTCAATTTAAGACTTAACAAGGTAGTTGTAAACTCGTAATAGATGTCTGAATTTTGTGTATAGAATGATGAACTGACCTAAAGATAGATGACATATAGTGACGGTGTAAATAGCCTAGGATGGCCAAAGTAATTTCGAAATACATGTTAGGACCAACTATGCAAGGGGAAACCATGTGTTCTAAAGGTAATGTTTCTTCTGGTTCCCTTGATCACTGTTAAACTTGGATTATTCCTATACTGCTATGCTCTATTTTGCAAGTTTCTTTCCTTTTTATGCTTCGACAACTTTTGTAGGTGATTTGAAGTGCGAAGGTAAGAATGTAGTCTGTGTTAACATTTGATGAAAGAGTGAGTATTTTATAGAAGTCATTATATGGCCTTAAAATGCCATTTGCTGGACTTTAGCAATTACTCCCTTTTCATGGATCAGAAATGCAACACATCAAGGAATTCAAGGATAATTGAGATGGAAATATTAGGACGAGTATGTCATTCATACAAATGATACATCATTAAATCATATAATTGTGCATGATTTTTTTTATTATTATTTTTTTTATTATTTTATTTCGTTTCAATAAAATTCAATATAATGTCATATTTTTGTACCCAACAATTAATAAAAAGGGAACAAAGAGAGAGTGAGGGATACCTCAAGTGGTTAGGGCTCTCCACTCAATCTTAGGAGATTGTTGGATCGATTTTCATGTATATAATTAGAGTAGATCAATGTGTTATGTTAAACAAAATTTGGGCCTATGCTGTGATTAGAGTATTTGTGTTTCAAGAGAAAAAATAAATGATGCGAATAACTTTTAAAATGTTTAATACTTATATTTTTCACTCCTAATTATGTAATTATCCTTAACATTTCAACAAAAATAATAAAAAAAATATATATAATCACTCTTAACATTCAATTTGCAAACACAATCGAACAAATAAATTTTCAACATTTACACCTACTGACCTACGTCACCTAGCCTACCGTCGGTATAAATTTCTAGATATTTTCTATTGAATTTAATTTTAGGGGCATGAGGATTACTATCGAATATACTTCCTAGGGGATAATATTGGTTACCGAAATATATTTCATGGGGGTGATGATAAATTTCCGGGATTGAAGAAAGGTGACTTGAATTAATTTTCGAGTGAAGTTAAAGGGTATTGGATTACTTTAGGGGGCAAAGGATACTGGATTCCTTTAGGGCTTAAATTAATTTTGTTGGTTGTCTTGTTGATCAAAATGTATTCATGGAATGGGGTGGAGTGGTATTAGGGCCTGTTCTCTTACGTTGAAATTCAGTTCAGTTTAGTTCAGTTCAGTTTAGTTCAGCTCCTAATTTCCTTCTCTTATAAAATATTCATTTCAGTTCAGTTCAGTTCAGTTTAGTTCAGTTCAGTTCAGTTCAGTTCAGTTCAGCTGAGTTTTGTCAATGAGAACAAGCCCTTTCTCTTACGTTGAAATCCAACTCAGTTCAATTCAGCTCCGTTCAGTTCAGTTCAGCTCCTAATTTCCTTCTCTTATAAAATAAATATTCATTTCAGTTCAGTTCAATTCAGCTTAGCTCAGCTCAGCTCAGTTCAGTTCAGCTGAGTTTAGTCAATGAGAACAGACTCTTAGTCCTAAATCATTCTAAAATTAATTAAACATACTTTGCGGCAAAAATGAAAAATTACTCGGTATATGGCTAGATTGCCTATATATACATGTTTGTTTTTATAAAGGTCAGAATTATGATCATGCTATAGTATTCCAATCTAATTTGTACACAAGTACATTTATATACCTTCTCAAAAACGGTACCCCTCTAATAGCATGGAATAAAGTCTGTAGACCTAAGAACTACGACCTAGGTTTAAGGCGAACCCTTCCCTTAAATAAAGCATTCCTAGCCAAGCTAGGATGAAAGATCCTATCAGACCCTACTAATCTTTGGGTTAAACTCATAAAAGAGAAATATCTCCATAACTCCTCTTTTTTTTAATATCAACGTCAACCTAAAGACTCACATATATGGAAACACATTCTTGCGCAAAGGGAGATTCTGCGCAAAGGCATTCGCTGAAAAATCGGTAATGGCAATGACATTTACTTTTGGCTAGACAACTGGGTCACAAATAAAAGTCTCCTAGAAACCTTGGGATTACAAGGCCACCAAGTAAACATTAACTTAAGGGTTGCAGACTTTATTCTCCTAGATCGACATTGGAATAAACATAAGCTTTGTTCATTAATTACCACACTATATTGTACAACTAATCTTAGGCATACCTTTACCTAGCACTCAAATGACTGACACACCAGTATGGGGCCCTACACCTTCGGGGAATTTTTCGGTAAAGTCAGCTACATGGATAGCACATGATTTAGAGCCAAATGTTGTAAAATGGCCACATCGTTGGATCTGGAAACTGGATATCCCGCCTAAACTCCAAATCTTCTTATGGCAAATAATGCATAATAGTCTTGGAGTTAGAGACACCTTTTATAAAAGAAAGATTATTCCCTTTAATCTTTGCACCTTTTGTTCAGCTTATCCGGAATCTCACAATCACTTATTTCTTAGTTGTGATAGGGCCAAAGAAATTTGGAACCACACTTTAACCCAAAGCTGGTTGTCCGGTGAACTTCTACCTACAGACTTAATAACGACACTATCTACGCTTCAAAAAAACAACTCCTCCCTTCGAAAGGTTATCTTCCTTTTATGGAGTATTTGGAAAGAACGGAACTCTATTATTTTTAAGAATGAGACTCTTGACATCCCTAGAACCTTCCATCGAGCGCAATTTGCGTTCAAAGAGTGGAATTATCGCATGCTCATAGATACCTCTTTAAGTTCGGGGTCTCTTATGCAGAGAGCCCAAACCCATCATCTTCCTCACCCAAACCACCCTAACCCACAATTAGTTGCATGGGAAGCTCCTCCTTTCAACACCTTCAAACTCAACTTCGACGGTTCGGTGAAAAACAATTCAGCAGCAGCAGGAGTTATCATCAGAGACAGTGACGGTAAACCCATTGCAGCACAAGCTTTCAACCTTGGAACCACCAATGTCTTTGTAGCTGAAGCTCTTGGTCTTCACAAGGGTATTATCCTCGCCCTCCAACAAGGAATACAAGATCTTCAAATTGAAGGGGACAATCTCCTCGTTGTCAACGCAGTGAATGGAATTTGGTCGACCCCGTGGCAGATTGATCACATTATAGCAGATATCAAGATCCTACTTCGTAGATTCCCCCATTGGAAAATTCGACATGTCTACAGAGAAGCAAACAGAGCAGCAGATTGGATTGCAAATGTTGGCCATCTTGTCACTGACAAATTAGATATTTCTTTTTGTACCTCTTCAGCTTTGTATCCCATTCTCACCTCAGATGCTTTAGGATCACCCCTCGTGAGGAGGGGGTCCTAATTCTTTCCTTTTTTTTTTTCTTACCTTCCAAAAAAAAAAAAGGTTAACTTCAAATAAAAGGCTTACATGGTAGTATAACATGAACTAATATCCCAACTACTATAATTTCAATATTTAAGAGTTAATGAAGAAGTTAAGATGATCCCTACCCTTAAACACAGATATCATGGGATAAAAGCCTTACTCGTCTTTCATTACTCAAAACTAGATATGCCGTATACATATCAATGTATCATTCACCAAAAGGAGGAACGTTTTATTTACCGCCCTTCTAACCACTCACCTAATCCCACCCTATCAACCAATTTGGGAAGAAATCCCCAAATTCAGAAATACATCTCCAATAATTCAAGATTGTGATTACTCCAAAAATTAATTTTATTTTTCATAAATAAAATCAATTTCAAAAAAATCCATTAAATTGAATAAAATTTTGGAATCCGGGCCCACAATTCTTCATAAAAACAGGGTTTATGCTTTTTCTTTATTTTCTCTCACTTCACTTCCCCATACTTTCCAGTCTTACACTCGCACTCACTCCAATTCTCACTGCAAACATTTTCTCTTTCCTCTCGCCGGTGCTTCATCGGCGATTTTTTTTCCGGCGAACGTCTCTTTGCTGCTGCATTTCTTTCCGATCGTCGGAAAATTCGAAGGTGACGTACGATTCTGACGTTTCTTTCTCTCTTTTTTCCTCTTTTTGTCTTTCTTCCTTTGTTTTGATTGTTGATTATATTGTTGTGATTATTTTTTATTGATTAATTTCTCGTAATTTTGTGGGGTTTTTTTTAGTGATTTTTCTTGAAATTTCTACGTATCTACGCTTGTTCATGAGAGTTGTGCTATAAATTGGAGTAAATTGCTGGTTTTCTGTTGTAAATTGTGTGCTAGGGTTTTTGTTTGTGATGAGTTTCGTTCTATTTTATTGTTTTATTTTTTGTTTTATTTAACAATCTTTTCTTTTGAAATGATGTTTGTATGATTTTTTGGTTTGATTTTGTGTGTAATTTATTTTTATTTATGATATTTGTATGATTGTTTGTATAACATTTCTTTCTATGTTTGTATAATGATGTGTAATTTAAGTTTGTATAATTAATTTTTGGTTGATTTTGTTTGTATAATTTTTTTGTCTGTATGTCTCAATTGCCTGAATCATGCTAATGTGATGCATGTGATTTTGGAAGGCTGTATATTAGGAATGGTTGTTTGATGAATGAATATGAGGGATTATGTATATATAGACATGAATGTTTTGATTTTGTTCGTTTTGACCTGACAAATTTGTTGGCATTGTTTTTGAAGTTGTAGAAAATAATTCTTGATGATGGTGTTTTTGTGTTGATTAATGGTACAATGTATTTGCTGATGCCTTGATATTGTCTGTTCTAACGTGCCCTAGTGGGAGCAATGTCGTCTTGTTAATGTCTAAGTTCAGGGAGTGGGTATTTTTAGCTGTGTAGAATGGATCCTTAGGTCATTTCTTTTGCAGCGAATGAATACCAGATCTTACAGTTATGTGGTGTAATTCTTAGCAGCCGGTAGGAATTAGTATTGGAATATAAATTCTTACTTCTTCTGTGTTTTGATTTTATCTTTTTTACTTTCCATTTAGAAGTGGTGTAATGTGTAATTGTTGGCAATATTGTTTGCACCTTTCCTTTTCATGATTAAATATTATAATTGTGGGCAATTCTTTGGTGTTCTGTTATGTTAGGACTACACAAATGCAACTTGTGACTCTATTTTTGGCTTCCATTTATCTTCTAGATAAAATACATATTCTTAATGCTGGTTTCCTGGCAATGAGGTCATTGGAAAAATGGATTATCGAGCTATATGCTAATAAGTTTAATCTCTGCTACTGTCATTATCTGTGAAGTGTCAATATGGATGGGTGTGGGCAATCATGATGTTTACCTCTACTTAAACTTATTTTTGTCAACTCTTTTCTTTCTTTGGTGAAATTTGGTTATAAACTGATATGCGTTGTTCATGTCAAAATTATCTGGCTCTCTTTCTTTGCAAAGTATAGTGTTGTCTTCTTAATCGGGTTAGAGATCCTCTTATAGTCTGATGAGTTTCCGTCTTTTAAGAGTTTGTTATGTAGAACTGGTGGATTCACTATTGATTGCTTTATGATTGTTGAGGCCTACATTGTGTCCTACATTGTGTTTATTCACTTGTGTATAAATTGCTGATTGAGAATTATTGGACAGTAAACTGAAGATATGAGTTCAAGAAAGGGCGTTGATAATTTGAGCAAGGCTGTTAATGATATCAGCCTCGAATCTTCTGAGGATGGGGCCTGGGAGGATGTCATCCGGAAGCCAAAGAAATTTGGAAAGGGAAGACCATGGGTCCAACCAAACCCCCACCAAAAGCATGGGGTCAGCCTGATACTGCTCATAGACTAGGCATACGTAGCTGTAATGCCCCAAACAAGAATTGGACTGTGAAAAGTGGATCCTCTCAACCAAGAGAAGAGGAGGTCGTTGATGAAAAAGAGGAGGTGGTTGACGATTCAAAGGAGAAGGCACATAATGATTCAGAAAATGAAGTGTATTCTGATGATGATGATTATCTTTTGAGTGATGGTTCTGATGATGATGAAGGACCGCAAACTCATGATTCGATGAAGAACCATAAGATGTTGAAGAAGTTTTTCGAAATTGTGGATGCACTGACCATCGAAGAAATAAATGAACCTGAACGGCAATGGCATTGTCCTGCATGCCATGGTGGTCCTGGCGCCATTGATTGGTATAAGGGTCTCCAGCCTTTAATGGCGCATGCTAGGACAAAGGGCTCTCTAAGAGTCAAGCTCCATCGAACATTTGCAGATATATTGGATGAGGAGCTTCGTAGAAAAGGAACTTCTGTGGTGCCTGCTGGAGAATCATATGCTCAGTGGGAGGGTTTGAAGCAAGAGGTGAAAGATCATGACATTGTCTGGCCTCCTATGGTTATGATCATGAACACATGGCTGGACACTGATGACAATGATAAGGTATGAATTTATGTTTATTTATGTTTTTAATCATACATTCGTTAACTGGTCTTGTAATTCCTATGTATATCTGAAACCTCACATATATTTACCATAATATGTACTGACATCCCTTGTGGATCTGTAGGCTGCAGTTTTTTCAGTTTGTTAATTTGTTGTTTGTTTTGTTCAGTGGACTGGGATGGGAAATCCGGAGCTCTTAGAGTACTTCAAGGGCTATGCAGCAGTACGAGCTAAACACTCATATGGCCCTAAGGGGCATCGTGGTTTTAGCGTCCTGATATTTGAGAGCTCGGCTATGGGCTTTGTGGAAGCAGAGCGACTTCACAGGCACTTCCAACAACAGGGAACTGGGAGAAGTGCATGGGATAATAGTAGAAAGGCTCTATTTTATGCTGGAGGAAAGCGCCAACTATATGGCTTTTTTGCCAAGAAGGATGACCTTGACGAATTTAACAAGCATTCTCAAGGTTTCTTACTATCTCCTTTAATATGATAATTTGTTATACATGCCATATATTGTAGTCTTGACTTGAGTTCCTGTGAAACCTCTTTGTTTAGCCCAATGACCCAATCAGTGGCAGAATTTGCTTTGTGTACGTCTTTGTTATACTATGTTTTGGACTGTGAGTGATAACAAAATTAAAGGGACTGTTGAAATTCAAGTCTATTTGGTTTTTGCCATATGGTATTATGTTTGGATATTGTCTTTTCCTTGCAAATCTGGATCCAGGGAAAATGTTCTGTTTGGGATTTTAAATCATTTGGAATTGGATTTACTGAATCTTATGTACTTATTAAAGAAGGCCATCTCTCTGAATTTCCTGTTTTCTTTCCAAATAGTAGTCATTTCCAAGTCCCACATCATCTTGCTTCCACCATTTGTCTTTTCCTCAAAACCCTACCATTGATGGCCATTAGCCCGTGCTGCCCTCTACCATTGAATGTTGGATTTCGTTCTCTCTTCCTCAATTGCTCATTAGTCATAACTTCATCCATTTCTGTCACTGGTCTTTTTAAATTTTTCAGAATGGCACCAATGATGGATTTTTTCCCTTCTCCGTGCTTTTTCAATTCCACCATCATTGCCAACTTCGCAGCTTTCTAATTTTTCTAAAGCTAATTTCTCTATGTATTAAAAAGCAATGGCTGTTGGCCATCCAACTTTGCTAATACTCTCTTTCTCCGCTTTTCTGTCCTGTAAAGGGAAATAATAATAATAATGTTCTTGTTTTTTCTAACAGATGTTTAGGAATCATTTTGAATTTAAATTTTAATTTAAATAGCTGAAATGAAGCATTTGGAATGAATAATTGTTTCCCAAACACAATCTTAGTTATGTATTTGATATGTTCTTTTTCTGTCGAGTTTAGGAAAACAAAGACTGAAGTATGAGATTAGGTCATACCAGGAGATGGTAGTTGTTCCCTTGAAGCAGATGAGTGAGGATAATCAACAACTCACTTGGTTTAAGAATAAATCTGCCCAATATCAACGGCAAAAGAAGGCGAACGAGGAAATTGTTAACATTCTTTCTGAAAAGCTCAGGAAAACAATGGAGGAAAATCGGATTGTGAGACAGAGAACAAAAGAACAGCATGAGGAGAACAAAGAAGAGGTACCACAGTGTCTCTTTTTATTTTTATTTTTATTATTTTTTTTTTTTAAAATGTTCTTTTACAGTACGTATTGAAGGTTTACTGAATTACGCTCTAATATGTCTGGCACTTTCATACTTACGGTCATATGAACACGATTCAATTTTTATCAAGTAAGCACTATAATTCTTTTCCTTCTTGCAGATGGATTTTCAAGAGCAGTTCTTTAATGATCAGATTCAGAAAATTCATGAAGCAACAAATGTGAAGGAGGACCAGTTTGAAAAGCTTCAGCAGGAGGAGCGGAAGAAGATTGAAGATTTGAAGACAGTAGCCTCAAACACAGAGGATGGAAGGCGCAGGTAATGATCTCACTTTAGGTTAATTCTGAGTATCATTTGCAGTCTTGCTTTGCGTCACACAGTTGATTATCAAGATAGTACATGTGCAATTGATATGATTATATTGTTCTTTCGTCAATCATCTGTCCAGGCTATGATGTAATTTGGAGTCTGTTTATTTTCATTGTGACTTTGTCTTCTTACCATCGTATCGACATGCATATTGCAGTTATGTAGTAGCATACATTTGTCAGCTTTCTTTTCCCTTCCATTTCAGGGCTGAGGAGGCGACCAAGTTTAAGGAGATGCAGAACCAAGAAATTGAGAAGTATTTGGCTGAGAGAGAGCAACTGGAACAGATTCACAGTGGGAAGAAGATTGAGATGAAAAAGAGGCATTGGGAGGAGGAGGTGGAGCTGGAGAGAGAATTTGATGCTGCCTTGACCAAGCTGATGAACAAGTATGCTCCTCACCCCACGGGAGCTGGTGCTATTGCATAACTCTGGTGTTCTTAGTAATTATCTGAAAACCAGTGCCGGGGCTACAGTTGCGTAATATTTATGGGGCCCGGTTCAACTTCTCAAAATGGGGCCCTCTACCCAATAAACTAATAGCAAATTTTTTTTTTTTTGGGAAAAGGTAATAAATTTTATTAAAAGTAGACAAAACATTACAACCAAGCATACCACTAACAACCATAAGCATTACATGGCATCCTAGAGAAAACAAACTATATATTATCTAACCCAAAAGGCAAGAAGGACAGCCATCAAACATGGCAAACCAGAAGTCCAGAACCAAAACGAGAGGCAACAGGCCCAGCAACTGATCTGACTAGGACAGAACTAAGGACCTTGTACATGGTGCCGCAACTGGGCAACAAGAAGGCAGAACAACAGCATTCAGCAACTTCTCAACCATTAATGCAGGAAAACAGCAGCAACTCATCAGCACTACAGCATAGCATGCTGAAACAGGACAACAGATGGTCAGTACTGTTGTAGCAGGATCACTTAAAAAGAGATAATTTGAATTAATTTCATGATTTTCATCCTAAAATTAAATATCAAACCGTTGATTAATTGAATTAAGAGATAATTTGGGTAAAATTAAATTTAGTATATGAAAAAATTACAAAAAAACAAAATATTTTTCTGTGTATACGGGAGATTGAGAGTTTTAGTTGACAAAAAACAATGAAAAAACGAATTAATTTGGGGAGATAGAGAGTTTTTTGGGGAATTATTATGATAAATTGGATTAAATTTGGTACTTGGAAGATGGAATAATATGGAACTATGGAAGAAATAAGAATTAAATGGGGTTGGCGACTTGGCGGAAGAAACAATGCGCTGAATTGGTGGAAATTGTCGGTCAAATACTCAGATTATTCAATGTATACTGCCAGTTGTCATCCACTTGCTGTTTTCCCAAAAAAATTTACTAACTTGCTGCTTCAAGGATTCGAACTTGAGACCACTGGAATGAAATGTAAGCATTTTACCATTACACCCAACTTCACATTCTTAACATTCTATGAAAGAAATATACTAATATAGGATATACCTGATTTTGGGGCCCCTCAAATTTCGGGGCCCTGAGCCGTCGAGCACCTTGCTCCGGCTCAGAACCGCCTCTGCTGAAAACAGTCGCAGAGCATGGAAGAAAAACATTTCAGTTTAAGACTTTAACAAAGTAGTCGTGGTTGATGTCTGAGTTTTGTTTATGGAATGATGAACTGACCTAAATAGAGATGACCTATTGTGATTATGTATATAGCCTGGGATGACCAAAGTAATTTCGAAATCCATGTTAATCCAACTTTGGTGCTAGGTGATACAAGGGGGAAACCATATTTTCTACCTGTAATATTTCTTCTGCTTCCCTTGATCACTATGAAACTTGGATTCGTATTTTCAGCAATGTGGAATCGCGTGGGTTTTTATTGCTATGCTCTATTCTACAAGTTTTTGTGTTGATTTGATGACTTTTGTTGTGTGAGGTGATTTGAAGTGCAAAGTTAAGACTGTAGTCTTGTTAACGTTTTACAGAAATCCTTATATGTCTTTAAAATGCCATATTCTGGACTTCAGCAATTACTCCCTTTACATCCAGGAAATCATGGTTAATAAACAGGAAGGATACAGACAACTGGAGAGTAGACGCTTATGTGAATTTTTTCATGTTTCTTTTTTCACAACAGGTTCGATTTTTTCATGTTTCTTTTTTCATAACAGGTTCGATATGTCAACCGATAGAACTCGTTTGTTAATTTATGGATGATCGAATTACTGAAATTACGTAGCTTATCTGACCTGTCTTCATGTAGCTTATCTCACTTTTGTTTTTACTCTTTAACTTATACAGGCATCACATAAAGACCAATGCAGGGAAGGAGTTGATTTTTATTGTATCTCTGCATTATGGATGTACTGTATTCTGTATAAGAACGAGTAATGTTAATCATACAATCATTAAGTATTATTGTGCATTATCTTGTTTACGAGTTTATAATTAGAGTAGATCAATGGGTTGTGTCAAACCAAATTTGGGCAGATGTTGTGATCAAAGTATTCGTGTTTCAAAACGGCAAGAGTTTTTAATAGAAAGTTAATAAAGTTGGTTTATGACAGTAAGGAAAGCACACGATCTGAAAAAACACACATGATCATGAAGATGATGAGTTGCAGTCTTGCAGAGCTGGTAGTTCCGCCATCTTTGGTTCCGGTATTTATTCTTCTTTTCTCTTGTTTCCCGTTCAATTTTGATTTTCAAACCAATAAATGTGCAACACATGACAAACTATAAAAATTAAATAAAAATAAAAAATTAAAAATAACCTTTTCAGCAAGTTGTTGGTTTTTGGGACCGAAGAGAGAGAACGTATGTGAAAGTTGGGAATATTGTAGAATACTCGAATTTTGGAATTATTTAAGGTAATTGGACGAACTTGAAATTATTAAAATGAATTTTTCCTATAAATTAAATTTTATCACGAAATACTTTCTAAATTAATGAAAAAAATTGATGCATTTGATTTTTTTAATGATAAATTAGGACTCGTTTATTTAATTAAGCCCGATTCCCGTTCAAAATTGAACTTAAACTCGAAGTGTAAATGAATATATTCGTGAACAAAGCTTGAATAAGACAAATTCTTAATGAGTTCAGTTTGAATAAGATTTTTAAAAGCTCGTTCAAGCTCGAAATTGTTTAACCCCGAATAATTCTTATCAAGCTTAGCTCGAACAGATTAAAACTCGACTCAACACGGATTGTTTATAGCTTTACTTGTGTTAAACCAAATTTGGCCAAATTTGTGAGTTTTGTGTTTTAAAAAAGCAATAGTTCTGTAGTGAAAAAAGGAAAAAAATAAAATAAAAAATAAAGCAACAGTGACAGTGTGAGCTGAATGAACACCAAGAAGGCAAGAAGATGATGAGTTGCAGAGTTTGTAATTCCGCCATCTTTCATTCTGGTATTCCTTCTTCTTTTCTCTTGTTTTCCCCCTTTCAATTTCAATTTCGATTTTATTCTCGGCATAATCGAATTCATTAAGTTGTTGATGACCGTGAATCGTTTCTTCAATCAGTTTCTGAACAATCCAAATTAGGGTTTTCTGATCTTAAATCCCCCCTTTCACTCTTCAATCGTATGATTAATTTGCGTCCTCTTCCTTCTCTTATCCAATTTACTCAGCTTTTTAACGCCATTTCCAAATTGAAACGCCTTGAACCTCATTCCACCATTATCTCTCTCTTCCGGAAGATTGAATTACTTGGTATTTCACATGATATGCTTTCTTTAAGTGTTCTTGCTAATTGCTACTGCCATTTGGGCAGAGTTGATTTCGGCTTTTCTCTACTTGGTAAAATCATTAAGCTTGGTTATCCCCTTGATTGTGTCATTTTTAACACCTTAATTAATGGCTATATTCACTCTGATAAGCTCCCTCAAGCTGCTCATTTGTTGAATCAAATTGTCAAGCTTGGTTTCCAACCCGACTTAATTATGTATAGTACTATTGTCAAAGGACTTTGTAGGATTGGCGACAATACGTCTGCTCTCACTTTGCTTAACAAAATGCAATCTCGATCTCATTTTAAGCCTAACATTGTTTTATACAGCACTATCATCGATAGTCTTTGTAAGGACAGGTTGTTACAACAGGCCCTGGACCTGTTCTCCTCCATGAAAACTCAGGGCATTAAACCCGATGTTGTCACTTTTACTTCCTTGGTTCGAGGCCTCTACAATTCCGGCTGTGGGGATGAGGCTCATCGTATGTTGACTGAGATGTTAGAGAGCAACATTGCACCTAATGTTAAGACCTACAGCATGCTGGTTGACATGTTTTGTAAAGATGGCTGTGTTGATCAAGCTCAGTCCATTCTAAAGCAGATGATTGAGAAAGGTGTGACTCCTGACATGATTACTTACAGTGCATTACTTGATGGTTATTGTTTGCGCGGTCAGATGGAAGATGCAGAGAACCTACTCGTTCTCATGGCCGAAAATGGTTGTGAGCCTGACCTTGTCAGTTTCAGCACTATGATTAATGGATATTGCAAGGCTAAAAACATTGACAAGGCCCTTAACATTTTCCAAGAGATTTTACAGAAAGGGATAACACCTAATGTTGTTACCTATAACACTCTTATTGATGGACTGTGCAAAGCCAATAGATTCCCACTTGCACATAAGCTGTTCAAAGATATGCGGGCTCATGGAATTGCTCCAGATGTTGTCACCTATGCCTCCTTGCTTGACAGCCTTTGCAAAAGTGCAAAGCTTGATGAGGCAGTGAAATTGCTTGAAGAAATGGAGGATAATGGTGTTAAGCCAAATGTTGTCATCTACAATATCCTAATAGACAACTTGTGTGAGTCTGGAAAACTTGAAGATGCAGCAAAGTTCTTTTCAGATCTTGTAACAAAAGGTCTGCAACCTGATGTTAAAACATACAATATACTGATCAAAGGCTTCTGCAAGAAAGGGATGATGAGTGAAGCTGGTCAAGTGTTGAGGATAATGGAGGAAGATGGTTGCCCCCCTGATGATCGAACCTATAATACGGTCATCAGAGGTTATATTCTGAGTAATGACTTATCTAATGCATTATACTATCATGATATAATGGTTGGCAAGGGATTTCAAGCTGATGCAGACACTTTCTCATTATTTGTTGGCCTCTTGTCATCTGAAAATTTAAGTGACTCAAAGAAGGACCTGCTTCAGATGTTTATCTGTTAAGTTGCAGTTAAGATGTATGCAAAGCTTTTATAGTGCTCTTCCAAGTGTTGTATCTAAGGAGTTTGTATTTTTGTAAAACGAATGATGGTAGTACCACACCAATTTTGTCCTTCAGAAGAACCTGAAGGTAATTGGTGGCATAATTGAAAAGCTGTTGTGTTGTGAATTATTCTTAAGTTTGATGCTTCATTTATGTCTAATATTATTTGCGTAATTTTTTCTTTAAGTTTAACTTATTAAAGTTGCACATGTCTTTCTTGTCCACAACTGAAGCACTTGTGGAATATATGCCATGTAGTTCGTCCTCAGACTGAAGCTGTTTGTTATGTTGGTAAGAAAAAAAGCATATTGCAATCCTTCAAACATTTATGTAAATAAGAGTGCTCTTTCTTATGGTGCTGCTGGGTTATATACTGGAGAAGGGATGTTGCCTGGCTGTTTAAATCCTGTTTCTGGGGCTACTTCATGCAAAATGGGGGTGAAGAATGGTGGGCTGGAAATGTATATCAGAAACTGATTCTTTTGATATTAATGATGATGATGAGGAGCAGTCAGAATTCGAAGTCAATGAACTGGTGTCTAGATCATCTGGAGAGTCTATCAGGAGAATGAGTGAGAAATCATTGAATAAGGAAGTTAAGTTTGGCCGTCAGCAGACATCCAAGTTACCTAAAGATGAAAAGAAAAGGGTAATAGACTAATAGTAGGCATTACTGATATTGCTTGATAATTTTCAATGGTTTTGCCTGGTTATCTCTATGAAATTTAATTTTTGAAATTGTTTTTTTTCCTGTGGCATCATGGCATCCCATATTTGGGGTGATTGAAAATATAATGATCTGATTTTTTTTTTTTTTTTTGAAACAGATCTGAAATTGTTGAGCAAATAATGGTTGTCTTTGTTATATTCTTGTATCCCTTTGATGTTCATGGTAATCTGTCTTGGTTACATGATGTATGTAAGGATTAATAAATATGTATAAAGACTTGGGGATTTTAGCCCTGTAATTCTCTTGTTTTCATGGAGAAGATGAGGTATCTACATGGATGTTCTTTGGATTTGTTGATAAAGCCCTTTTTATCTATTATGTTAGCATAATGCTGTACATTGTTGTATGCCGCTTATTTTGTTCTCAAGGGGCATTTTTCTCACACAGTTTATTATTCTCATCATCTCCTGGCTATATGTCAATTGCAACCTAATAATCAAAGAATTTGCTTGTTTTCACCTCAGGGTGAAGGACTTTTCAAAGCTCGTGAAATTTCACTTCACTTCAAAGCCTAAGGTTGATACATGTGCCTCTGAGAGAGAACAGTTGATGAAAATCCATGAAGAGAAACTTAAGATGAAGAAATGGCACTAGGAAGAAGAAGAATTGGAGAAGCAATTTGCTGCTGCTCTGAGATGCTTCTTGACTCAGATTTAGATGCTTCTTATCACCTTAGATGCAGTAATCGTAGAAGTAAAACTATATCTTATCTGCATCCAGACACTTCAGGTTTTCATTATTGGCATGGTAAATTGGTAAGTATATCTAAAGCTAAATGTATTTTGTGGAAAATAGATCACTTTCGACACCAATTAAGATGCTTCTCTTAAACTCTAAAATGCAGAAATCTTAGAAGAAAACAATTATTTTTCTGTATCCAGATGCTGCTTCATCTTTTGACATAGTATATTTAATGCTTAGTAAATAATTCTTGTAGAAAATGCTTCAGGCCTTTAGCCCATATTCTCACCTGGCACATTATTTGAATGACAAGGCTTATTATTCACATAGAAATTTCCTATTTTGCTACTAACAAACTCAACTAAAGAACAATGTCTTATTTGAGGCACATGTTTTAGACTTCCTCTGCTTTTTGAGAAATAGCAAACTCTTTATTCCCTGATCAAGGGAGGAAATTCATTAATAGCTTAAACTTTAACCTTTGTGAGCCCACCTCGGTCTCACTCACTTGAAGGAAAGCGTTAGCTACACTGCTTTTTTTTAATACTAGTTAGTTGCTCACCTTTTTGCCTTCATTGATGCAAGGATGAACTCTTAAGTCCCCCTTTCTTGGACATTGCTTGTATTTCTTCAATTAGATGAGTAAGATTAGAATAGGAGGATCCACCTTCAGCGATACTTCTCTTTGCTGCCTGTGATATATTATCCATTGATCTGCACAGATTTTCTTTCTTACCATCCATGAGATCATTTATCATCATCTCCACTATTGCTCTATCACATGTATCCTTCATATCTAAGCCAATTCCCCAAACTTGACTGACAAACCTGCTGTTCACTTGCTGATCACCAAACTAAGGCCAACAAAGCATTGGTACCCCTGCTATTATGCTCTCTAGAGTTGAGCTCCACCCACTGTGGGTCAAGAACCCACCAATGGCTCGGTGAGCTAAGACCTCATCTTGTGGGGCCCATTTCACCTTGCATCCTCTCTTCTTGGTTCCCTCCAAGAGGTCATCTGGAATTGGACCGTCTAGGCCACTTGTGATGACATCAGGCCTTACTACCCACAGGAAGTACTTCTTACTCTGCACTAGACCAGCCCAAAGTTCCATGAGTTGGTCAGCTGTGAAGGTAGTTGTGCTGCCAAAGCTTACATAGATGACAGATTTGTCGGGCTTTTGGTCCAACCATGATATACAACTATTATCCACTTCCCACAAGCTACTAGATAAATTGTTGTACAATGGTGTTTCCTCTTTGTCGAGTCTGTATTTTAGGTGTGCATGTAATGGTCCAATGGGGTAAACCCGGGAGCATTGTGATCTGATTTGAGATAAAACCGGACCCTCCAATTCCTCAAATGTATTGAGAATGAGCGAGTGGGACTCTTTGTTTCTCTGCATCTCATTCATGAAATATTGTTTGAGGTCACTACATGAGGACATGTCTTGGCCTTGGCAGAAGCTGGGCAGGTCACGGCAGCGAAGAAAGCTTTCCATCCCTGGTACCTTACTTACTAGCTGATCCATTTCTTCATTCTCTATGCAATTCATGAAAGGGTAAAAGAAAAAAAAAAAAAAAAAAAAAAAAGAGTTACCAGAATACCAGCAGATAATCTTACTGATTTGAGGACTACAGTAATGTATGGTTGGTATATACTGTTTTTGTTATTCTGTATTGGAGACCCTTTAAAGGCTTTGTTAGACTGAATATTTGTCACCTGAATTAAAATTCTTAGTTTTTGGCATAAGTTATGTTCAGCCTCACCATCAAAGCCCGAGCTTAATTAGATAAATTTTACTAAGCTGCGGGATCATGGTTCAAGACTGCTCTTTTCTTTATTCTGCTTAGAGCTTAATAGGCGATTAGATATTATTGGATTTAAATACCATTTCATAATTACAGTTTATTTTGTTTAAGGAAGTTCTTAAGGTTCCCAGCTAGCCATATTGCTTCTAGTTGGACCTTAATGGCTTAAAGTATTGTACTTCCTGAGTTTTTAGCTGTTAAAACTAGAGTAATTAACCTGTACTTAGGTAATGATGATTTTTGCGCATACACATAATCTATTTTATGTTTGTATCTATGCATAAATCTCTGCTTGCATATTATAAGTTGCTGCGGCTTCAATTACACTGAATTGAATCCATATACAGTATGTTTATACTGTCACTATTGAACACTCTTGTCAGTCTTATTTATGGTACTTAATTGGCTTGATTTTATTTATTTATTTTTATTTTATTTATTTATTTGGCAATGCTTGCTTGCTCAAGGCAAAGATTTCCCGATTACCATGAGCTTGCCTTGCTTTGTGTTTTGCAGCTCTTGCCTTTGGTAGTATGCTTATCTTGTACTTCTGATAGACTATTGAATTGAGACAAAAAAAAAAAAAAAAAAAAAAGAGCATTCATCAGATTTTTCTTTATGAAACCTCTTTTTCCTATACTATTGAACTTAAAAACAAACTGATGAGACGCGTTTAGAAGAGAATTTGGAGAAGGAAGGAAGAGTGAAGGATCCATGTTTCATTGAAGCAAATTGGAGAATATAATATTCCTTTCATTTGTTAAGCTTAGTACAGCATTCTTTAAATTATTAGAAAGGAGATCTTTTAGGTAATTGCTTGCTCACTCCTTTCATCCCTTCCCTGCCCTCGCCGCCCCCTTCACCCTTACCATTATCATACACAATCATGTAAATTTTGTTCATCATTATAGTTGGTATGAATAATAAGATCATATATTAGTAACACTGAAAGCTCTTAAAAGTCAAGAATATAGATATGCTTACCTTTGAAAGGTACTTCTCCTGCTTCAATGAGCTGTGGAATACAGAAATAAGTCCAATTACAACATGCACTGGAACACCTGAATGCAATAACAGGTACCTCAGCTTCATTTGCTAGATCATAAGCAAAGCTCAACCACCCATCTATGATGAAACAGGTAACCTTATCTGTTTCTGTTGATCCAAACAGAAGCTCTCTCAAAAGGGGTTTAGCACTTGGTGCCACCCCCTCATTCACAGCATTCAAGAGGTCCATGACATTATTAGTGTTACCAGCCTGTGGCCGAGATTGGTTTTGGGGAGGCCAACCTGATATCGTCTTAAACGTGAAACCCGAGTAGCGGGAAAAAACGAGCTTCAATGTTGTTGTTTTGGGTCAGAAATTGGTGATTGTGGTTTGTATTCAGGAAAGTCACCTGAATATCAGCAAGACAAAGAAGTTCGGCTAATTGTAGCATAGGGGTTACATGGCCTTGTAATGGTAATGGAAAGATGAGCACATGAGGTGTAGGAGATGATTGGTTCTCCATTTTTGCTTGTGATTTTGGGGTTGGAATTATGAGGTTTAGCTATGAAACTGATGAAGTTGATGAAGGTGTTGTAAATATTGATGGACTAAAATCTAATAATGACAAGTTTTTCTGGTCTTGTTGTTCATCACTCAAAAAAGATAAAAGTACAAACGTCAAACGTGTAGTATAGTGGAGTACTTGGTAACAACTACTTTTACATGTTATTATGGAGTTAAAAAATTATAATCAAGGTAAGTGTAATTAAAAAAAAAAAAAAAAGTCAAATTCACAAAAGGGGTAGGTTTTTCTGGGTCGGAGTTGGGTTTTGGGATAGTTAGGTAGTTTTCCGGCGTCGATAAGGGTTTTTTCGAGGTCGAGTTGAGATTTTGAGGTGGTTAATAGGGGTTTGGGAGGCGTGGCAGGGGGTTTCATGGTGGTTAGGGGGTTTTGAGGTTGGCTGTGGTTTTATTTCAGGTGGCAGTAGGGGTGGGGCTGTGGTGGTTATGGTGGTAGGTAGGCATGGAAGGGGTTGGGAGGTGGAAGGAAAGAAATGAAAAAAAAAAAAGGGAAATTCTACATGGTGGCCTCATGGTTTCCATTTTTCTACGTGGAAGACGAAGTTTTTTCCAACTCTCTAAAGTGGCCCCAAGGTTTTGAAGTATTATGCATAGTGCCCATTTTTTGATTTTTTGGCTAACTTTTTTAGCTTTTGGTTAGCCATAAGTAAAAATAAAATAAAAAAAATATTTAAAAAGAAAAAAAATAAAGAAAACCACCAACCACCAGCGAGCCACCCACGTAGCCGGCGCGCCACCACCCCCTTCCCCCCACCTCACCGCACCCCTCCCCGAAACCACCAGCCGCGTCGCACCACCACCCCCTACCCACCGGAACCCTTCCCCTCCCTTTCCCGCAGCCGCCTCGCCCCCAAAAACCACCAAACCCAAAAACGCACCACCACCCCCTACCCAAAAACGACCACGAATTTGGCCGAAATCGGCCAATTTTGGGGCTCAGTGGCCTTGATCGGCCGATTTCGGCCTTTTAAGGCCAAATTCGTGGTCGTTTTTGGGTAGGGGGTGGTGGTGCATTTTTGGGTTTGGTGGTTTTTGGGGGCGAGGCGGCTGCGGGAAAGGGAGGGGAAGGGTTCCGGTGGGTAGGGGTGGTGGTGCGACGTGGCTGGTGGTTTTGGGGAGGGGTGCAGTGAGGTGGGGGGAAGGGGGTGGTGGCGCGCCGGCTACCGTGGGTGGCTCGCTGGTGGTTGGTGTTTTTCTTTATTTTTTTCTTTTTAAATATTTTTTTTTTATTTTATTTTTACTTATGGCTACCCAAAAGCTAAAAAAGTTAGCCAAAAAATCAAAAAATAGGCACTATGCATAATACTCAAAACCTTGGGGCCACTTTAAAGAGTTGGAAAAAACTTCGTCTTCCACGTAGAAAAATGAAAAACATGAGGCCACCATGTAGAGTTTCCCAAAAAAAAAAACATTTTAACCTGGTTATACAATTTTTAAGAGTGTATTTAATGTTTATATATAGCCTTAAAACTACCTATATCATTACCCATTAATAAATATCTTATTAAATCAATAATCATCAAAATAAAAAATATATATACACCAAGTTTTCTATGCTACTAACTACACCGTGTAGCTAATTGTAAAGTAACAAAATTATCCTTTAACACTGACAAGTATTTAAAAAATCATTCAATAGCTACCTTATTATTAATTCAATAATCATCAACAAAAAAAAAATATACAACACGTTTTTTTGTGCGATAAGCCGCTATTGTGACTGCTTGCAAAAGAATAAAGTAATCCCTATAACACCACCGGAGTATCCCCTATAATGTTAATTATAAGGGGTTATAACATTGACAAAGTACACCCATATAGAGTGACCAGCCACATGCCCACTTATAAGAGTCAATGATTACACTTTAAAAAAAGACGGGTGTACGTTCATTTTATTATAAAACGGGTTAAAGTTATCATAAAAGTATTCAAAGTTACTCTTTAGAGTACAAAAGTTATTATTTTTCTAATAATAATTTTTTTCTTACAAAAGATTTATAAGGTATTAATTAATCATCTTAGTCTTTATAATACTACCTCCGTTACAGGTTATGTGCAACGATTTGACATAAAGCAGAGAGGGAAAACGTCTAATCATTGCACATAACTTGTAACGGAGGTAGTATGTAATGATAAATCTATAAGAAATTACACATTAAAATAAAATTCAAATCAACTACAAATTAAAAGTTATCCTTTAAATGGTTAGATTTATTATAAAAATAGTTAAACTTACTTACAAATTGACCATCTTATAATAAAAATTATTGTACACTCGCCTACTTGTATATAAAAATCTACTTCACGTATTTGAAATATAATTTTGTAAACATATTTTTATAATATCCATCGGTAAAATATACGACGGATCCCCAATTAATCTCAAAGACAACATTTTAGTTTATCTCCTCTCACAACTTTATGCATTGATTTTTGTACCACTTTATTATTTTACATAAGCTCCTACTGAAGAAAAGGCGGGCCCGATCGGGCGCGAGATTTTTAGAGATAATTTTGGCGATTTATTTTAGTTTTAATTAGGAGTATTTGTTTTAGATATAAATACGATTTTAATACTTTCGATTAGTACTTCTTCTCTTAGACTTTCTCTCTCTACTTAGCTTTAGATTAGTTTCTCTCTCTAGAACTTTGTTCTTAATTCAACTCCTTAATTCTGATTACTTTGGTAATGATTTCTCCTACTTTAATCTCATTTATTTTACTTTAATTATTCTTTCGTCATGTCTCCTTTAATTGCTTTGTTTAGTTTATATTTAATTATGTATGAGTAGTTTTCTTTCTAGGGTTTATGGGAATCCATAAATAATATGAAGGGGTAATTTATTGTTGTTGATTATTAATGCTAGATTAATTACCTATTGATTGATTTAATGCTCTGTGACTAGATTAGGCCTAATCTTTTATGCATGAGTTTGACAATATTGATTCGAGATTCGAGAGATGAGAATTGATGTTTAGGTCTAGTTTCAATAGGCAGGTTAATTTATAAATGGTTAAGTCGAGATTCGAGAGATGAGATTTAATACCGGTAAATTAATTCTGTGATTGTAATACGTAGCAAAAGCCCTTTATGATCTGATTAATTGATGCATTGATGATTGATTATTATGTTTTACCCTGGAATGTTATTTATTGGTGAACCTATTATCTAGGTCTTTTATTCGTTGATTTTCTCTATTCTTATTCTTCTCTACTTTTACTCTTAGTAGTTTAGTTTCCTTTCACCAATTTATTATTTTGTTACTTAATAATTTAGATTGCTTTAATTAATTAGGAATAGAAAGACCAATTTCCCTGTGGATTCGACCCTACTTCCCTATTTGCATTAGTTAGAGGATTTAGGCATTACTTTTGATTGGGTGATACGACTTTAGCCTCTCAGTGGCCTGGTCTCGTTTGTTTCCTTCCTCTGGGCTATTTGGATTATGAGGAATCAATGCATTTTTAAGCAAGCAGAGTGGTCTCCTTCCTTAAATTGCCACCTCGCCTAGGATTGGACAACTCGGGCCGTGCAAGCTTGGGATTTTCAATAATATATCATTTCCATTGCCCGACGTTCTCCTACACCTAGTCATGAATGCGCGCTGATCTGTCTGCAAGGTGGTGCCTCTGCTTGTGTTGATCACTGTCTTATCTTTGATGGTGCTTGGCCTTCCCAGGATAATTGTGCAGGAGTTGGTTGGTAATCCGAGAGGTTTCTTCTACTGCAGTTCTGGGTGGAGGCGCAAAGGCTAGTCGTGTCGCCACCGCTCTTCAGGCGGAGTTGCAAGCTTATCTGTGGGCCCTTCGGGCTGCTGTTCGTCAGAAGTATCGTAGGGCCTGTTCTCTTCAACTTATTTTCAGTTCAATTCAGCTCCAATAAGTTCGATTTTGTTCAGTTCTTAATTTCCTTCTCTCATATAATATTCAGTTCAGTTCAGTCCAGCTCCAATAAGTTCAGTTCAGTTTAATTCAGTATATTTCAGCTCAGTTTAGTCAATCAGAATAGACTCGTAGTCTTCTCATTTATACGGATTGCGCTGCCTTGGTCTCCTTAGTTAAGTGTTCCAGTTTTGTTGATATATCCTGTTTGTACTTATTTTGGGAGATTACGGAGATTCTTCCCCACTTTTCAGTCTGTCGCCTTTGTAAAGTCCCTCAAAGTTGGGTACTCATGCGCATTGGTTGGCAGTCCGCGTTCGTGATCGTCATTTCCTTTGCTGGTCCTTTTAGTTAGTGCTCATTGTTTGTTGTTTAGTTTGTTGTTTCTTTGGTAGTGATCTTTGTTATAAAAAAAAAAAAAAAAAAAAAAAAAAAAAAAAAAAAAAAAAATTAATTAAAAAAATTAAAATTAAAATAAAATTTAAAAAAAAATTAAAATTAATTTAAATTAAATTAAATTAAAAAAAAAAAAAAAAAAAAAAAAAAAAAAAACCTTGTTATTTTTGTGCGAGTTTTATTTTGAGTCCTTACAAAGTTTAGTACGAGTCACAACACTCACAAGCTACAGAAATGGCAGGATTGAAGATGATACCTAAAGCTTCAGCTTCCTTCATTAATGGCGGTATTACTCTTTCTCTTTCTTTTTCTTCTTTTCCTTTTCATTCTCGATCTTTTTCCAAAACCAGATTTCGTGATTCTCACTTGTTTCTAGATTCTGTTAGAGATCATTGCAAACTAGGGTTTGCTGATCTCAAATTTCCCCTTTTACTCTTTAATCAAATGATTAATTTGCGCCCTCTTCCTTCTGTTGTGTACTTCAATCAACTATTCACCGCCATTTCCAAATTGAAACGCCTTGAACCTCATTCCACCATTATCTCTCTCTTCAGGCACCTTGAATTGTATGCTATTAAACCCGATATGTATTCTATTGGTATTCTTGCTAATTGCTACTGTCATTTGGGCAAAATTGATTTTGGCTTTTCTCTTCTCGCTAAAAGACTTAAGCTTGGTTATCCCCTTGATTCTGTCATTTTTAACACTTTAATTAACGGCTATATTCACTGTGATAAGCTGCCCCAAGCTGCTCATTTGTTGAATAAAATTGTCAACCTTGGTTTCCAACCCGACATTATTGCCTATAATACTATTGTCAAAGGCCTTTGTAGGATTGGCGACAATACGTCTGCTCTCACTTTGCTTAACAAAATGCAATCTCGATCTCATTTTAAGCCTAACATTGTTTTATACAGCACTATCATCGATAGTCTTTGTAAGGACAGGTTGTTACAACAGGCCCTGGACCTGTTCTCCTCCATGAAAACTCAGGGCATTAAACCCGATGTTGTCACTTTTACTTCCTTGGTTCGAGGCCTCTACAATTCCGGCTGTGGGGATGAGGCTCATCGTATGTTGACTGAGATGTTAGAGAGCAACATTGCACCTAATGTTAAGACCTACAGCATGCTGGTTGACATGTTTTGTAAAGATGGCTGTGTTGATCAAGCTCAGTCCATTCTAAAGCAGATGATTGAGAAAGGTGTGACTCCTGACATGATTACTTACAGTGCATTACTTGATGGTTATTGTTTGCGCGGTCAGATGGAAGATGCAGAGAACCTACTCGTTCTCATGGCCGAAAATGGTTGTGAGCCTGACCTTGTCAGTTTCAGCACTATGATTAATGGATATTGCAAGGCTAAAAACATTGACAAGGCCCTTAACATTTTCCAAGAGATTTTACAGAAAGGGATAACACCTAATGTTGTTACCTATAACACTCTTATTGATGGACTGTGCAAAGCCAATAGATTCCCACTTGCACATAAGCTGTTCCAGGAGATGCGTGCTCTTGGTATTGCTCCAGATGCTGTCACCTATGCCTCCTTGCTTGACAGTCTTTGCAAAAGTGGCCGGCGTGACGAGGCAGTGAAATTACTCGAAGATATGGAGGATAATGGTGTTAAGCCTGGAATTAGCATATACAATATCCTGATGAACAGCTTGTGTGAGGCTGGACAGCTTGAAGATGCGGCAAATTTCTTCTCTGATCTCGTATCAAAGGGTCTGCAACCTGGTATTATAACATACAATATATTGATCAAAGGCTTCTGCAAGAAAGGGCTCATGAGCGAAGTTGCTCAAGTGTTGAGGATAATGGAGGAAGATGGTTGCCCCCCTGATGATCGAACCTACAATACGATCATCAGAGGTTATATACTGAATAATGACTTGTCAAATGCTTTATACTATCATGATCTTATGGGTGGAAAAGGATTTGAAGTTGATGCAGACACTTTGTCATTGTTTGTTGGTCTATAGTCTTCTGATAACTTAAGTGACTTGAACAAGGACCTGCTTCAGAAGTTTATCAGTTATATTGCAGTTAAGATGTATGTTAAGCTACTGTAGTGCTCTTACAAGTGTTGTATCTATCTGTTTTGTATTATTGACAAACAAAACATCTAATTTTGCTATGTTCTTCAGATGACCCTGAAGGTAATTGGTGGCATAAATGCATAATTAAAGCTGTTGTGTTGTGCATTGTTCTAAAGTTTGATGCTTCATTTTCTGTCTAAAATTTTGTGTGTAATTTATCATTAAGTTTAACTTATAATGGTAACATGATAAATGGTCATTTTTAAGTTGCACATGTAGTTCTTTCTAGCTCTGTTATGACTAAGATGAGAACTATAAAATTCAAACTTTATCAAAAACTGAGATCAGCATCTTTAGCTTTCTTTTCCATGCTTTAGTTTATAACAGCTAATGGGCTGTTATATTTAAACCGATGTGCTGATTGAACTGCAGAGGCACAGTTAACTGATCTGCTAAATTTGTTCCAAATATACCCTTGCATAAGATATCTAAAGGTATATTATTTCTGCAGCTTTACTAGTTTCAATATTTGTTTCATAATCCAGGCTAGATTATTGTTGAAGGATTTGTGTTGGGTTTATATCACTTCAAAATGTGTGGTTGGTTTGTTGTTGCAGAGAAAGTTGAGATGAAGTTGAAAAGGCAGGGTACTGATGCTCTGAGACAAGCTGTGAAAAACAAACTGCTGTTAGTATTTAGATGCTTCACTGCTTGGATTGGTAAATATTTCTGAACTTAATATATTTTGGTCCTTTAGTATATCCAATAATTCCATGACATTTAATTATGGTACTTTGTTGTGAATTTTCCAGCCAATAAAATTGAAAAAAAATATAAAAAAAATGTGAATATTTACAAGGGAAATAAATACGAGTATAAGTTTTAGTAAAGATATTTGGATACTTTTGTCAAGTTACATAATATGATTTTCAGGTCAAACAGACTTTACAAAACATGGATATTAATTTTTAATTGAAAGGAACAAAGCAATTTGATGAAATGTACCAGATTATAAACCTAACTGCAAATTTACATTAGGAGAATAAGCATCTCTCCCATTCTGTTAGTCTGCTCAAATTATTTCACAAATTTTTTATTTTTGTTAATCTCAACCGTGCATATACAAAATACCATCTTAAAGCCCTTTATATATGAAATTATGCAACTTGAACCATTAAATATTTTGCAAAGACAAAGAAAAGTAAAAAAAATTTCTGCAAAGAATCCTAAATTACATAGAAATTAAACTCTTAACAGACCTACAGACCATGAGTTCTAACAATAACAACCTACGGAGTACTTATTCTTTCTACACGTAAAATCTAATCCTTAATGGATTAACAAGACCGTGTAGAACTCCTACCAAATTAATTCAAGAAATTAAGAACAGAAAACATCAGTTACCACCATACTCCTTTACATCAACATATCCCTACATCCAATATAACTAGCTAGAGATAGTAACTTATAAATAGCTTGAAATATTGTTTAATTTGTAACTTGGCCAAAGATACTCAAATCCACTTCGGTACAATTTCTAGTTCATTCACCTGTATGTTCTTCATTGGGGGGAGATATCTAATGCTCCTCTTTCTTGGTCATCCCTTTTATTTTCTCGATTAACTGGTCAAGATTTGAATATGAAGACCCCCCCTCACTTATGCTCTTCTTTGCTAAATGTGAGAGTTTAGACACTGACATTCTCAGCTCGTCCTTCTTTCTCTCCATAAGATCTTTGATCATGTTCTCCACTATTTTTCTATCACATGTATCCTTCATATCGAGGCCAATTTTCCAGACTTCAGTGATGAATCTGCTGTCCACCAGATGATCAGCAAAGTAAGGCCAACAAAGCATTGGCACCCCAGCCACTATGCTTTCCAACACCGATCCCCTTCCACTATGGGTGAAGAACCCACCAACAGCACGGTGAGCCAATACTTCGTCCTGTGGTGCCCAGCTCACTATGTATCCTCTCTCCTTGGTTCCTTGCACAAGGTCATCGTGAGCTGGACTATCTGAACCACTTCCTGTAATGATATCGGACTTTACGACCCATAGGAAGTACTTGTTACTCTGCACTAGTCCTGCCCAAAATTCCATCAGCTGGTCCTTTGTGAAGGTAGTAATGGTACCAAAACTTGCATAGACAACGGATTTGTCAGGCTTTTGGTCCAACCATGAAATGCAACTTCGATCAACTTCCCACAAGTCGCTAGAGGAGGTGTTGGACAGTGTTGTATCTTTTCGGTTGAGCCTGTATTTTAAGTGAGCATGTAGTGGACCTATGGCGTAAACATCTCTACAGTGCTCACAAATGAGAGAGAGTATTGGACCCTCCAGATCCTCAAATGTGTTGAGAATAAAGGTGTGAGCTTGCTTGATTTTTTTTATCTCGCCGTTGAAATAGTCTTGAAGCGTGCGTAAAACAGATATGTCTTTGTCTCGGAAGCAGCAGGGAAGGTCACGGTACCGGAGGAAGCTATCCATCCCAGGTGCATTCTTTACTAGCTCATCCATATCTTCATCTATTATATATTGTTCATCGTAGTTCATTGCAAGAGAACTAAAACCATTAGAATACCAAAAATGTTATAGTGAGGTTTATGCTTTCTGAAATTGTGTTAAAAGTATGCCAGATATCTATAATATCATTTGCCATAGAATATATTTTTATTGTTGTAGTTTCATTTTGCTGCATTATTTTAGTATCAATCTCATATCAAATAGTGCTTGCCTGCTTGGTTGGACATAATATCACTTCCAGTGTTGTTGTGATTCCTAAAATTTACATTTTTGGGGAGTTGATTATTTGAGGAAACTGTTATTACTTTGTTAAAGTCACATATTAACAGATTTTATTTAGTATATTTCTTTGTAATGTTTTTGAAATTAATTTTAGTGACTACTTATTTGTTCTTTCTAGGTTGTTTACACAAAAACTACTTTTTAAAATCCTAGCTGTGAAATCTCACATTTACAAAATTTGGATTTTGAAAGCTGGTTTCAGACAAGATATCCTAAATTAAATGATATCCACCAATATAGTATTAAAAATGGCAAAAAGAATATAATGCAAATTATAAGATAATGAAAAAAGTTATGGAACAAGAATGAATGAAATGATATGTTAAATGAAAGATAGTATTGAATGATAATGAATAATTTAAAAAAAAAAATGGTGGTAGCTAGAATAGAACTTGAGTTTCTCTGGAAGTATGCAAACTATCCCTTATATATCTCCTTGATAAACAAATCAAAATTATATCATTTTGAATGGAATGTACAATATTTTATAATCCGATTTTAATCAACTGTATGTTAAATGTATATCAATTTAGTTTGATACTATATATTTAAGACTCTAAACTACTTTAAAAATGTACATGTAGAGGTAGGTTATTTATACCTTTGAAGGGTAATTCCGCTGCTTCAATTAGCTTTGGTAAACATTGAAGAGTCCAAATGAAGCTTGCACCAGGAATCATAAATGTAATCACCGGTAACTTAACCTCATTAGCTACATCATTAGCATAGCTCATCCATCCATCTAATATTAAACATGAAACTTCATCTTTTCCTACAAAAATGTCCTTCAAAAGGGGCTTAACACTTGATGCTAATGCCGCGTGCATTTCTCTAAACCAGGTTTTATCACCAGAACGTGGGTGGTCATCGGGAAGCCCATCAGGTACCGTCTTAAAGGTAAACCCGGGATAGCGCCCAAAACGAGCTTCGATGTCAGTGTGCTTGGTAAGTCGTTTTTGGTTGTAGGTTGTGTTTAGGAAGGTTACCTTAAGATTTGCTAGGCATAAAATTTCTGCCAAGTTTAGCATTGGGGTTATATGGCCTTGTAATGGGATTGGAAAGATTAACACATGAGGTGTAGGATATGATTTGTGCTCCATTTTTACTAACAATATTTTTAGTCTTGGAATTTAGATTTATAGTTGTAATAAACTTGTAATATATAGTTGGATAAACTTGTAATATATAGTTGTATAGAATAGTATTGTATCCTCGAGAGAAACGAGGCATCTCAAATTTTAAAAACTGAATCATGCAATTTTGTTGTTAGTTTAGTCTATTTAGGATGGTACATTATTGAATCTCAGTGAATGAATTATTAGAAGGCTGACATGGAAAACATTGTAATTTTTATTCAAATAAATTGAAAAAAGTTGTGAAATTATGTTTACTTTTTTTTTTTTTTGGTGAAAAATTATGTTTACAAGTTTACTTTACGATTAAAAAACAAAAGGGGTTGTTGATCTCGTAGGCTCGTGGCACCTCGTGCTTGCTTTTAATAGTCTGAACAGTGTTAGGTTCGTAACAATTCTTAGTTTATTATTGTGACAAATGCCTTTCGCCCGTGCAACCTCGAATTATATAAAGTAAAATTAGGTATGTTCATTTATATTATTAAATTATGAAGAATATGAAACAATCATCCTTCATTAAATTAATTAAAGTAGTAATAAAATTATTTAAACAAATAAAAAGAATAAAAAAGGGGTGACACATGGACACGTGGTGCTAAATTCCTACTCACGGTTTGAGTTTTCATATATTACCTTCGTTTCATATTATTTGCAACTATTTAACATAAAATAGAGAGGAAAAATGTTTAATCGTTGCAAATAATATGAAACGCAGGTAGTACTAGCTAGGTATAGATATTTCATGTATCAGAAAATGTTCGGCGTCAGAAAATAGGTTAAATATATTAGAAATTAGATTATAAATTCTTCACATTTGGCTTTACAACTACCTTCTTCTTCCTCTATTAATCCAACAATCCCAATTCAGAAAAATACATATCAACAGAAAAAACATAATATTAAAACAATTAATTAAGGGTAGTATTAATAAGTGAGAAATTCTTAATGACGAAATCGACCCATTGTAAGTCTTGAGTTTACTTAACAATTAATTGTTTTCCTGTTACAAAATAAGCAACTTTTAGCAACAATTTAATCAATTAATTAAGGATACTCGGTCGCCGACAATTGTATTGGGTGGTAGTAGTGGGTGGGGATAGGTGTGTGCATTTAAAACTGAACTCACATGAAACGGTCTTACATAAAATCTTCTGAAAATTTTAACATGCTTCAGTTTACATGCAAGAAAAATGGTCTTGGTTTGTATAATTTAATTTGTTTAACGCCAAAAAAAAAAAAAAAAAAAAAAAAAAAAGGTTCGTTTGGGATCATTATTACCTATAAGGATCAAACTTCGAAGGCGCGCGAAGTTATATATATATAGACCACGACTACCCTAAATCAATCTTTTTAACGTGTTATGGCCGAGACTAGAGAATAAATCAAAATTACAAGTATCATGTAGAATAAAATTAAAAATTGAGTATGTACATAGTGACAAAGAGTTCATTAAACGAAAAACTATTACAACCTACATAAATACAAGATACAAACACTAAAACCCCTTTAGTAGCTTAGACAAACCTCATGTTTTTTTTTAAAAAAAAAATGGTAATATGCGCTTGTTGGAGCCCTTGATTGTCAAACTAAACTATACCTTTGCTTTGCAATGTCATTAACCCATAACAATAACATTTGAAGGTTGCATTGAAGTGTTGAAGCTAGGGCCGAAAGCATGAATGAAACCATTAGACACATATAGAGCTTGACAAAGGAAGTAGCAAAGGAACAAAAACTCGACCAAGGCCTAATTGAGGAAAACCTATCAGCAAGACCGAGGGCTATTACCCAAAGTAAAGATAGTCAAGTGGGATTCTTAGCTTAATACCACAACTTAATTGAGTCACATTTCCTTGTGACTCGGTATCCATTTGAAAGGGTACCGTTGGTCTATCCTCCTCAAATAGGATGAGACCCAACTTCACTAATGCACTATAAACCTCCAAACTTACCGTTGTATTGGGGAAGCCTATTTTAGATAGAAATTTTTGTAAGCAATGAAATTTAACCTCATTGCTAACCGATATTAGGAATTACTTTCTTTACTAATTTCCTAACAAACCTCTTGCACTCAATCATAGACCAAAAATACACCGGCCTTCGTCTTATTACAATCAAGTACTAGCCCACTATCTATAGACACCCTACAATCTAAATCCTTTATCTCTACATAGTGAAATATGTGAGCAAGTAAACCTACAAAACCAACCCTATAGAGGAAAACAGTACACAACCCAACCTCAAACCCTCATAAGGTTAGAATTCATCCTAAAATTGAAATCAAAGAACAAATTATCAAACTTATCAAGGACAATAAGACAAAGGAAATTTTGATTTTTATCACCTCCAAAAAACGACTTATTGGATTTTACGACCTACATAATAAAAGTTTTATTTTATCACCAACAAAATTTTCAATAATTGGATTTTACCACCAACTAAACCCGCAATGAAATCAACTTACCTCGGTTGGTCGGAATTTCGTGTGGGGCTAAGGAGGGGTCGGAATTTGGTGTGTGGGCTAGGGAGGTGGTCGGAATTAGGTGGTGACTAGGGTTTTAAGAGTGGTTGGAATTAGGAGGGGGCTTTTATGGGTGGTTGGAATTCGATGGCTAAGGTTTTGAGGTCGAAAATTGGTGGAAAGGGGGCTGAAATCCGGTGGCGGTTTCTTGTGCATTGCGCGGTGCTGTGCGGTGGTCGTTGTGTGGCGAATATGTGGTGGGGCTGGTAGTCGGTCCGGCGATGGGGCTAGTAGCCAATCCGGCAGTGGGGTCGTGGTGATGGCAACAACCACTAGTTGATGGCTGTTTTTTTTTTTTTTGGTTTTTTTTTGTTTTGTTTTGTTTTAATTATTTTTTTAAAAAATTTACCCAATAATATGGTGACACGTGTGCAGGTAGGCCCCATTAACGAATTTATAGACGAAATCCGTCAGTTGGAGGTGATTGATGGTAAAAGCCAATATATTTTTTTTAATTTTATTATTTATTTTTATTTGGTGATAAAATATATTTTTTGTTCCTCTTATATAAGTGGTAAAAGTCAAATTTTCCTTAAAAAAAAAAAAAAAAAAAAAAAAAAACCCTTTAACATACGGTATATGAATTTTCTATTGGGAATTTGGGATTCCTTTCTATTTTATTTCTCCTTTCACGTTTCATACTTTCATTGTTTCACCTAACAAGGCCATAGAAATGGAGAGAGAAGAAAAAGATGACGGCGAAGAAACCTAACTTTTAAAGGATTGCTTTCAGCTTTCCGCCATTTCCGATTTCGAAGGTCTTTTCCTCTATCTCTCCTCTCAATTCTTCAGTTTCTTACATTTTTATTCGTTCATCAATTTGAGCAGCAAAAAACTGTTCATTTTGCAGGCATCTGAATCAATTGTTGCGTGTATTTACAATTTGGTATGCCGGTAATTGCACTTTTAATCTGATGGGAATGTTTGTTCTGAATTTGAAATTATATTTGTGTTGTTGTGAAAAGGCGAAAAGCTTGTTCTTGGCAATTTCTCTTTTTATTTTTCATGCTCTAAATTAATTTATTGTTCAATACAAATTTTTTGTATGTGGCTGGCCACATGGTGCGGCAAGGGTTACTTGTAGGGTGTTACAGGTTTTGTCAGGGGTTACTTGTAGGTGTTACTTGTATTCTGGGGTTACTTGTATGGGTGTTACTGGTTTTGTCAGAGTGTTACTGGTTTTGTCAGAGGTTACTTATAGGTGTTACTTGTATTCTGGGGTTACTTGTATGGGTGTTACTGGTTTTATCAGGGGTTACTTGTATATGTTACTTGTATTCTGGGATTACTTGTATGAGTGTTACTGGTTTTGGTCGAGATTACTTGTAGGGTGTTACTGGTTTTGTCAGGGGTTACTTGTAGGTGTTACTTGTATTCTGGGGTTACTTGTATGGGTGTTACTGGTTTTGTCAGGGGTTACTTGTATGTGTTACTTGTATTCTGGGGTTACTTGTATATGTTACTTGTATTCTGGGGTTACTTGTATGAGTGTTACTGGTTTTGGTCGGGATTACTTGTAGGGTGTTACCGGTTTTATTAGGAGCTACTTATATGTGTTATTTGTATTCTAGGGTAGCTTGTATGGGTGTTACTGGTTTTGATCAGGGGTTACTTGTAGGGTATTACTGGTTTGGTATGGGATTTTGGTCTTGAGTTACTTATAGGAGTTACTCAGAATACAAGTAACTCCATGATACAAGTAACACATATAAGTAACCTCATAATACAAGTAACCCATACAAGTAACCTCAGAATACAAGCAACACCCTACAAGTAACCCTAGAATACAAGTAACACCCTACAAATAACCCCATAATACAAGTAACCCTAAAATACAAGTAACTCGTGCCGCACCATGTGGCTTGCCGCACTGAAAAACCTCTGATTGTTCAATTATTAGTATAGTCCAGTTTATTTAATCTGGATTCATTTTTTTCCTTTCATTATTCCTTTTTTTTTTTTACATTGCTCCTGTGATTCGTAAGAGAAGTATTGATTGTAACTAGACCTAAATGAGAAGATTGTGATTATTGCAGACGTGGCGGAAGCTAAAACTGCTTTATGAACTTCAAATTATTAATGTTGGGGAGTTTGGAAGAACAAATACGGAGTGGTTTTGATATGTAGTATTAGTCCTATTCAATTTTTGGGATTATGTTGTGAAGTAAATTAGTTTTGGGATTATGTTGTGAAGCACTCCCGTAAATTAGTTTTGGGATTATGTTGTGAAGTAAATTACTTTGGGATTATGTTGTGAAGTAAATTACTTTGGGATTATGTTGTGAAGTAAATTACTTTGGGATTATGTTGTGAAGTAAATTACTTTGGGATTATGTTGTGAAGTACTCCGTAAATTTGTATGGGATTATGTTGTCCGTAAATTTGTTTGGGATTATGTTGTGAAGTACTCCGTAAATTAGTTTTGGGATTATGTTGTGAAGTAAATTAGTTTTGGGATTATGTTGTGAAATACACCGTAAATTTGTTTGGGATTATGCTGTGAAGTACTCCGTAAATTAGTTTTGGGATTATATTGTGAAGTAAATTAGTTTTGGGATTATGTTGTGAAGTAAATTAGTTTGGGATTATGTTGTGAAGAACTCCGTAAATTAGTTTTGGGATTACGTTGTGAAGTAAATTAGTGTCTTCGTTGGGTTTTATTGATTAAACCGGAGTGTAAATGTTGGTCTAGCACTCTAGCATGGTTTTTTGTTTCAAAAGTGATAGAATAATGGCAGAAATCTTCAATAAATAGTAATTTTAGTTATATCTTTCTCTTTATTATATTTTAAAGCCAAGCATTGGAAATTTGTGTAAATCACTTTAGTTTCTCTAATTTTTCTCTTTAGACTAGCGAAACAATAAAAAGTTGTGTTAATTACGTAAGTTTTTCAACTATAGACTGTCAAAGAAGTGAGAAAGTTTTTAAATTTTACTTGTCTAGAGTTTTCACTCTGTCATACATATGGAGAAATAAGAAAAGGAACTATTCTGAATATCTGTTTATTTTTGTTCAATTTTAATGTTCAAATTTGGTGGTTTAATGGATTGTTTAAGGAATTATGCCGCACAATCCTGGTGAATTCTGTGAAATTTATTTGATTTTGTTTGGCTGTGGAGTATTTTTGAAGTTGTGGGAATTGAATTAAGTTGAATTTAGGGGTGTATACCCTAAAATTTGTGGTGGATCTAAGATAAAGTTAATTGTAAAGGGAATGGTAGCGTTCATTGTAATAGTATTTTAATATAATGAAGGATATAAACAAAATAAAACCTGCAGCCCCTGTTCTTTGTTCACTGCTGCTCTTTAATGGAGGCCTTCCCATCTCACGCATCCCTTCGAAATGTATTGTGTTGTTGCTTCTGTGCGTGAGTTGAGGGAGGTGTAGAAGGTGCTGTTTGGTGAAATAAACCATTTTATAAACCTAACTGCAAATGCTTCATTAGGAAAATAAGCATCTCTCCCATTATGTTAATCTACTTAAAGTCTTCAATCATCTCACACATTTTTTATTTTGTTAATCTCAACCATGCACATATAAAATAACATCTTAAAACCCTTTATATATGCAACATGAATCATAACAGACCATGGGTTCTAACAATAACAAACTACATATTCTTTCTACAACGTAAAATCTAATCCTTATGGATTAGCAAAACCGTGTAGAACTCTTACCAAATAATTCAAGAAATTAAGAACAGGCCTAACAACTGTCTAGTACACAAAACATCATTTACCACCCTATGCCTTCACATCAACATATCGGTATATCCAATACAACTAACTAGAGATAGCAACATATAAATAGCTTGAAACATTGTTTAATTTGAAACTTGGCCAAAGATGCTCAAATCCACATCATTACAATTTCTAGTTCATTCACCTTTTTCTTCATTGATATCTAATGCTCCCCTTTCTTGGTCATCCCTTTTATTTCCTCGATTAACTGGTCAAGATTTGAATATGAAGACCCCCCTTCACTTATGCTCTTCTTTGCTAAATGTGAGAGTTTAGACACGGATGTTCTCAGCTCGTCCTTCTTTCTCTCCATAAGATCGTTGATCATGTTCTCCACTATTTTTCTATCACATGTATCCTTCATATCGAGGCCAATTTTCCAGACTTCACTGATGAATCTGCTGTCCACCAGATGATCAGAAAAGTAAGGCCAACAAAGCATTGGCACCCCAGCCACTATGCTTTCCAACACCGATCCCCTTCCACTATGGGTGAAGAACCCACCAACAGCACGGTGAGCCAATACTTCTTCCTGTGGTGCCCAGCTCACTATGTATCCTCTCTCCTTGGTTCCTTGCACAAGGTCATCGTGAGCTGGACTTTCTGAGCCACTTCCTGTAATGTTATCGGACTTTATGACCCACAGGAAGTACTTCTTACTCTGCACTAGTCCTGCCCAAAATTCCATCAGCTGGTCCTTTGTGAAGGTAGTAATGGTACCAAAACTTGCATAGACAACGGATTTTTCAGGCTTTTGGTCCAACCATGAAATGCAACTTCGATCAACTTCCCACAAGTCGCTAGAGGAGGTGTTGGACAGTGTTGTGTCTTTTGGGTTGAGCCTGTATTTTAAGTGAGCATGTAGTGGACCTATGGTGTAAACACCTCTCCAGTGCTCACGAATGAGAGAGAGTATGGGACCCTCCAGATCCTCAAATGTGTTGAGAATAAAGGTGTGAGCTTGTTTGATTTTTTGTATCTCGCCATTGAATTGGTCTTGAAGCTTTCCGAAAACAGATATGTCTTTGTCTCGGAAGAAGCAAGGAAGGTCACGGTACCGGAGGAAGCTATCCATCCCAGGTGCATTCTTTACTAGCTCATCCATATCTTCATCTATTATAGTTCATTGTAATTCATAGCAAGAGAATTAAAAGCCATTAGAAAGTTACCAAAATATTCAATGAGGATTATGCTTTCTAAAATTTTGTTTAGAGTATGTTCTATGCCAGACATCGGTGATCAGTTACCATTGAATATATTTTAATGTTATAGTTTCATTTGGCTGCGTTACTTTAGTATGATTATCATATCTCATGGTGCTTGGTTGGTTGGACATAGTATCACTTCCAGTGTTGTGATTCCTAAGAGTTTCATTTTTGGGGAGTTGATTATTGGGGAAACTGTTATTACTTTGTTGAATTCACATATTAACAGATTTTTAGTTATTATATCTCTTTGTAAAGTTTATGAAATTAATTTTAATTCTAATTCTAATTCTAATCGAACTTGAGCTTCTTTGTAATATATAATGTACTACTTTTGTTAAATTTTAGTTGCAATAATCATACCCTTTTATTGCCTAAAAATTAACAAAGTAATTTTTTAATATTAATAAAACCTAAATTGATATACATTTAACAAATAATTGATAAAACATTTTTTAATCAATGTTTTATCAATTGTTTGTTAAATGTATATCAATTTAGTTCAATACTAAATGTATTTTTGGTTTCTGTTATGTAATTGCAACATTTTACATCTCTAAACTGCTTTATAAAAGAGCATGTAGAAGGTTATCTATACCTTTGAATGGTAATTCCCCTGCAGCAATCATCTTTGGCAAACATTGGAAAGTCCAAATGAAGTTTGCACCAGTAGTAATAAATGTAATCACTGGTAACTTAACCTCATTATCTACATCATTAGCATAGCTCATCCATCCATCTAATATTAAACATGTAACTTCATCTTTTCCTACAAAATTGTCCTTCAAAAGGGGCTTAACACTTGACGCTAATGCCGCGTGCATTTCTCTAAACCAGGTTTTATCACCAGAACGTGGGTGGTCATCGGGAAGCCCATCAGGTACCGTCTTAAAGGTAAACCCAGGATAACGGCCAAAACGAGCTTCGATGTCAGTGTGCTTGGCAAGTCGTTTTTGGTTGTAGGTTGTGTTTAGGAAGGTTACCTTAAGATTTGCTAGGCATAAAATTTCTGCTAAGTTTAGCATTGGGGTTAAATGGCCTTGCAATGGGACTGGAAAGATTAAAACATGAGGTGTAGGATATGATTTGTGTTCCATTTTTGGTACTACTTACAATATTTTTGGTCTTGGAATTTAGATTGGTATATTTGCCAAGTTGGGTGTATAATATATTTGCCAAGTTGGGTGTATAATATATTTGCCAAGTTGGGTGTATAATATATAGTTGTAGTATTAGTATATGTTGGATAGAAGTAGAAGAGTATTGTTTCCTCGAGAGAAACGTGGATCTTAATTTCTGAATCATGCAATTTTGTTACTTTTGTCTATGTATACGATGGTACGATATTGAATCTGAGTGAATTCGAATGTTGACATGGAAAAGTTTGTACATTTTAATTCTAACAAATTGTAAAACATGTAAAATACGAAGTATTATTTAAAAGTTAGTTTACGAAAAAAACAAAAGGAATTATTGGTCTCCTTGGCTCGTGCCTCATGGGCTCGTGGCCCTCGTAGGCCTCGTTGGGCAATTATTTTTGTAAAGTATAATACTTTAGTCAGTGTTATGTCTGGATTGATACTCTAAATATTATTGTGATAAGAATGATTACTAGCTTTTACCCCGTGTAATGTACAAATTGTTTAAGTAATCGCCAATCGGGTTTCAATTAGATGTATTCATTCACATTATTAAATTAGGGAGAATATGAAAGAAACTTCATTCAATACGTAAATTAAATTAGTAATAAAATTATTTAAAAAAAAAAAAAAAAAAAAGTATATACTTCGTATAAGACTAGATGGGTAAATTAATATGAAGTATATGCATTGCGAGAAACATCCACCTGAAGCAGATGGTACTGTAAGATTTTTTATTCATTTCTAGAATGGTCTTAAATGCTTATTATTATACTATATTAATATTAGTAGCTTTAAGGCTCGCCAGTGCCCTCGTACTCTCGTACTTTCCCCCCTTGGTGGGAAACCGTCCTTAGATTTTATTCTTATTAATATTAATATTTTAAGTTAAAAGGATAACATTAAAAATTGCACAATATCAAATATTGTTCAAACTATGTTCTATTTTTCTAATTGTATGTGAGTGGAATTTTTTTTTGTAAATACCCGATTTACACTAATATTAGTGTATATCGAGGAGTATAGGGTAACTTTTAGCTCATTTTAGGGTAATCTTTTGCCTTTTTTGGGATAACTTTAAACATAATATAATTTTTATATAAATAGACGACAGAAAAAGTTTTATAAAGATAATTTAATTACATTCAATCACTAATAATTGATTTTTAGTCATTTAAAAGGTGATTCTTTAGTAATACCGCGCAGATAATTTTTATTTGTATTGTGTTCCTTTTATGCATATTGGGTTAACTTTTATTCATTTCAGGGGTAACTTTTGATCACTTTAGAGTTTAAACTATCTTTATAATGGATGTACAATAATTATTGTACACCCGATTTTTTTTAAAAGTTTGTGTTTCACTTTTAAAGACCTCATAATTTTAAATCACTGTTAACCAACTTATACTCAAGAGTAGTAGTGAAAAATAGCTTAAGTGGTTAGAAAATCCTTTCCGATTTCAGGAGATCCTGTGATCGATTCTCACTATCCTCCTTGTGGCTTTCTAAAAAAAAAATAGTATAGTGTTATATATATGAGATATCTAAAAATATATGTGTTCTGATATCTCATATCTCTAACATAAAGTTTGGGTCATGGTTTGCATAATTTATGATGACATGGACTATATGTTTTTGAAATTCGTAAACTTTAATTTCATCAAAGGCTACAAATAACTTTCATCAAGTTACATTATGCTTTATGATTTTATTTGGTTAAACGGATTCCTCAAAAACTGAGTGTTAAGTTAGAGTTGAATGGACTTAAACCAAACAATTTCATCAAATGAACGAATTAGTAAACCAAAATATAACGATTTACAGCTAGTAACCTCTCTACCTTCATTAGAAGAACGAAATATAATTAGTGTTCCTCTTTCTTGATCATCCCTTTTATTTCCTCGATTAGATGGTTAAGATTTGAATAAGATGATCCGCCTTCACTGATGCTCTTCTTTGCTAAGTTCGACGTTTTACTCATTGACCCTTGTAGCTCGTCCTTCTTCCTTTCCATAAGATCATTGATCATGTTCTTTACTATAGTTCGATTACATGAATCCTTCATATCTAGGCCAATCCTCGAGACTTCACTTACAAATCTGCTGTTCACTTGTTGATCACCAAAGTAAGGCCAACAAAGCATTGGTACACCAGCTACAATGCTCTCTAGTGTCGAGTTCCATCCACTATGTGTCATGAATCCACCAATGGCTCGATGAGCCAAAACTTCTTCCTGTGGTGCCCAACCTACCATGTATCCTCTTTCCTTGATCCCCTCCAAGAGGTCATCTTGAATTGGACTATTTATGTCGCATTTTGTTATGAGATTGGGACTTACAACCCAAAGAAAGTACTTCTTACTCTGGACTAGTCCAGCCCGAAGTTCTATCAGCTGATCTTTTGTGAGCATAGTTGAGCTACCAAAACTTACATAGACAACAGATTTGTCCGGCTTTTGGTCTAACCACGATATGCAACTTCGATCAATTTCCCACAGGTTACTAGAGGAGTTCTTGGACAATGTTGTTTCTTTTGGACTGAGTCTGTAATTTAGGTGAGCATGAAGTGGTCCTATGGTGTAGACCCTTGAGCAATGCGAACGGATGAGAGAAAGAAAAGGGCCTTCCAATTCCTCAAATGTGTTAATTACGACGGACTGTGCTTCCTCAATTGCTTGTACCTCACTAGTGGACATGTCTTGGATATATTGACAAGAAGATGTGTCTAGGTTTCGGGAGTAGCCAGGAAGGTCACGATAGCGAAAGAAGCTGTCAATCCCAGGTGCATTCTTTACTAGCTGATCCATTTTATCATCTGATATTAAATGAAAATAAAGATTATCAGAAAGTTACATGATAAAATCATAATGCCACCAAAATAATAAAAAAATTAAGGATAATGCTTTTTAGATGTTCTTAGATTGATGTTCCTAGAACATATTTTAATTATCCAGGTTTATTTGGCTGCAACATTTGCCTAAGTAGACAAATGGATGATTACTGCAACATCCTACAGTTTTTACTCTTCCTGTGTATGATTTCTGCAGATTGCTAAGTAGTGTATCTCAAACTCACCCTCATGAATACAGATGTTATATTACAATAGTCTATTACTCGCTCGATCCCATCCTGCCTGTGATCAGCTCTGTCATTGAGCCTCTATTACTTGATGACCCTGAAAAATTATGCTTAGAGATGCATCCAGTGTGTGCCACTGAACGGTATTTTCCCTGTTTTAATAGTTGTTTCTGCTGATCCAACCTAAATCTTTCTCAAAAGGTACCAAATCCTTCAACCAGCAGCCCCTGTGTTTGATCTCTCCAAGCTTAGGGTGTTCATTGGGCAATCTGTCTGGCATTGTCCTGAACCCGAGTTCTCGGTACAGGCAAAATGGGCTTTGAGATATGTGTATCGTAATAGAGGTTGGTGTATGTGGGTTGTGTTTAATAGTGTTATCTTATAGTCTGCAAGACAAAGAAGTTCAGCTTAGTGTAGTGTAGCATTGGGTTTACATGGCCTATTAAAAGGCGGTGAAATTATGAGTACATGAGGTGAAGGTGAAGAACTATTGAGGATGTTACATAATAGCCTAGCCTAATATTGAGACTAATGAGGGTTCATCTGAGGAACTAGAATCTTTAGACTATTGCAAAAATACTAATATTATGCTGAAAATTCTGTAACAATTCACAATTTCACATGTAACTACAATACTTTCTTATTAGATCTAAACAATCTTTAATTTGTTCGTTAACTGAAATTTTAGGTGTTCGATTTTTATATGGCCTTTGCTTTTTCCAATGACAAAATTTATTTATTAGATATATACTTAACATTTATGCACGCACATAGATGTGGGGTTATGCAAATTATGGATGGGCATAAATCCGATCCAAAATTTAGGATATCCGATTTGCTTTTTATGTTCCAGAAAGGATATACAGAAAATTCCGGATAGCCATTTAATATTTTCAGATATCCAAAATATTCAGTTTTTTTAAAAATAGCATATTCAAGTTTTTGTCAATCTGAATGGCAAAAGGTAGTGATTACCTTTGAAGGGTATTTCCCCTGCTTCAATGAGCTCTGAAGTACATTTAATAGACCAAGTGAAGCATGCACTTCCAAACCTAACTGCAATAACTGGTACCTTTGCTTCCTTTGCTAAATCTCTAGCAAAGCTCATCCACCCATCCAATAAAAAACAAGTAACCTTATCTATTCCTGTTGCATTAACCAATATTTCCCTCAGTTGGGGTTTAGCACTTGATGGCAATGTTTGTAGCATTTCTCGCAACCAATCACCACCCAATCGTGGATGGTCATCAGGATGGCCATCGGATATTGTCTTGAACCTGAACCCGGGATAGCGAGCTAAACGAGCTTCGATGTCAGTGTGCTTGGTAAGGCATTGCTGGTTATGGATTGTATTTAGGAAGGTTATCTTTACATTTGCTAGACATAATAGTTCAGCTAAATTTAGCATAGGGGTTACATGACCTTGTGCAGGAAATGGAAAGATTAGTACATGTGGTGCAAGTGAATGTTGGTCCATATTTTGTTATCAAATTTCTGATTCTGTTATTCTGATGATAATATGAAATGGCTATGTTTTCTGGTTGATGAAATGATGTACTGCCCTCGAGGAAAACGTGGCCACATTACTCTTAACTTAAAGTTATCTCTAATTTAATCTAAAAAGAGTGATTCTCGTGTGAGCCACGTGTGTATATGCAAAAAAACAACAATAATATGTATAATGTTGATGCTGCCGCTGCCGCTGCTGCCTGGCAGCTAATGTTGGCAGTGGCAGCGGCAGCATCAACATGATGTGCTAGGCAGCGGCAGTGGCATCGACGTGTTGTCATCCCCTTTGTTAGAAGCGTGTATTAGTTTCGAACATCCTTTGCTTCTCGCCTTCTCTACAAGACTACAACCAACTGTGGTAGCTCCGTAGCTGCTATCTCTTATTAGTTTGGAACAAACTGCTACTTTTACAACTTTGGGTAATGTGGTTTCATGCATAAATGCATTTTCCATCTAGCAACTGCATTTCCTACCATCTTAACATGACATTTAAATCTTCCGTTGATGCCTCGTGTCATTTATGAGTTATTTAATTTAGGCTTATTTGTAAATTACCACCCAAAAAGAGGTCCAGTTTTGAAATTACCACCCAGTAAAAACTTTATTTTAAATTACCACCCATTAAATTAAAAAAACGCTCAGATTACCACCCATTTTGTTTTTCCGGTGGAATTTCCGTTAGTGGGCCCCACTTTTTTTATTTTTTTCCTTTTTTTTCTTCTATTTTCTGGCTTTCTCACTCTCTCTCCCCGATTTTTCACTCTTCTTCTTCCTACCTTCTTTCTTTCTTTTCCCAACCACCACCACCACCACCATTGCTCCACCTTTCCCCTCCTCTTCCCCCGTCGCGCCTGCCAACAACCCGCAACAACAACTAAGGGTCGTATTCTATTAAGCTCCTTTTCAAAGGGTGGTCTTGCAGCACCGTCCGATATCGTCCTCCCTTTCCCTCCTTCGATCTCAGCTCCAACAGCTGCAAAACCACTGCACAAAGTGCAAAGTAGCAGCTGCCCACCAAAACAACCACCATTATTCGCCAAAAACAACTCCCTTGTTCGTCGGCCTCCTCCCTTCCTGAAACAACCACCATCCCCTTTTTCGCTGCCCCCCAAAACCCTAAAACTCACCTAATTTAAAACAACCCGAAAAACAAAACTCGCTTAGGGTTTTTAAACAACCCATAAAACGGTTGGTTTTTGGGTTGTTTCAGGTAGGTTTTGTGGCCATTGTAGGGATGTTTCAGGTAGGTTTTGCTGGTGCGTGTTGTAGGGGTAATTTTAGTGGTGGTGGTGTGATGGAGCGGCGAATTGGAGGTGCTGGTGGTGCGAATTGAAGGTGCTGGGGTTTGAATTGGAGGTGATGGTGGTGCAAATTGGAGGTGTTGGTTCACAAATTGGTGGCTGTTATGGTGTGAATTGGTGGTTGTTATGGTGTAATTTTGAGGTACTGGTGGTTAATTCGGCGGCTAACGGTGATTGCAGTCATGGTGGCGAGGTGAGGTGGCTACTCTCTTCTGGGACCATTGCTGGGCCACTTCAACTCCTTTGCGTGAAGCTTGCACTGCTGCTATACCTGCTGCCATAGAGGGAGCTACAGTAGGTGAGTTATGGGATAAAGGGGTGGGCTGGAAATGGGATTGCTTTGCTCATCTTCTGCCAGAATATGAATTGAAGTGTATAGCCTCCCATAGCCTAGCTGAAGACCCTGATGCTTGTGATGTGCATTATTGGAGAGGTCCAAAATCGGGCGGCTTCTCAACAAAATATGTGTATCAAATAATGCAAGACCATGACAATGTTCCTACTAACCCCAAATGGGGATTAGCTTGGAAAGCACCAGTTTCACAAAGAATCTGCACCTTCCTCTGGTTATGTCTCCATGACCGTGTGCTTTGTAATGCTAACAAGCACAAAAGAAAGAAAAAAAAAAAAGTGAAAAATCGGGGAGAGAGAGTGAGAAAGCCAGAAAATAGAAGAAAAAAAAGGAAAAAAATAAAAAAAGTGGGGCCCACTGACGGAAATTCCACCGGAAAAAACAAAATGGGTGGTAATCTGAGCGTTTTTTTAATTTAATGGGTGGTAATTTAAAATAAAGTTTTTACTGGGTGGTAATTTCAAAACTGGACCTCTTTTTGGGTGGTAATTTACAAATAAGCCTTTAATTTAATACGCCCAAAAAAATCAAAAAATAAAAAACAAAAAAAAGAGTAAAATTTAGACACATCTCCTTGCTAATTGGTATTCTTGCTAATTGCTACTGTCATTTGGGCAGAGTTGATTTCGGATTCTCTCTCCTTGCTAAAACACTTAAGCTTGGTTATCCCCTTGATTCTGTCATTTTTAATACCTTAATTAATGGCTATATTCACTCTGATAAGCTCCCCCAAGCTGCTCATTTGTTGAATCAAATTGTCAAGCTTGGTTTACAACCCAACTTAATTATGTATAGTACTATTGTCAAAGGACTTTGTAGGATTGGCGACAATACGTCTGCTCTCACTTTGCTTAACAAAATGCAATCTCGATCTCATTTTAAGCCTAACATTGTTTTATACAACACTATTATCGATAGTCTTTGTAAGGACAGGTTGTTACATCAGGCCCTAGACCTGTTCTCCTCTATGAAAACCGAGGGCATTAAACCCGATGTTGTCACTTATAATTCCTTGATTCGAGGCCTCTACAATTCCGGCTGTGGGGATGAGGCTCAGCGTATGTTGACTGAGATGTTAGAGAGCAACATTGCACCTAATGTTCAAACCTACAACATGCTGGTTGACATGTTTTGTAAAGATGGTTGTGTTGATCAAGCTCAGTCCATTCTAAAGCACATGATTGAGAAAGGTGTGACTCCTGACATCATTACTTATACTGCCTTACTGGATGGATATTGTTTGCGTGGTCAGATGGAAGATGCAGAGAACCTACTCGTTCTCATGGCCGAAAATGGTTGTGAGCCTGACCTTTTCAGTTTCAACACTATGATTAATGGATATTGCAAGGCTAAAAACATTGACAAGGCCCTTAACATTTTCCAAGAGATATTTCGGAAAGATATAACACCTAGTGTTGTTACCTATAGCACTCTTATTGATGGACTGTGCAAAGCCAATAGACTCCCACACGCGCATAATCTGTTCAAGGAAATGCTAGCTGCCGGAGTTACTCCAAATGTTGTCACCTATGCCTCCTTGCTTGACAACCTTTGCAAAAGTGCGCAACTTGATGAGGCAGTGAAATTGCTTGAAGAAATGGAGGATAATGGTGTTAAGCCAAATGTTGTCATCTACAATATCCTAATAGACAACTTGTGTGAGTCTGGAAAACTTGAAGATGCCGCAAAGTTCTTTTCAGATCTTGTAACAAAAGGTCTGGAACCTAATGTGAAAACATACAATATACTGGTTAAAGGCTTCTGCAAGAAAGGGCTCACGAGTGAAGCTGCTCGAGTGTTGAGGATAATGGAGGAAGATGGTTGCCCCCCTGATGATCGAACCTATAATACGATAATCAGAGGTTATATACTCAACAATGACTTATCAAATGCATTATACTATCGTGATCTTATGGTTGGCAAGGGATTTGAAGCTGATGCAGACACTTTGTCATTGTTTGTTGGTCTATTGCCTTCTGATAACTCATGTGACTCAAAGAAGGACCTGCTTCAGAAGTTTATTAGCTGAATTTTAGTTAAAATGCATGTGAAGATTTTGGACCTTCAATATGTTTCTGCTGAGAAAGTTGAGGTGGAGTAGGATGCTCCTAGACAATCTATGAATAACAGACCGTTGTTAGCTCCATTTGGCATGTTTCTTGTGAGCTTTGGTGCAGAGATCACCAAAGAACAATGGTATCTTGTTTGTATCCAGATGCTTTACAACTTGGTTTGGTAAGAATTTCTGAACTTTAATATATATTATGGTCCTTTTGTTTATTGTTAACAATGTAATGCCCTGTGAGTTCGCATTGGATTTTTTAGCTTGTAAGAAAAAAGTGCATATGAAAAAAAAAAATGTAAATGTGATAGAATGTAGTGAACCTTATTCTTTTTAGTGAAATGAATTAAGTAAAAAATGAATAAAAGAGAATTATTGCCAATTGTGGATATGGGCAAACTAAAGTTGAATACGGAGTATGTTGTTTGATGATTTTGCTTGTTTTGAATGAAGGATTGAAGGGTGAAGGAAGTTGCAAAGCTCATTAAATTCCACATCACTTCAAAGCCTCAGGTTGATATATGTGTGATGTGCCTCTGCTAGACAAAAGTTGATGATGAGTGAAGCTAGTCAAGTGTTGAGGATAATGGAGGAAGATGGTTGCCCCCCTGATGATGTTACCTATAATACGGTCATTAGAGGTTACATTCTCAATAATGATTTGTCAATAGCATTACTGTGATGTTATGGTTTGCCAGGGATTTGAAGCTGATGCAGACATCAGAAACTTATCAGCTGAAAAGAAACATTGACAAAGCCCTCAACTTTTTTTAAAGTAATGTAAATGAAATAGCACCTGATCTTGTTACCTATTGCATGTTTTCTGGATTGTGTAAAGCCAGTTTATTCCCACTTGTGCATAAGCTGTTCAAGGACATGTTTTTCAGATGAAAAGAAACATTGACAAAGCCCTCACCACCTATGCTTGCTTGTTTGCTTCAATATTGCACGATTTGAAGAGACAATGGCAATACTTGAAGCTACAGGTAATAAGGATTTTGAGCCTTCTATGCTTTACCTTTTTGCCTACTTGTGAGGATTCATGTTAGCCAGCCTCTATTCATTTTGGGACTAAGGCTTTTGTTGTTGTTTTGTTTGTGTGATGCTGTGAAACTTGAATTTTCAACAATCAAAGGCTTTTGCAAGAAAGGGTTATGAGTGTAGCTGTCAAGCTATTCTGTAAAATGGAAGTAAAGGGCTGCTTCCTCGATAGTGCCTCAGGTACTTTTGTAGTTCGATATTGTAACTTAATTTTTTATGATGTCATATCTTCTTAATGAATTGTGCCTCAGTTATATTCTCTGTACCACCTCTCTTTCTTCAATGTCAGTTTGATGTCTTTAATTAAGTGGTTTTATAGGCAATTAGCCTTCTAAATATTATTATCTCTTTCTTATGTCCTCATTATTGTCTATTGTGTCAAAGCTTGCAGTGTGACATTAAGTTGTTAGTATTACACATCCCTTTAATTGCTTGTGCTCTTGCGGAATGATGAAAGCAATATAATTAGCTAAGACCTAGAACTGAGATTTTAACGCCAAAACACTTGGAATATGATTAGTATGTTTTGAATGTTAGAATTGCTAAGACCTAAAATCAGTATTGTTGCTACGTAGTATGTTTGCTTCTGGAAATTTTCTGTTAGCTTCACAGATTTAGATGCTTTTAGTTGCCATTAGTTTTCCTGAGCCGAGAAGTCTTGCTTGCTGCATCATTTCGAATATGTGACTTATTTCCTTTTCTAGTTCAACCTTATTATATGCCTCTGTATTGATGAAGACGTAGAACTTAGACCTTTGAAGCCTGATGCAGGATTGCAATCGCCAGTGAAGAATTCAACCAATCTGTATATCACATGAGAGTATGAGACTCTCTCAATCAAATTTATCATCAAAGAAATTTTAACCAAGTTTTTTTTGGCAGTAGGCTGATGCAGACAATTTGAACTCAACTTGTGGTGTGTATGCTTGGTTATTTTGCTTTTCGGGTCTAATTAACCTTAAGTTTACATGAAACAAACTCAATTGGATTATAAACATAATTATATTTTGGTTATTAGGAGTCTAGAAGCCTTAAAATTTTTAGGTGCAACAAGAGCTATAAAATTTCCTTTAATTCATTATTTAAACCTTGAAAATCGATTACACAGGACTGTCAAGCTATATGCCTATAATAAACACAACTACTGCTAAATACATGCAGAAGCTACATTTATGCACTGTAAGTAATACATTAGTTCAATAAATTGAATTAGTATACATACTAACTTCTTCATTGTCAAATATCAATCATAGCTGCACTTTTACACAAGTTTTAGTTTACAGAACAGGGGAATTCAGATCTGAACTTTGGTCATCTCAACTATCTCCTTGAGATTAAAGGGGTGAGAATAAGATTTAGGGCCGTTAAATGCCGCTAAAGCTAGGAGCCTGTGAACAGCTTCTGTTGGATGAAATGCATCCCAGAAAGCATATTGATTCCTGTTTAAACATGGTATTAGTAAAGGAAGACACATTTTTTCTGCATTATTTCGCCCCACTCCACAGCATGCTCTCTCCAATTCTGTTAATCCTGCAATCCACAGATGATTACTAACATTAGACAAATGTGAACTGAGGTTGGATTTTTTTAGGATATCTTTCTCCATTTTTTGTTCTCCATAACTTATAAATGTCTCGTATTAACAAAGTTTTGGACAATCATCTAATACCAGTTTTAAAGAAAGGGCATTTGCAGGTATTCTAAGATTTGCTTCCAATTAACATTTCTTACCAAATTGGGAAGGATGAGCAAGTATATCCGTCAGAGCCTGGAAAGTATCTCCAAAAATAAAAGTTGCATTTGGGTGTGTGACATTAAATTGATCAACCAAGGTTCTTAGCCTTATGTTGAACATTTGAACCACATCATTGCTGAAGTTAACACATTTATCAGCAGGCAGTTGAGCCGCTGTTTTCTGAGAAGGGGTGCAGCCAATTGGCCCTACTCCAGCCAAGAAGAACAACCTTAGACCTTGATCGTATAGTGCCTGTGTAGAAGGTGAGACGGTGTTAATGGCAAGGTTCACATGTACCCTTATTTCTTAGAATTACATTGTGAAGCAAATCAAGTCCTATTGTCTAAGAAAGGTTTGAGTTGCTTTAAACGTTCATGTCATATTCTTAAGAAGACTCTATTATGCAAACAAACGCATTTATACTTTAACTATTATAATGAGTAACTCGTAGTTGATCTCGAGGATACATAAACACCCTATTTCATATCTTTTTGATATTTTAGGAATTTGTGTTGATAGGTAATTTTGGTGTAAACTTAGAAGGCATGGATGGTTATGACACTACCCGAGTGTATGATGGATATCTTACAATTTGTCGTACCTGAATTTGTTTTGTGTATTGGCTGATGACAATATCAGCATAATTTTCGGGCTTGAATTTAGATTGACTTGGGTAAGTTGGATTGAGGTAATTGTTTACATAGTCATTGCTTCCTAGTATAACCACTGCCAAAGCCTTTGTAAGGTATTGTTGCAACTCCGTCTCATTCATATGATTCTGCAACTGTCTTTTGGTAATTCCGAAATTCCGAGCCTGTAGACTGAAGCTAAACCTTTCTCCCTGTCACAAATTACACTCATCATTAGGGCCCTGTTTGGTTTGATGTAAAAGGTTTTAATGGAAAATGAATTTTCCATTTTTCCTCATTTTCCTTTGTTTGGTTTGTTAAAGAGTGGAAAACAATTTTTCAAGGGTGGAAAATTCTATCCTTAATAATGGAAAATATTTTCCTTCCAAAAACAAGGAAAGCCACATTTTCCTCTCTCCTCCTTACTTCTTTTTTTACTTCCCTCTCATTCATCCTTACATTTCCACTCTTATTTTTTATTTTTTGGACTTTTCTTGTATGCAACCAAACAAAGGAAAACTAATTTGCAATTGTGTTATTCCTTGAAAATTAGTTTTCATAAAATATGTTTTCCATGAAAACTAATTTTCCATTGAAAATGTTTTACATTAAACCAAACGGGGCCTAGATTTCACCAAGGAAATAAGACCAAATTAGAGGAATAACATGTCTAAATATGATACCGATCAAATGATAATACACGTCTTAAAAAATTTTAAAGAAAATGTTTTTTTTTTATTTGGCATAAATAATGGCCGTCTTTGCTTTTCAAATCGGCCTAAAACTTAAATTTATAATACATTGTATAAAAGTACGAGTTAAAAAATAAAAATAAATAAATAAAGATGTGATGAGAAGATTTATGGACAAGTTGAGATTCTAAGGATTAAGAGGAAATTTACCAAGGCTTGTCCACTTTCTTCAAGAATTCCCCCGGCAGCTGAGGCGTAATTTACACCATACATGATGTCTCTATCAGTAGAGAAGGGATTTGCAAAAGGTGGTAAATAGGGAAGTCCTAGCGATTCAGCTGCATAAATAATTTAGTTCATAAAGTATGAATATATGACATGTTAAATAAATTAAAAGGAAAGAAACAAAAAAAAAAAAACAATTTCAAATATGGATGGGTTATATAAATTAAGAAGATCAAACCAATCAATCAAAAAAAAATCAACTATATAAGCATAGTAATGGATTGTGTGATTTGTGTTGACATGGTGCAACCCTGCCTAAGCCTTGGTGGTCATGTCCTGCCAGCCATCCTAGGGACCTGGCCGTACGTTGTGCCATGCTATACCTTTAGAAATCTACTAGTACATTGCGTTGTCACAACTCATTTTACGTCTTATTTATTGATTTTTTTTTTTTTTTTTTTTTTTTGTTTTTGAAATTCTAATTCAAACTCACTATAAACTTGTTTCATGCAATACAAAGTAAAGTAAAAAGTAAATTCGCGAATAGAAATGAGATTAATGAAATTACAGAGAAAGTCGATTATGGTTTTCCCGTTGGTGAATCTTCCGGTAGGGCCTTGATAAAAATCAATCCCGTAAGGGTAGAAGTTTGCTTTAGCTTGGGCGGTCAAGTAGTTGTTGTTTCCATTATCAACAAGTGAATCTCCAAAGACGTACATTGCTGTAAATTGTTGAGCACTTGATGCCAATCTAGCATGTAAAAATGCACATATTAGAACTATAAAATTGATAATTCTCAATTTCTTGAGTATTCTCATCAGGCATAAATTCTTCATGATTGATAATATAATGTTAAGGTATATTTTTGGTTCTTTTTTGTTATTTGTTAAAAGGTATACGATCTTCGAAGAAGTATATAATGACTACGTAAAATGTTGTAAGAAAGCATATAAAGAGGGGTTCGCGTTAGTTGGTTTAGATGCACAATTTGTTTGCAAAGTTTGTTAACTTGTGGCCTTTACTCCCAAATTTCCTCTTTGATGCCATAATTTTATGCATGGTTTTTCCTTTTCGTTTCCCTTTTGGTATGACTTTTAGGCTTAAGTAATGGAGGTAAACATAGCTTTTTTTTTTTTAAGAAAACATATTTATTTATTTTATAGATAAATAAAAGGAAAAATTGTGAAAAATAATACAAACTTTGAGCAATCCGTCAAAAACAAGTCAAACTTTTAACTATTTTTTAATAATACAAACTTTGAGTGGTATCTGTTTTAAACAAGTTAAAACCGATTAGTTACCTCATGAACAGGTTATATGGGACACGTGATATTGTATTATTTTTCTAAAATTTTTAAACAACTTTATAAGATAAATAAATAAACAAATCGGCTAAATAAGTTGTAGGTTTTTTTTTTTTTGACAAAAAATAAGTTGTAGGTAAAATAACTTGTTTAAAGCGGATATCCCTTAAAATTTGTATTATTTAGAAATTATTAAAAGATTGACTTGTTTTCAGCAGATCGCTCAAAGTTTGTATTATTTTTGACAATTTTTCCTAAAATTAATAACAATAACCGTAATTTTGGCTAGTCTTTTAGAATATACTTAATTGTGCATTAATCCATCTTCACAACTGAGATAATCTCGTCTTCTTTTTTTTTTTTTTTTTTAAACGAGTGTTATACATAGATAAATTTTTTAGTCCTTCTTATACAAATAGTGGCATTGGACTATTTTGGAGAATATACTTTATAATTCACTTCAATGTTGAGATTAATCTAAGTTAACACATACGATTTAATTTGAATCATAAATTTAAATTAACTTGCTAAAACGAATTTAATTTATTATATTTAAACAGTAACGATGTTAATACTGTATTATATCTTGTACTCCATATAATTTGTAAAAAAAGTCTTTTAACTATGACTTTACAACTTAGAGCTCACATTACCTAGCTTTTTCCAAACATGAATACGCTCAAAATAATTAACAAAAAAAAAATGTAAGCTAAAGGGTGTCACACCAACTTGTTTGTTTGCTAACGAAAAATCATGTTATTCTCCTTGCAAGTAAACTTGAAGCATAAATATCATGTACAAAAGGATGAAAGTTGTGGGCAATGACAGACAAATCCAGAGGCTAAGTATGGATCAATACATACTTTGAAAGCATTGTTAATGGTTGTGATCATAATTCATGAATAAAGGATGTCTACATGATATGATATGCCTTGCCTTTTTCCATGAAATATATACTCAAGAGTCGAGATGCTTACGTTTCTTTAATTTAATTGCCTACTTTGGATAATCTGGGGAGAAAATTAAAATAGAGAATATATATTATAGCTACTTACCGCGATGAGAATCTACACAACTACATCAACTGATCAACATATTTAGGGTTTGATCTATTTATCCGATTTTTCAATTAATTGAACTTATTTAATTAGCTCAAGCAAGATCAGAAACAAGATCAGAGCGAGTTTACAAAAAATATTTGATATTAATTTATCTTGTTTTACTCCCTTTGTTACGGAGTATTATTTATTGGCGCGTGGACGCGTGGTTTTAGATTTTTTATTGACTTTAATATTATACCGAGTGCAAAACTATACTCTCTTGGAGAAAGTATATATTTATACTTTCATCTACTACGTATATCAAAGTATAAAACTCAGAAAGTAATTTATATATATCAAGGCTTGCTAGGTCATATTGGTAATTGATTTATTGGGTAGATTAATAAGGGTGTTTTATATAATTTTTATTTTATTTATGGGGAATCAAAGTGCTTTTTTTTTAGTGAATGAAAAGCACAATTTCTAAATCTAAATTATGCATGCAGTGATAATTAGGTAGTGGACGTGAGGAATTAAGGGATATAATTAGTTAAAGTGGTACATAATTGTAGTTACATTATGCATGAAAGTGGAATTGTGAATCACATGCATATTAAGACGTTTCATGTGAAGGAAGTTAAAGAGAATGGAGAAATGAATTTTTGTAAGCAATGTGGCATGAAAATGCATGACTCATTAATAAGGATCGATGCATATGACTGATATAGTGATATGAGTTTAGATAGTGAATACATATAAATTGCGTGTATAAAATTGATATTTATATAAAATTTTAGTCTTTTTAAGCTATGTTCGGAAAAAATGTGAGATGATGTAAAATCACACCAAATAAATGAGGATAATTATAGTAATATTACTAGTTTTATCCCGTGCAAATGCACGGATTTATAATAATAAGACTTGAAAATTAAAATAAATAAATTAATTAATAAAATTCAATTAAAATGGAGTTAGTTTAAATGAGATGGCTTATATGCAACATTTTTTATTTTTGAATTTGAATTCATATCATGTCTATCCTTAAAATTCTCATGTTAGATACATTATTTAAAATATTTTATAAATTATTGTAAGTTTTTTTTCATTAAATTTTTTTTATCATATTATTTTTTAAGAGAAAAAAAGAAATTTTTAAAAAAAAAGCTAAAAAATATTTGGGCGGGAAATTTTTTGTTGTGAATGTGACATGTGTACTTAAGGGATAACTCTGGTGATTACTTTAGTATATAGTATAGATAGATTATAAGGAAAGAAAATTAGAAAAGAATCTTTTCATAATGCTTGTGGCTCACCCCAAACATCTATATCTATACTCTATACTTTATTATTAGTATTTAAAAACACAAACCATCATTTCCATCATGACACATGTCAACTTTGTTTTTCACCAATGGCACATGCCACCTCACCTTTTCATTAATTCATTCATTAATCCCCTTTATCATAATTAAACATTTAAACCCCACTAGCTTTAATGCAATACATGTGAATATTATTTGATTCACTTTCCCCCCAACTTAATATCTTCTACAATTGCATTCAATTTTCACCCTTCTTCTCTTTTATAAACTATTCTTTTTCCAATCAAAACATATTACAAAATAAAATCTATATTGTAAAAACATTACGTACATTGCACGTGCCAGAAGGCCAGTTTAAATTGATACAGTTTACTCCATAGTTTTTTACCTAGTTTAGAACTAATGATTAATGTATCTTTAAAAAAAAAAAAAATCCCTCAAAAAAAAAAAAAAAACAAACAAACAATCAAACTTGAAAACTTGTACAGTATATGTTTAGAAATTTTAAGCTTGAGTGACATGCTTCCCATCCTAAAAACTATTTTGAGCTTCTTATAAAAGTGTTTCTACTTCTTAAATTTCCCTTGTTTGGTGTAGTTTTTATTTCTTAGATTGAGAGAGAGTTTCAGAAAAATAGGCCAAACAACTCCTAAATAAGTTATTATTTCCAATTTTATTTTATTTTATTTTTTGGTGAAAGGCATTACAAAATTTTTTAATTTTTTCTTTTTCTTGAAAACTGTGATTACTACTCCATAGCTCTTTGATCGAGCATCCATCTTTACCAAAAAGACACAAGTATTGCAAAGCTTCCATCTCCTCATCTTGATTTTAGTACCAGTATAGCAAATATCATTTTGAGGTTCCTTAGTTTTGTAAAGTGGTGGACTTGCACTCTCCCATGACGGGTGCGGCCCAAACCCGTAATTAACATGATATTAGAGCCAGCGTGACACAAAGGTCACGGGTTCGAATCTCATCCGCCCCCTCCTTCAAAGTGGAACTAATTCGCACCAGGTATGTGTGGACCTGTGTTGCATCCACATTTCAAGCCCAAAGGGCCTTTCATGTGAGGGGAGCCGGGGAGTGATAGAATATAAAACATATTCCTGGGCCTCAACCATTAGCTTAAGCTTTTGGTTGAGTTGGTAAGTCAATCAAAAAATTGCACTCCTTAACTTAAAATTAACACATACAATTCCCGTAAAAAAAAATAAATAAAAAAAATAAAAATTAACACATACAAGTATACAACTTTTTTTCCCGAGGAGACATATACAACTTTAAATTAGGAAATATTGCTAAAAATAATACAACCTTTGGTCCATTCTTTTTTAATAATACAACCTTTGGATTATTTTGTAATAATACAACCTTTAGGGGGTGTTCATTTTAAACAAGATAAAATCAAATTTTCGGTGGACTTTGAGGTTAAGAAAGGGGACGGGTGAGTTTTTCATGGTGGGGATGAGAAAGGATGGAATATCCCCTCCCCTTCTCCTACCTCAAAACTCACCGAAAATTCGATTTTATCTTGTTTAAAATGAACACCCCCTTAAGGTTGTATTATTACAAAATAATCAAAAGGTTGTATTTTTAAAAAAGAATGGGACAAAGGTTGTATTATTTTTAGCAATTTTTCCTTTAAATTATTATACATATCTTAAAAATTAATCTCTCTCTAATCTCTACACTCCAAATGTGCTTATTAGTAGTTTATCATGAAATATCAGTACAAACTGATTGATACGATAATATTTATTTTGTTCTAAATCTTGACACGACACATTGGCTTGCACGACCCGGCCCATGCCTAGCTCTAGTGGTGGTATACACTGAATGCCGGGAAAGCATTTTGTGCCATTGTAGTAGTTGTAGAGGGACGGGCAGTGATGATACATACCTTCATCCTCTTTGACTCTATTCTTTAACCCTTTCCCTTCACACATCAACTAATTCACAAACTTTGTACTTCGTGATTTATTCTAGTTATTGACCTATAAGAATACGTTTACAACATCATAGTGCAATGACTCAAACACTTAATTTAGAATTTTAGATCGAAAAAATAGATGCCAATGTGCTGCCATGTTGCTCCTGAAGACCAATTTTTCGGAATACTAAACAGTTGGATATCCAAAATATGCTTACACAACTTATCAATCCATTAAAAATTGCACCTACCAATATATATAAGCACAAAATTTTGTCTGTGGTATGTGCATTTATGCATACAATATACTTGGTACTTTTCTATTAAAAAAATTAAAAATAAATAAAAATCACACGGAGAACAATTAAAAGTTACTCCGTATTTCTATTTGTACTTATAATTAAGATTTCGACTTTCAATAAAACACAAATTTAAAAATGTGGTTAGCCACGCCGTGTAGATGGGGTTACTCGAGTCTACTCAATCAGGGGTTACTCATGGGGTTCAATCAAGGGCTACTCGATCGATCAGGGTTACTTGAGGGGCTACTTGGTTAGGAGTAATTCGAGTAACCCCTGACCAAGTAACTCGAGTAACCCTGGACACACAAAAAAATGCCCCATAAAAATATTGTACGTTTCATGAAATTGAAACTTCGTATTGGTGAATCAGTCCATTTTTGTTTTGCTGTATTCAATTATCTAATTTTCACTTATTTGAATTTATCTTTTTTTTTTTGACGAAAACTTATCAGATTAATAGATCAAACCCTAAGCAGATAAGGCACTTTGGGGATTTGGGTTTGTGGGGTAAGAGTACATACCCTACCACATAAAATAACCTCAAAGGGGGAATTAATCCACATATTCAACATAGAGTTGAAACTTGAAAGATACAATTCTTATCACTAAATTACATTTATACATGTATAAATTAGATCTTAATATGTTACCTATTATGAAACAATGCCATTAAAAATGATCACCACCACCAATATTTGTTGTGAATGGATAACCATGCCCTTACTATTTTACCATCTCATATCCTCCTCGATGACCCACCACCCATTTCGACCGGCGACAACCACCATTACCCTGACCGATGACACACCACATCACCCTCAATGACGACCCACCACCTTCCCTCGACGGCGGGAAGGTGGTGACTTTTTATTTTTTTTAATTTCCGACAAATGCGGTTTTCGAAGATCGTACTTGGTAACCGGTTTTGGGCTCCAGAACCATGCATTGTAAACGGTTACCACAGGCTCCAGTTACCGTGATAATGCATGGTACCCATAAGCCAAAATCGGTTACCAAATCAGTCACTAGGCATGGTAATCTTGAAACCGGTTACCAGCCACAGTAACCGGTTTTGGGCTCCAATTACCGCGATTGTCGAAAATAAGATGACTCATCACATTCCCTCGCCGATCAGGGTGGTGGTGGTGGTTGTCACCGGCCAGCCAGTGTAGTTGCGGTGGTTATCGCCGATCAAGGTGGTGGTGTCAAGGTGTTAGTAATTGCTGGCAAGAGGGAAGATAGTGGTGAAATACTAAAGGCATTGCTGTTTATTCACACTAAATGTGAGCGATTTTGAACTTTTGATCATTTTTATTGGAGGTAACACCCCATATTATTATATAGAGTATATTTTGTGAATTGCTAAATACCGCCAACAAAATTAATCAAACCGCCAACATTTCAAGTAAAGGGACAACATTGCCCTTACTAAAATCTTCCCCATATTCTTTCTCTTAACTTCATTCCGTGATTTCCATCCACCTCTTCTAAAGCAACCACATCAACCACCACCAATCACACCACTGGTACCACCCACGCTACCATGTCGACCACTACAAACCCACAACCACCGCGTCAACCACCACCATCTACACCAGATTGTCGAGAATAATAACAGTTAATCAATATAATTATCTACAACAATAGTAAAAAAATTAATTATAATTATTTTGTAATAATAATAACAATTAATTAGAATAAGTTTTGAATAAAAAAAATAATAAGTTTTTTTTTTTTTTTTTAAAAAAAAGTTGCTGGCTAACGACGCTCAAAACCAGTTGGCCGCCACCGGTAACTGGTGGTCAAAACCGATTGACCATCACGGTCAACCGATTTTGACCGTCGGTTATCTGTCGCGGTGAACCGGTTTTGAGCGCCGGTTACCAGCCACCGGAATTTAAAAAAAAAAAACTTAAATTCAAAACAAAAAACTAATCGACAAATTTACCTCCTTCCCCGGTTTCCATCCATGTCCCCACCGTCAACCACCGTCACCCATGTACGCGCCACCACCTCTTGAACCCGTTGACTGGTACGTCGATTGTCTCTGTGGTGGTGGTGGTGGTGGTTGTTTTGGGGGATCCTGAGGGGTTGTTGATGAGAGAGAAAAAAGAAGGAGGAGAAAGATGGGATTGGGTTTAGTATTTTAATAAGGGCAATAATGACATTCGCTTAAAAAGTTGGCGGTTTTGATAATTTTTGTTGGGGGTATTCAACACCTCCCTATATTTTTTTCATTCTTTTTTTTTTTTTAATGGCAACATTGATTTTCATAATTGCTAGTGCAATCTTATAAATTTATTAATGGCTAAAATTTTGGCGTTTTGTAACAACTAGCATAATAAATAAAATTAATAAAAAAAATACTCCATCCGTTTAATAATGCTAGTTCTATATACTATTTTGGATGTTTTAAAAAGATCTACCCATATTGTTCAATTTTTTTTGGAATTAATTGGTTGTAAATTAATGACATGACTCTAAGTAAGGAAATTTCTACCGTGAATTATACAATTATGACTAATTTTTCTAAAAAAAAATAAAAAAAAATTTAAATAAGGTAAATTAATTATGAATTATTTTATAGTTAAATGTTTGATTCCAAATATTTTTCTTTTCTTATTATATGTGATTGATTTCATATGAGACTTACATTATACAGTAAAACGGATAAAGTACTCCCTCTGTCCCCAAAAGAACGATCCATTTGACCTTATTTTAGTCCCAAAAAGAATGACTCATTAGCAATAAAATACCCATCAATTAACAACAATATTTGTGCAAAATTTGCTTTTCCATATAAAATTTTATTTTTCCATATACTTTTATTACTATCTATTTTTTTTTTTTTTGTAAACCTCATGTAAATTTATTTTTCCAATATACTTTTACTTTTTTTTTATTTAACTTTATTAATACTTGCGAAATTAACCAAAAGGATCGTTTTTTAGAGAGACGAAGGGAGTAGTAAATTAATACCGAACGAAGCAGTAAAAATTTTCAAAAAAGAATAAAAGTATATGCTGAAAAAGCGGGTCCCATTCCAAACTCCAAATAACTTAATAACACCCTATGCCCAACTGCCCAAGGGGCATGTATAGTAACCCAAAAGTCTAGAAAGTACTCGTACTCGTAGTAATTAACACAAAAAATTGAATAAATATACAATTGCTATACAATGTACATATAAAACGCCATTAGATGCGCAACTTTTTCCATATTTATATTCCATTAACCTTCTCCAATTCTTGTCAAAAAAAAAAAAAAAAAAAAAAACCTTCTCCAATTCACCATTAACCAGCTTTTATTTTCCATCTTTACTTTAATTAATTTCTCTCTCCTCTTCATCACATCACATCATATCATATACCGCCTAACCAAAAATATAACCCATCAATAAATTAATTCAATTCCAAACAAACCGCCTTTCTTCTTTCCTAAGAAAAAGGATAATTTAATTTTAATTTTTGAAAAAATCAACATCATCTTCTTCCTTTTCTCTTTCTCTCTCCTCAAACTTCCTCACTTTTTTCGAGGCTCAAATAAAGCATCCATTACCTCACCACCTCCCCAAATTTCACCATTTATTTATTTATTTTATAACCCAAAAAAAAAAAATCTCCAGTTTTTAAAATCACAAACAAACATTAATTTCCCAGATCTAAAAATTTCCCATTTTCTGATTTTCCCCCCTTTTTCTCTCTCTTCTTCCTCTCAGATCTGAACCCTAACAATTCCTTCCTTTCTCTCTCCTCTCTATCAATCTCAAATCTCTGCAACTTTTCCTCTTCATCAATGGTGGTTAACGCTAGGTCGTTGAAACGTATGAAGCGCCGTGTCACCGCCGAGTTTCCGGACTTCCTAAGTTTTCCGGCGCCGGGATCTGGCCAGAGAATCGCCGGAGCTCCGTTTAGGTCTAACATCAAGGCGTTTCTAGCGCGTCACGCGCTTCTTCCTCCGCCGTCTTCTCTCCTCCCTCACCTCGTGACGTGGCAGGTCCTCTTCCGCGCCGGTGACTCGCCGGAGTCGCCGGTAAACTCGTCTCCTCCGGTCGTTTGCGTCGATGTTGTCGAGGAAGACGTCGCCAGATCCAGATCTGTGTACTGCGACCAGTGCCGAGTCGTTGGTGAGTCAACTCGCCCGAGTCGTGTAAACCGACTCAGTTTCCCTTCGTTTTTTCTGTAACGGTTATTTTTTCCGAGTTAACTCAGCCGAGTTGACTCAGCGGGATATATGGGCCGGTGTTTCTGCATGCTTTCTGGGAAAAAACGGTGTCGTTTTGGGTCTCACTGGAAAGTGTAGTTATTTTGGGGGTGGGTGGAAACGGACAATAAAACGGTGTCGTTTAGTAAGGACAGGTGGCATTAAGGGATTGAGTTATGTGTGACTGGGCCTTACTTATTGCGTGATTGTGTAGTTTTTCGTACAAATACATTGGACCGTCATCATTAATTTACTTCCTTTTTCCTAAATTGCCCATGAAATTAATATTAATTCAAGAGTAAAATCGTAAAAACAATAATCAATTAATAATAATAATAATAATAATAATAATAATAATATTTTGATTTGGATGTTTTGTTTATCCAAAAATATTTTTCAGTCCACTTCAGACACTGTGGGGGCCATCTGGTCACACAATTGAGATTTTTAGGAATAATTTAGGTTAACCAGTACAAACAAAATCAATATTCAGTTTGTATAAAATTATAATATATGGTTTTTATATTCATAAAATATTATGTTTGTACTAAATATGTTTGTGTAATTGGTAATGTAGGATGGAGTGGGCATCCAGTATGCACAAAGAGGTATCATTTCATAATTAAAGCAGATGGGAACTCAATTGGTGGGTTTGTTAAGCCATGTCCTAAATGTGGTGATTCTATCCATCTTGCTGATCCTAGGTGAGCTACTTATTCTCATTTATTATTTTATTGTGTGTATAGCGTGTCGAAAAAGGAAAGTGATGTAGACGGGATTTGGTCGTAGTCTGCATTCATCCCCTATTTCATTATTTTCATATTGTTTGGTTTGCAGTTTCATTGTTATGTGATGTTATGAAAATGAAGGCAATACCTTCTTGAGTATTGTTTTTCATGTTATTATACAACTCTTTGTAGACTTGGAGTGATGAATAAGTGTGATAATGCTGTAATCAATATTTGAATATCTTATGGTGTTTGAATATGGTACTAGTTGATAACAATGTAGTAATTGAAATTTTATGATTGTTGACTTTGCTGTGTTAGAGTTTGTATTTCTCTTAATTGGTAAGATGTAAACAATTGGTTTATTTGTTTTAAAATTTTCTCACATTTTTGTCTGTTCTGTATTTGTTTACTTGTTGGTACTGTTGATCAAATTTGATTCTGATTATATAATTGATTATGGAACTGTGGAAGAAATTTGGGTTGTTGGTCCCTGATTTTTGTTAAGGCATTGTTACTTCATATTTAATCAAGAAGTTAACTGGAAAGCAGAAAATAGTCTTGTCTTGTGATTGGATTGTTGCATTTTTTTTATAAAGTTTTTGGCTCTTACTATATAAATGTATGTCTGTAGCAATGGAACACATATTTTGAATTTGAAACTGAAAAGATATATTGCTGAGTAATTTCAATAACAAAGTCGTAATTTGCTTCTTATAGGTGTAAGACATGCCAGCATGTGATGACTTCTGATGAGACTGAAGACTGGGTGTATAACCAGTTGGAGGACACTACTCATCTATTGCACGGTGTTGTACATGCTAATGGATATGGACACCTTCTTAGAGTCAATGGTAGAGAAGGTGGTTCAAGGGTCCTTTCAGGAACTGATATTATGGACTTCTGGGATCGCCTATGTAAATATCTTGGAGTCAGGTTAGGACTCTTGATTGTACATGGTGCTCTTACCTTTCTGTACTTTCTTGAGGATGAAAAATTTCAAAAATTAGAGATTAAAAAGTTTGCAATTACAATGAGCAATTTTCTTTTCCATCTTCCATTTGGGTATTCTTGTGTTTTTTTATAACTATAACCTATGTGATTGTTTGAAATTTGACATCAGTCCATTATTTTGTGGGGGTAAAAGTTGCGAGGATGGGAAAAAAAAAGGTAAAAGGAGAATGAAATGCATGAGTGTGGTGTTGTAGATAAAATCAGCAACAGAATTTTCTTTACATATAAAGAAGTGAAAAAAAAAGAGAGGGAAAGAACTATATAGGGGAAAAAGAATGAAAGAAAAAAAGCTGAAGAAAGAGATTGAAGGTGGGTGGGTGAGAGAGAGAGGGTGATGGGTGGTAAGGTGGAGATATACTTTTATTCCGGACCAAATATGCAAATTAATTTTCCAACATTTGTTGCCAAAATTAAACTTATTTTTTTTCTTCCTTGGCTGACAAAAATTCGAATGTTAGATTGTTCTATCTACTTGACTGCGTGTCACCCAAATTATCCTTGATTACTGTCTGTGCTCTTTTAAGATTAAATTGAATTTTTGATCTATAGTATATTTCTCTTAGGTAAACATAATGATGGTATATGAATATTCTAAAAAGACGATATCCACATAGCAATCTCAATATATAAGCACTCTTCTATAATTTTCAAAATATGCCAAATGTGGCTTGTAATCAAGTTAAATGGGGGTCACTCCCAAGTCTTTTAAGTGTAATTTCATCAATTATGTTTTAATGCCTACCTAGCTTCCTTATACACCTCTTAAGATCCTACAATGTTGTTTTTCAAACATCAACAGAAAGATCAGTGTCATGGATGTATCCAAAAAGTATGGGATGGAGTACCGGCTTCTTCATGCTATTACAAAGGGGCACCCATGGTATGGGAACTGGGGATATGAGTTTGGGTCTGGAAGCTTTGCCCTTACTCAAGATTCCTATAGAGATGCTGTCGAAACTCTCTCCAATTTGCCACTCTCTTTCTTCATCTGTCAAGGGAGGAAGCCACGCACTCACATTCAGGATTTGATATTTTTTTACCAGTCTCTCTCAGAATGTGAGCTTGTAAATATGAGGGACCTCTTTTACTTTGTGATGAGTTTGGTCCATGATGTGCAAAAATCATCCCTTGTCAGTGAAGATTCATTCAAAAAGCGTCGATCTTGTGCACCAGGGGTCTTGTGTGCATGGACGACAAGTGACATCAAACGAGTTGAGGCTGCTATGATCAGAGTTTTACGTGCAGTTACAGGTTCCAAATGGGTGAGTTGGCGTACCCTGAGAGGGGCTGTTTGTAAAGTAGGCTCTCCAGAGCTACTGGATTACTGTCTCAAGGAACTTGGTGGCAAGCAGACTCCTGAAGGAATGATTGTTCATGCTCGTTGTAACCCTAATACTGGTGCACTTGAGTATAGGTAAGCATTTTCCATTTTTCCTTCAATTTTTTTTTATGCTTCCAAATTATGTTGGTATTATTTTTCAAGCTGTGCAAACTGCTGAAGTCTAATTGAAATTCATCTTCAGGGTCGAGTCTGGAAACTTCTCTCTGTTAGGCAGTTCTGGGTGTACATATCCTTCTTCTCTGAACTACCCATCCAGAGAAAAAATTCTACAGGACATGAGATTTTTGTATGAAAATCTACTTCATCCCCTGACTATGATGACCTTTGGGCCCAAGGGAAGACGGGAGTGTGCAGTCAGTGCGGCATCAAGACTTCTTGATTGCAAGCAGTTTGTGAAGAACTACAAGCCTGAGACCACATTATCACCTGAGAATCCCTCTGCCATCTTGATATATTGCCAAGTAGAACTACCTGAGTACCTATCAGAAGAGCACACTATAAGGCCACCACCAGAACTCATTGTACTACCACTAAAGGCCACAATTTCTGACCTTAAAGTTGAAGCTTCGAAGGTTTTTCAGGAAGTTTACATAATGCTTAAAGGGTTTCAAGCAGAAGAGCTAGTTGACTATCGAGGTGTAGAGGATTCCACCCAAGTCAGGCTTTTGTTTCCTTCTCTCCTGACTGTGAGGATTCGGGGCAGGTGTCCCTTGAAGAACGGGCTGGGCCGTTTCCGTTCTGAAAGAGGGGTCGAGCGATGGACAGTGGAGTGTGGCTGTGGGGCCCATGATGACGATGGAGAAAGAATGTTGGCATGTGATGGGTGTGGTGTTTGGCAGCACACTAGGTGTGCTGGAATTCTGGACTCTGAAGCTGTGCCAGCAAAGTTTCTTTGCATTAAGTGCGGAGGCACGAGCCAGATGGCCATTGATAATGTAGGGTTGAACTGCAAGGATGAGTCTATCATGATCGGTGGTGGAGGTGGTAAAAGCTTGGCTATGCTGTTTGATGTACGTTAGGTTAGACCTTTTGGTTTTTGCTTTTTGCCCTTGTAAATTCCTTTTTAGGGTTTTTTTTCAGGCCGACGAGGAAAACATGTACATATCTTCAGAAGGGCCTGAAGAACACTTCAGTTGCAGTAGTCACTCTAGTCAGTAGGAATCCCTTTTAAATTTTTTGGGTTTAATTTAAGCTCCACTCTTTTTTGTAATTTGTAAATGCTATGCGCTCTAACTGCGCGGGATGGAGCTTTGTAGATACTGAAATGAAAAGTTAAAAAAATGACAAGAAAAAAAAAATTCTAACTTAATCAGCAGTTGATTTATTTTAGCTTCAACTTGGTAAAATTTCTGTATACTACCTTCATTAACTATTATTTGCAACAAAGGGGTATTGTTTGTGAGATATAAAATATTCCTTTGTTGCAAATAATAGTTAACGGAGGTAGTATTTCATTGATTGTATTCACTTTCTCTGTTTTAGAATACAGCCATACAGTGGTACTCTACTACTATGTGTGTCTGTACTCTGTAGTCTATACTATATCGCATATCATTGACCATTTAGGCCTTGTTTGGTTGCATATGGGAATTTACTGTTGTCTCTTTTGGGAAGCATTTAATACCTAAAATTATTACTCCGTAGAATGATTTAAGTTTTTTTTTTCTTTTTTTTTTTTTTTAAAAAAAAAAAACATTTATTCATTCTATTTTGATCCCTTGTACTCAAATCAATCATTGCAATATAGAAAGAGCATAGAAAATTTGATAAATCACCTAAACTTCAAATTAATTGGTGAAACTGTGAAAGTACATACGTTAACATTAAAAATATTTAATCCAAATAATAAGAACACATGAAAGTAAGAGTCGTTTACACACAAGCACTCCGTATTTTATATGGACATCAAACTATTCCCGACTCGTTGATTTATACAATAGAGATTAAGGGGGTGTTTGGTTCATCAAGTTGGAATGAATTGGTATAAAATCTCATACTCCGTACTAAACAGGTATGAATTCTAAAACCCATACTAATCCAAGTTGTTTGGTTTTATTGTTAGTATGGATTCTATCATTCATTAATACGAAATATACGGATTCTAAAACCTCTTGGGTATGAGATTTCATAACTAAAAACCTCATCCAAACAAAAAATTAATTAAATTGAATTACAACTCCATTCCAACTGATTAAACCAAACAACCCCCTATATCCGCGTAGATAGCACTAGTTGTATAAGTAACCGTACAAAAACAATATGGAACCAAATAGTATGGAAACCAGCTCATTTGTCCTTCTCAATTCTTCCACTTCATTGCTTTATTTTAAAGTTTTGACTTTATTTAGTTTTTCCACTCAACTATTGCTTAGCATATAATGTAACAACATTCATACACATCACATTAATATTTTTAAATCCTACTTAATACTTCTATATATTTATATATAATATTTTAATTCTTGTCTATTTCAAATGTTGTTTTTGTTTGGCACTAATAAACGTACAAAAAGCATAAACTTGGTCAAATGTTGTGCTAATCAAATGGTAATGATGATGTACTCTCACTAAAGTTTATTAATAATGTTATGGAGTATTAAATTGTTTTTCATTTAGGTCAATATGCTTAGCTTGTCATTCCTTTTGCATTGTGGCATTTTGGAGTGATGCAACCATATCACCATATGTTTCGTGATGTTTCTAAATTAATAAATTATAAGATTCATCTTCTTTTGCTACTTTTTGCAGTAGATGTTATCTAGACAATTCTAGGATGGGAGGAGACAATTAATAAACATTTATTATATTGATTTACTCGTAAATTGTTGATAAATTTCCAACTTAATACTGAAAAAAAAAGAAGTATATTAAATGCTTATATGCAACCCTTATAGCATTACCCTATATTAAACACATCGATCTTATGTGTTAAATTATGCATTGAAAACTATTTAATAAAAAATAGAAGTTAAAATTTAAAACGATCCATCTTCGCTCTCTCTCAAACTCTAGCGTTGGGTACAGAATATTGTAACTTGTAAGGCTTCCATCAATTTTCACTAAAAAATCATGGTTATTTTTGTGTTCTATATATTCTTCTGTTTTGTTGCTTTATATGTTAGATTAATGAACTCCTCCTTATTTTTCTGAGGAATTTTCATCCACCATTAGGAATTTACTAATTTAGGATAACTTTCTCTCCTTTCTTTGATTGGAAAGAGATTTATGATACATAGATCCAATTTTTACAAAGAAAAATTACTTTTAAAAGACCTAGTACGTACATCAAATTGAAAGGTGTAGTTCAATTTCTAATCTCAGACATGAACTATATGGTCCATATTATATCTAATATATATATGAAATTCCACTTAGGGTTGTTTACATTTATTGAACCGAGTTGAACTGAACTCAACTGAACTGAACTGATTGAAGCTGAGCTGAATTGAAATGAATATTTTATGAGAGAAGGAAATTAAGAGTTGAACTAAACTAACATGAAGTGAAATTAATTATTTTACTAATCTCACTACATGATATGTGTACATGTACCAGTACCACCACAAGTATATAGTTTTATTTATTATGTTTGGAAACTTGTCATTTCATCAAACAAATGTGAGACATTGGGTCAAATCTCACTAATCTCATTCATATATGAGAGAAAGAGAATTATCTACCCCTTTTAATATGATTTGACTCATTGCCTAAAAATACATCAAAACCCTAACAAATGTGCACCCTTTGTATGGACTAGCTAGTATAGAGAGGCTTATTCAATATAATTGTGACAAAAGTTTTCAGGTTTGAGCTTTAAAAATCCAGTATTACATTGATTATCATCATATATAAAAGTCACTGATTTTATTATGGAGTATTAATTTGAATAAGTTTGACTCTAAACTCAAAAATGCTTTTTGACATGTAATCGAGTATTTTATACATATATAAATCAACAATGCACATCAAGAAAATGTCTTTGTTCATGGCTTGAAGTTTTGCAATTACCCAAATTCCTAGTCACATTTATATATTTGGCGGGCGGTGGAGCATTATGAACCATTAACATCTTAAAATCTTAACCATGTTAACGTGTCTATTACCATGCAATTACATAATTTAACTAGGATTATCATGTTTTTGAACATCTCCCATTTTATCTTAATTAAGTGGAACCCTAGATTATGGTCCACTACAATCTTCCACTTTCATCATATTCTATATCCATTATAGTATGTCTTTGTACTTTTTTTTTTTCTTTTTTTTGCAACAATAAACCATTTTCCCACCCTCTATATATACATCTAGCTACATTCTTAAACATTTCATTCAAATACCACAAAATAATAATCTTTAGAGTAGTACTCCAACTTATAACCCTACCAAATAATAGTAATGTTACCATTATCTTCTAGTAACTCTTCCTTAAGCATTGCTAGGATGATGTTTCGATACGTTATCGGGGCAATGCTATTGATGGGGATGGTAGCTAAAGGGTTTAGGTTTGGAGTTGATGCAGTGTCCATGAATTATTATATCATGAGTTGTCCAATGATTGATGGAATTGTTAGAGATGCTGTTTCTAGGGCTCTTCAAGATGATCCTACTTTGGCTGGCCCTCTTTTAAGAATGCATTTCCATGACTGTTGGATACAGGTAATAATAATTATGCATTGTGCTTGATTAATTAACTATTAGTGCATATTATATGAAATTGAATGATCGATCTCTTTGAAATTTGGAATTATTTGTAAATGATTTGTTTTTTGTACGTAGGGATGTGATGCATCAATCCTTATTGACTCGACAAAGGATAATACAGCGGAGAAGGATTCTCCGGGAAATCTAAGCTTGCGAGGATATGAACTCATAGACAACATTAAGGATGAACTCGAGGATCAATGTCCTGGAGTAGTTTCTTGTGCTGATATTATAGCCATGGCTGCTAGAGATGCGGTTTTCTTGGTAATATAAGATAATACTTAATTTGATTTTCATTCTAATATTGGATCATACACCTTAAAAAGAGTAATTTATTTTATCTACGCTTAATAAAGATTGTTTTTTATATCTAACTTTATTTAAATTAGTAAAATGACAACTGACAAGGATAGTGTTACGCTCCATTGCATGAGCATGTGCCAAAATTGATGGATGAAGTGCAATTACTATCATCATGCATCATTAAGATATACTTCGTATAAAGCATGATTACTTTCTAATTTTAAAGTTTTAATTAATGTAGAGTGGTGGTCCAATATATGAAATACCTAAAGGAAGGAAAGATGGAAGAAGATCAAAAATAGAAGACACAATCAATCTTCCTTTTCCCACTTTCAATAGCTCCGAGCTCATTAGAGTTTTTGGACAACGCGGCTTTACTGTTCAAGATATGGTCGCTTTGTCAGGTACCACTATTCTTCAATTTTGACATCCTTGACACATTATTTCATTAAAAATTCTAGATGTTTTGTACTTTCTTTGGTTATACATACAAACCGGATCAGTTAAGTTAATATCTGTATTAAGTAAAATTTTAGAGAAGTATTCGAATTTGATATCTCAATCATGATGTGACATTATAATTGTTAGTTGCGCAATTGTTTTGTCCATTATCATCATCATACAACATGACTACATGTGTTAGAATGAAGCAATAACTTAATTTGATAAAGTTTTAAAACACGCTTACTAAAGACTACCTAAAACCTAAATTGAATTTCGCCTATATCATGTCTATTATACAAGTATTATAATAATAATACCAACCCCACTCACAAATCAGTGAATCACAATATGTTAATATATATAGTATGCAACATATTCCAATTTATCATCTAATCTTGTTTTATTCCTTGATTACTTGATGTAGGAGCCCACACATTGGGAGTGGCAAGGTGCGCTTCATTCAATAATAGACTAAGCAAATTCGATAATACACATGAAGTGGACCCATCATTAGATGCTAATTTTGCTAGTACACTTACTAAGACATGTAGTGCTGGTGATAAAGCAGAACAACCCTTTGATGCCTCAAGGAATGATTTTGACAACCTTTATTTTCATGCATTACAAAACAAGGCTGGTTTGCTTACTTCTGATCAAACCTTATTTGATAGCCCTAGAACTCGAGGCTTTGTTAATGGTTATGCTATGAATGAAGCCTTGTTCTTCATGGATTTTCAACGCGCCATGGTTAAGATGAGCTTGCTCGATGTCAAAGAAGGAGCTAAAGGAGAAGTTCGTAGAGATTGTAGGAAGATTAATTGATTTTGTTACGTACTTCTTCCATTTGGGACATGCCACGTAGAAACGACACAACAATATGAATAATACTATTGGTAGAGTTTGAGGGATTTCTTGTAATGTAAACTAGATATGTTGTGAATATGCTTTTACTTTTCTTACTTGTGTAATTACTAATTAGTGCTGTGCATTTTGTTTCAGAATTTTATGTAAGGTCATGCCATATGTAATTTAATATATTAGGTATGTATAGGTAAGATGAAGGTTTCAAGTGTTGATCCCTTTTGCCATTTTAGAATAACAAGTCATGCCTTTTTATGTCATGCATCATCTTATATTATATGACTTTAACAATTACCATCATTTTATAATAACTTATTAAAGTATCTTTTTATGATGCATAGTTTGATCAATGCATTTAATATTATAGTCAAATTTAACAATGATTAATAACCATCACACTAACTAGTATCATGTAAAAAAATGATGTAGGTAATTAATAATACTTCTTACAAGATTGATACATCTTTAAGCAAGATTTGACTAAGCATATTCAACTACACCTGACTCAAAATACCTTGACAACAAATGTATTGCTTTCGATCCAATGACTACACGATCTCTATGTTCACCAAAGATCAAACCATCTAAAGAAAGAGATTTTTAGAAATTTGGCCAACTACACTATCACTCTATAACTATCTCTAATCTGATAAGTCGGATACAACTCAAAGCAACAAACATGATATCTAAACAAGAATCAATAACCAGTCCTTTATAAGTTATAACCCGTCTAATATATCACAATCCTTAGTTCCTTACACCAAGCATACTCATCATCTAAATACAAAGCTAATTAATTATACGTACCTGATCTAAATAACCCGTTTGTCAACTCAACGAGGGGCATGAGAGCCATGAGGCCCCGGCCCAAGATATACATGATATAAGGCCTAATTTACTTGTCACTCTCCCCCATAAATTAAGGCCTCATTTGGTTGATATGAGAATTAAATTTCCATAGAAAATTGTATATTTCAGAAACAATTATTTCTCTAATCAAATTTCTAGCAATTTCATTAATTTGCTTGTTAGACAATTTGGGAATTCAAAATTGTTGAGTTTTGATTGACCAAAGGGATTAGAAAATTTACTTCCTTTGTTTTGTGGGAAGTTATAAAATTCCACTTCCTTCCTTTTTACTTTTATGTGTCAACCAAACAAATTTCCAGTTTATCAAATTTTATCAATTTCAACTTCCTCGATTTTATATTGTCCACCAAACAATCCTAACATTTTACTCCCTATGTTTTTAAATACTTGCTCAATTTCTCCATGCGTGGAGTTTAGGAGAAATCGAAGAAATTAATAAAATATGGAGGTAGTGGAATTTTTGGAAGAATAAAAAATTGTAAATAAAAACCAAAAAGTAGTGGAAAGAATTAAAGGTGAGATGATATAGTATTAATATTGTTAGGTCCACCTGGTGAGAGAAATTAATTAAATACTATAAAAGCTTTCTAAATAATAAAATAAAGCAAGTATTTAAAAACGCCCGAAAAAATAAAGTGGAACAAGTATTTAAAAACGGAGGGTACACTTTTATTCATTCTCCTCCTTTCCTCATTTCTCTCCTTCCCTTTCTCACTCTTCAGTGTTCACTCATCCACCCATTAAATTTCCATTTCCAATTTCCACATTTCTTGATCACCATCTTCGACTATCACTAGATCTTCAAGAGAGTGAAAATGGAGAAGAGCGACCAACCTGTTGAAGAAATGAAGATGCTTGTTGGTATGGAAGTTGAAGACGAACAATCTGCTGCTGTTAATTCTACTAATGATGTTAGCTCTTTCATGGATGAGTTCAATCGTTATTGCACTTTGTCCACCCAACAGGTCTTTAATTTTTCCATTTTGTTTTTCTTCATCTTAAAACCCTTGATTATGCGTATTATCATGGAATTTAATTTCATTTCATCTGCACTTAATTGTATGTTTTTTCCTTGAATTAGGGTTGATTTGTGTGCTTTATTTTAACTGTGTATGGATCGTAGCGGCGGGCTGATTTCTGATATGCCCTGGTGTATAGAGCCTGTAAGCATCTGATAATGTTATTTTTGGGATTGCAATTTGTAGCCGCTAGCATAATACCTTCCTAGTAAATTTGTGATTGCATTACAAATATGTGATGGTATGTTTGGATATATTGATTTCATTTCAAATTCTGGATTTGAGTCAATGTTGTTGTTTGATAAACTGCAAGAATTTGGATTTGGATTTGCTTCAATTCCAGGACCATTAAACATGGCTCAATTTGATAGAATTTCAAGTGCTCTGTGAAACCCTGTCATTTACAATTCACTTCCTTAGATTGACAAAAATTGATGGGCATGTATCCTCGTCTTTTCCAAAATGAACAAGTGGTCAACATTTATGCAATTTGCTTGTCTCCATTTTTGCAATCTTCTCTTTTTTAGTTGCTTTCTCTCTCCTCTGTAAGTAACAGAGCTTCATTTAAATGCATTTTTTCAATTTCTTTTCCATAATTTTTATAAATTATAAAGTCAACATCTTACGTAAAATTCCTTAATTCCAATTTCTAGAGTTTCCCAAACACATAAAATAGAATTTTAATTTCAGAATTTGGAATTCAAGAATTAAAATTTAGAAATAGAAATGAAATAAAGATAACCAAACACAACCTGATTGTATTCTTGGCATCTATGAAAAATAGGCAAGTTATAAGTCATTTTCCTCAACTTTGCTTGTTTTTTTGTGACTATGAACACTTTGCTTGTTTTTTTATGTGACTGTGAACCTAAAACTTTGTTTCTTCCCTCTTACTTGTAATTTCAAACCTTAAAACACTTATAACTAGCTATTAATGGTATGTTATGGGTAAGATTGAGTTCATTTGATAACAAATGAACAAATGAGGAAAATAGGCAAAGTAGAAGTTATTTTGGCCTAATCTACTTCTTTTTCCATGAATATGAACCTTAAACTTAGTTTATTTCCCCTTGTATTTTGAAACCTTAAACTTAGTTTATTTCCCCTTGTATTGGTATGTTATGGGCAAGAAGCCAAGAATGAGTTCATTTGATAAAAAATGAGGAAAATAGGCAAAGTAGAAGTCATTTTAGCCTAATTTGCTTGATTTTTCATGAATATGAACCTAAAACTTAGTCTCTTGCCCCTCACTTATAATGTCAAACGTTAAATATGTTACAGGTAATAAGTTCATTTGATATCAAATGTGAAAAATAGGTAACGTAGAAGTCATTTTCCCCAAATTTACCTCTTTTTCCATGAACATAAACCTTCAACTTAATTTGTTGGTAGTTATTTTTTTTATCATCTCATTTATATGTTGCAGGAGACCCTCCAAACGAAATTTGAAGAAGCAAACAATCAAGGGATTCAAAAGAGTCCGAATGAGTTGTATTGGGAGATGGTGGAGCGGTACACGCCTTCGATTGTTGAAAAATTAGAACAGATGGTGCAGGCTATGCGGATTGAAATGAAGGCCAAGATGCAAACTCAATTGGCGGCCCATTTGGCCGAACTGAAGAGGAGAAATAAGGAGTTGATGGATGAGACGTTGAGCCGCATGCCCAACGCTATGCGGACTGAAATGGAGGCTGAGATGCAAACCCAATTGGCAGCCCATATGGTCGAAATGGAGGTTGAGATGCAAACCAAATTGGCAGCCCATATGGCCGAAATGGAGAGGGGAAATAAGGAGTTGATTGATGAGATGTTGACTCGCATGTTCGGAGTCAGGGACCCCAACACTTTTTCTACCATTCTTCCTCAGCATTGAGACCCTAGAGACAACCCGGGTAGTGGCGGAAGCTAGGGTTCCCCAAATATTGTGTAGCTTAGCTAGTTCTATCCTTTGTTAGGTTGTGTAGTTTTTTGCACTGGTATTTTACACTAGTAACTCCAGTTTCTGTATTTTGCTTGTACATAATTTCCGCAGTAATTTCTAATGCGTATTTTGCTTAGTCTATGCATTTCAGAATTTTTAGAATGTGTATTTATGCTGGCCAAAAATAGGTTATGTTATGTGCAGATATACAAGTTGAATAGGAAACAAAAGAGGGGGGGGGGGATCCATCAGAAACAATTTAAAATTCGTCATAGATGAAATATTCTCTCGCAAATTTCCAATGGGATATAAATACCATCGAAAATTGCCACATTTCCGATGAAATTTATCCGTCGAAAACAATGGCCTTTTCGACGGATTTTCGGAGATTTCTAATGGTTCCATTGGAAATTCCGCCAAAGAAAGGCTTTTAAGCATGCTTTCTAATGGATACTATTGATATTACGAAAAGGTTGTTTATGAGAACAATTTTTTGATGGAATTCGTAGGAAAGCTTTTATTTTTTTCTTTCTTCTGATGGAATATCTGGTTTTAACTTTTCTCTTTTAGTAAATTATTGTAATGTAAACTAGCATTTTGGCCCGTTCGATGCACGAGTTCATATTAAGGTTATTTCATATGTAGGTATTTTTTCAGTTGTTGAAACTTGTGATATGAAATACGAACTAATTGTTTCATTGCTAAAACTTAAAAGGAAATAAAGAATGAGGGTAGAACTGGGGAAAAAGATAAAAGAATTTAGTTACACATATATACATGAAGAGTATAGGATATGAAATGACATATTGGTTTAAGTTATATTTTAAGTCTATTAGTTGAAAAGACAATTTTTATATAATTCAATTCATATGTTTATGTGATGTATATTAATTGGTTCAACTTTATTTTATTATGATGTAAATGAAACACTTCATTTTCTTAATTAAATTTGCAAGTTATAGAATGTATAAAGACTTAAACTAAAAGATTAAAAGGGGTGACATGTGTCATGTGTGGTAGTGAGTGACTTGTGATGACATGTGTCATATGAAAAATTATGGTTTGTGTTTTTAAATACTAAAATATAGATTAGATTTGTTGTGAATATGCTTTGACTTTTCTTATGTAATTAGTGCTATGTATTTTGTTTTAGAACTTTATATAATGACATTCATTGTAATTTAATATAAGAAAAATGAAAAAGAATAATCTCACCTTTGTCATTTTTACTCAAAACAATGCCACTTTTGAATAATCTGAAATCAATCCCATTTTTGACCCCCATATGCTCAAAATAATCCCTTGACTAGTTTGTCATATTGGTAACCGATTGAAAGGATAACTTATCACGTGTCATTTTATTGACCCTTTTTTCTATAATTATTTTTAAAAACAAAATTAAATTTTTTTTAAAAAAAATCTACCCCACCTAGAGTCAATCTCCACTATCGGAGCATCCCTCGGAAAAATTGCCAAACTAAGCGTTTTTGGGAAACAATTTCCCAAACAAGACGCGTGGAAAAACTATTTACCAAACTAAGCTTCCAGAGTAAAACGCCAACCAGGATGGCGTTTTACCCTGGGCATTTATTTTTTTTTTTAATTTTTAGTCAAGGATAAAACGCCATCAAGGGTGGCGTTTTACTGCTGGGCAAATTTTTTTAAAAAAACACATTTACACAAAAACGCTAACGCCGTTGGCGTTTTACCCTGAGTGATTTTTTTGAAAATAATTTACCCCCCTAAAGCGCCACCATGGTTGGCGTTTTATCTCTGCACATAAACACAGCTACACAGCAACAGCAGCAACAACCACAGGAGCTGCAACAACAACAGCAACAACCACAGGAGCTGCAACAACAACAGCAGCAACAACCACAACAACTACAACAACAGCAACAGCGACAACCCCAACAAGAGCAACAACGACAACCCCAACAAGAGCATCAACAACAATCACAACAACTACTACAACCTTAACAACAGGAACCACAACAATAACTGCAACAACATCAGCAACATTAACAACACCAGCAACAACAACAACACCAGCAACCAATACAATGAAAAGAATGAATGCGTATGGTGAAGTTGATAATGTACAGAAAATGAACTAAAAAGGTTAGTAAAATTGATAATATTTATTTGGATACAATGTACTATAGAATCTGATTACAACTAACAAAAGAAGTTCTAAGATCCCGATTCATCTATTGTATGTAAGTGTTGTCTATCCAATCGCGGTCTTCTACGACGGTAGTACTGAGATACCGTTGTGAAAGGATCTGGGGCAGAGGTCTGGGGAGGAGTCTGTTGGCTGGAAGATGGTCCTTCCTGAGATGAGTATGGCGCAGACATGTGGATGGCGATATCTTCCTGATCATCAAAAAACAGGGGGACCCTATAGGGGACGTGTGAGTCTGTCCCCTACTACTGCTGCCTACCTCACGGTGTGAACGGCGGTGTGATTGGTCCCGGCCCTGGGGGATAAGATGGCCATGACCATGTCTCTGTAAGCTACTCACAGTCATTGCGTGAATGTCATCCAACTGCGGTATGGTGGGATATGATATGCTCAAGACTTCTAGTGCATCATGTATAGCAAGCATATCAGACGCCTGCATTAGTCAACAATCAACCATTTTAATAATTAAAGAAACTATAAATTAGAGGAAAAGAAAAAATGACAAAAAACTCACATATCCACTGATGTCTCCAAAAGCTGGGTGGTAATGCGTTGAGGGTGGGGTGTAGTTAGGGTTGATGAAGCGTCGGGTAATGCTCCTGTACCATACCATGTATGGATCGTGATACTCCATCAGGCCTTGGACAGGCGCACCATCCGCGACGTGCTGCAGCCGCTGGTCCCACATGTCAATGTAAGGGGCATGCTGAACTGCCCAGTTAACCTCCCCCTTTCCTCGTTGGTCTGTCCTGTGCAACTGGACACTCGTGTCACACGGGGCGGGGATGGCTTGACAAAGGCCGAACTGTCGCATGACTCTGTCGGGGAGGTGAGCCTCCACCAACTCAAAACAGATGAGCACTGTCATGGCACGCCACTCCATCTGGTGATCAAGAAGATATTGGGGCATGGCATCGACTAAGTGAGGGACGTACGGATCCCACGTCATCTGCATTAACAAGCAGTCGTTAACATCATAATTAACTTATTAAAATAATGAACACGGTGTTAAATTAGTTTTTAAAGTGAACTATAACCTGAGACTCGCTCAGTCTGTCGAATGCATCTCTATAATACGGCAGACCCCTTGCTGCATGCACACGAGTAAGTCTCCGCCCTAGCCACCTGATTACATGTATAATAACAGTGTTCATGACAAAATTAATAGAAAATTAAAACCATATGTGGATAACTTAACAATAAGTCATACATACCGGCAACCGTATGCTAAGTCCGGTGGTGGGTGTGGCGGCGCCTCATATGCATGCTCCTGATCGTCTTCCTCCTCCTCCTCGCGTCGACGCCTAGCAGGCATAGCTGGCCTACCAACGTGGATGTGCTCCCAAGCCCATAACTGTAATAAAAAAAACAAAAGTTTAGTCTAGCCAATGTTTAGTACGTAATAGGTAGAAAATGGTATGAAAGTACAAGACTACCTGAAGCACAATCAAGGGACCGCTGATCTCCCATCTACTACGCTGGGATGCTCTGCAAAGATGTCGATATAAGGTTGCCAAACACGCACTACCCCAGCTGTAGTCACGTATACCCTCCCAGTTGTTCTCTAACAGCTGTAGGTAGATCAACTGTATGTGACTACCACTCTTGTTACTGAATAATGATCCTATCAACATGAACAGGTACGCTCGAGCGTATCTTTGGACGACCCCATCATCAGCATCAGGAGGCAACACCCCAAATGTCTCTCGTAACCATATGTGTCTTAACCCTGTGCCTCTAACATCGGTCGCCTCAGGCCTCACCCCTAACACCCTCTCAACAAGGCCACGAGGGTCCTGTATAATCGGTCCTGTAACTGCCCTACCATGCACTGGGAGCCGTGTAAGTATCGCCACATCTCGGAGCGTGACGGTGGCCTCCCCAACTGGTAGATGGAAGGAGTGAGTCTCCTGTCTCCATCTCTCAACGAGCGCAGTAATAAGCGCTCGATCGATCGGTGTGAAGGCCATCCTATGAAATCCGCCGAAACCCACAAAATCGATATACTGTAGCACACGGGGGTCGACCACCCAATCTACCACCGTGGTGGCAACGTGGTGCCTGCAAACCAAGCAACGTGCTGGATCACCCTGTACAAGAACAAAAAATAAATTGTTTGATCAGTGAACCAAATAAATGCCAAACACAATAAATATTTGGTAGATGAAAACTTACTATCTGCTCCCATATGTCACGGCTCCGATGGGTATCCTGAAGTGTCAGCACTGAAGGGTCAGCTGGTCCAGGGTCATGTCGTGTCTGCCCCTGATCCTGTCCCTCCATGATCTCTGTTCAGCGTACAATGTAAAACAAAAAGTCAGCTACATCCTACTTGAACACATACACACAACATGGTATAAAAATAATACATAAACTAACACCACTACCGGTCACCGTCCGTTCGAAAAGGGCAAGATCTCTTATTGTGTCCTTCCTGACGGCAACGACTACATTTGCTTGGTGGACGGTTTGTCTCATCCATTTCATTTCGTATACGCTTCGACGGTGGGCGACCGTGTCCTCGGACCATGATCTCATCAGGAATGATTTTAGGCCCTCTGTATGACCTCCACGTCGTCTCACAAGGAATAGGCCAGAATTGTGGGGCATAAGTATTTGCATACGCCTCTGATCGTAGGAAACTGTCCACCCACGGTTCCTCAGAAACTGAATACTTAAGACACACGGCTAGAACATGAGAACATGGTAGGTGAAATATCATCGGTTTGTTGCATGTACATGTTCTTAAATTAAAGTTAACGGTATGCTTATGACCCCCTTTTCTCCCTATCCTTTCTCCTCGGTGTGTTTTTACTTGGTATATACCAAGCTGACGGCTATAAACATCCACTGTATGGTATTTTGCCTTTCTATTATTCTTCTCCAAAATGGCGGTGACCTTAGGTGAGTATGCATATCCGTGAGCACGCCTAGCAAGTGAACTATCTCTGCTTCTGTTAAAGTACTTGTTAACTCTGTGGAAAGTTAACTCGACAAGGGACATGATTGGCAGAAAACGAGCTCCCTTCAACACATTGTTAAAAGTTTCTGAGAAATTTGTAGTACATATACCATGCCTCCGACCAGCGTCATGAAACAAGGACCATCTGTGAAACGGCACATCCGTGATGTTCTCTAGGGACTTAACACAAGCTTCGCAGATAGAACGCATATCTTCAACCAATTTTTTTTCTTGGCGTTGGTATGCAGCAGCCTTGAACCTGTCTCTCATGTCGTTGTTTTTCACATGAGTCCTCAAGTTAGAGGCCATGTGTCGAACGCAAAACCTGTGAAAGGCCCGTGGCTCATGAAATCCAACATCCGGGTTAGTCATCGCAGCAATAATCCCCGCATGTCGGTCAGATATAACACATAGGCCCTCTCGATCAGTAACATGAACCCGAATGCAGCTTAGAAACCAGGACCAACTCGAGGTGTTTTCCCCTTCAACTATTACAAATGCTAAAGGAAATACCTGAAAATTAGCATCAACACTTGTAGCAACCAAAAGTGTGCCTTTATATTTCCCATACAAGTGTGTCCCATCAATAGATAACAGAGGCATATAGTGTTTGAACCCATCGATGGAAGGCTTAAAGGCCCAAAACACTCGTTCAAATACCTCCATGTTGCTGTAATAAACGCCTTCAGCAATAGCTTTGTATTTCCACAGAACTACAGTGCCTGGGTTCGACTCCTGGAGGGCTTGCATGAATGAAGGAAGTCTGTTGTATGAACTCTCCCAATCCCCAAAAATTTCCGCAATCGCTTTCTGTTTGGCATACCACGCTCTTCGATATGGAACATCGAATTGAAATTTGTTGGAGATGATATGTTGTATGAACTCAACTTTCAAACATGGATCTTTCTGCACAAACGACTTCACATAGTCGCAGATAACAGAGGAGTCCAAGTGTCGATGATCTCTGGGCAGAACTTCATTAACACAATGTCGCGATGTGGGCCCTTGTAAGATACGATCTTAAAGGCACGTGTGGTTAGATTTGTTTTTGTACCACGTAGCGACCAACCACACCCCCTCTTGCACTTTAAATGAAGGACATTCTCATTCGACGTCACTGTGGTGTAGAAATGATTTCGCTCTATGGAATACAATTTCACCATTTCCTGTAGCGCTTTCTTATTGTCGAAAATCATGCCCTTCTCAAATTCTCCCCCGACACGAAACGAACACTGGCTCCCCGAATCACCCCAATGTATGTCCACCTCATAGTTCTCGTTTATTTGACTGAACCAAGGTAATGGAGTTCTAGCAAGAACATCATCCACAGACAAATCGTTGTTTATAACATCTTCTTCATCTCCGTCTTCACCCTCGTCGTTTGTGTCATTATACATATCAAGAACAGACAACTCGTTGTTTACAACAAGTTCAGCATTCACCAAAGTCTGAAACGGTGGTGTTTCAATATGTTCTTGCGTGGGAGAGTAACTTTGCAACTGCATCGATGATGAAATGTCATTGTTTGAGGTAGATGGACCAGGTTGCTGCATTGACCCCGACGCCGTAAATTGTGAACTGAATGGAATGTCAAATTGATCGTCGTGTAACATTTTACTGAAAGAACCCATTCCATATTCAGATGATGGAATGTTATATGCGGGCATTTGTAGAGAGCTTGCATTGTATGATGGAAGAAATGTTGGTTGTTGAGTACATACAGGCACCGTTTCCACATACAAATCAGTAGGAAGAGACCTCATTGCAACGACACCCCTCAAAACCTCCAAATGGTCGTCATTCAAAACAGGTAAGATTTGAATCCCGCTAACACTTTCAAACCTCATTTTGATGTTCACTTCAACACTTGCTGGCTTTGAACCAATTATAGTATAAACTTTCTTCAACAAATCATTGTAAGTCATACAAGGTTTCAATGCTAGCGGTTCCATTTTTCCTCCTCTATACTCGACATTGGGTCCAACACACAAAATTTCACCCCCCCAACGGCATAACAAAACAATCAATTGTGAAGCCATGTTCTACATAACATCAGACCACATATTAGGTGACACATATGCACAACTAAAACCACAATGATTCCAATAAATCCCCAAGCAAAGCGTACATACAACGCAGTGTTCAACAACATACTAACTTACCTACTTAATCTAACAATGTAAGATACATTTAAATGTACTTAACTCAACAATGTAGTTCGTAATTCCCTAAATGCTTCATATATGTAGTTCAACAACTAAATGCTTCATATAAATTATACGAAATTATACAACATACATATAACTATACTTAATTTCAATAATTAAACAACAATGTATTATGTAGTTATACATATTTCGCATACTTGAACAACACTATAGTACATACATTGTAAATTACAAACATAAATTCCCAAAAAACATCATACACAAGTAAAATAGTTAAATTCAAGACATACCTCAATTTCGATGAAAGTAGGGCGTAACAGTGTTGAACAAAGAAGGAGGATTAATTTTTATTGACTATGATGCAAAACTAAGCTACGGAATGTGATGAAATTGCTTCAAATATGGAGAATTGGAAGTTGGTATGCGCGGGGTTAGGGTTTGCAATTTGGGGGTTTGGTTGAATAATGAAGAACATCGATATATGCTGTTAGAAATACCCGACTCTAAAACGCCAATGACGTTAGCGCTTTTGTGTTAAAAGTAAAACGCCAACAGCGTTAGCGTTTTTGTGTAAATGTTTTTTTAAAAAAAATTTGCCCAGCAGTAAAACGCCACCCTTGATGGCGTTTTACCTTTGACTAAAAATTAAAAAAAAAATTGCCCAGGGTAAAACGCCACCCTGGTTGGCGTTTTACCCTAAAAGCTTAGTTTGGTAAATAGTTTTGCCACGCGTCTTGTTTGGGAAATTGTTTTGCCACGCGTCTTGTTTGGGAAATTGTTTTCCAAAAACGCTCATTTTGGCAATTTTTCCGCATCCCTCGCTCCCTTCCCCCACCCCGCCTTCCCATTTGACAACAACTCCCCTCCCCTTTCCCGCTATATGAAGCAAATTATACCCGATCCAAATTACCCGTTTGTCACCTGAACAATGGAGCATGAGGCCTGACCCAAGGCATGACATAAGGCCTAACTATAGTAAGTTACAAGCAAATTGTCACTCTCCCTAACTTATAGTAACATTTTACTCTTTCTCCTCCTTTCTTCATCCTCTCTCCTCCCCTTTCTCACTCTTCAGTCTTCACTCATCCACCCACCATAACCTCCATTTCCAATTTCCAGATTTCTTGATCTCCATTTTCGATTTTCTCTGGATCTTCAAGATAGAGAAAATGGAGAGATTAAGCGAAGCATTTGATAAGGTGAAGAGTTACCAACCTGTTGAAAAAATGAAGATGCTTGTTGGTATGGAGGTTGACGACGAAGAATCTTCAGCTGTTAATTCTGCTGCTGATGATAGCTCTTTCATGGATGAATTCAATCGTAATTGCACTTTGTCCACCAAACAGGTCTTCAATTTTTCCATTTTGTTTTTCCTGATCTTAAAACCCTTGTTTTTGTGTATTATCATGGAGTTTGATTGAATTTAGTTTGATCTGCACTTAAATCTTTGATTTCTTCGAATTTTGGTTGATTTTTGTGCTTTATTTGATTGTTTACTCCATTGCAATTGAATTTTTGGGTTTAATTTGTAAGGGTATTAGAAAATGAGCCAATTTCTCTTGTTTTAGAATTGATTGATCAGTAATTTGGGCTTAGAATGTAATGTTCATTTGGGAATGGCAGCTATTAATGTGCTATATCTGGTCTGAGTAGAGATGATGGAGTTCTGTCATTCAACTGTGTATGGATTGTAGCGGCGAGCTGTATGCTATGGAGTATAGAGCCTATAAGAGCATATGACAATGTCACTTGGGAGTACGATTTGGAGCCGCTAGCATAATTACTCTCCTTGTAAATTTGTGAATGCATTACGAACTTGTGATCGTATTAGTGCATTATAGGTTCTTGCTCTTTGTAATTGTTTCTGAGCTTTGTTAGTTTCTTGGACCTTGATGTGTATAGTTTTTGTTTGGGAGTTGGTGGCATTTAGTTTTCAGGCTATAGTTATGATATCTTACAATTGGATAGGTTGATGTACATCGCATCAGAACATAATATATATATCTAGAGGTGTGGAGCTATAAAAGGAATTAAGCCTTATAGAAACAGCTAGCAAACGTGCAAAAATGTTTTATTGCCATTCTTAATGATGTGTTCCCAAGAATTTCAACTGCTTTTGTAGATCCTGAATTCTTATTTGCATACTACAATTCAGTTTGCAAAACAAGAGCCATCTCAAATCATAATTTAATGGGGGATGAAGTCTAGTTTTTTACTTGTATTATGTTATTGGCTCTCCCACCCTTTGAGCTACTTTTGAGGTTCATCTATTTTCAAAGACTTATGTCGACTAGTTTAGGAGCTAGGCACCACGAGTTATCATGTTTGTTGGAGATTAACAAGGTCAACACTATTTTATTGCTTGACAAGGGGAGAAAATAAAAATTAATAATATAGTGTGATGATTTTCCAATCAATCAATCAATAATATGATTATACTATTCTTTTGTTACTTTTCTTGGGACAAAAAGCTTCCATTCATCCATTCCGTTGTTAATGAACAATTGTATGCAAACAAATTAAAGTCAACATTGATTGATTGGTGTTAAGTAACAAACACAACACCTATATAGTATAGTATAATGGTCTAACCAACGTCATAATGGAATGTTATGATAAGTAATGAATTTGGGAATAATCAACAACACCAATGAAGATGAAAAACTTCATAGACCTTAGTAGACCTTGAAATGCCAAGTTGGTTATATTAATATCCATCTCTTGTAGCTTTTCACTACCATAGCAAGATAGATGAACCAAATTCATCCTCGGGAATTTATAAGACATATCAGTAGGCTTCTTATGGTGCCAAACCAACTTATATGACCATGATACCCTATACCTTCACTTCGGTTTTTTTTTTTTTTTTTTTTTTTTTTGGCAAAATTGCCTAAACAAGTGAATTATTGCCTTTAAATTTTGACAATTTTCAACTTTTTAGAAAAGGAAATAGGTCGGCTGGTACTCATAGACGCCAAGACATCCTAGGAGGCCATTTGGGTGGTTGGAACCATGCATTTTGCCTTTTAAATGCCAATTTATCTGTATATGACTAACACCTCCCTTCATTAACTCAAGGTTACCACAAGATTTTGTATGACCATTTAATGGTCATATGTGATTCAAAACAACATTCATACAATCTCAAGACTTTTTTACAGTGTATCACAAACCTTCCAAAGTTTGTCTGATTTCGCGGATTTTAATCTTTAGTTCTTCTCATGAACATAAGAAGAACTAACTTTTGTGATTGCAATTTTGAACTTTTTTGGACCCGAAAATAATTGGTCAGAGTTTTTCTCAAGAACCCCACGACACCTTGAGAGCCCATTATGATGGTGGGAACCATCTACTTTCCCTTTAAGCTGTTAATTTAGCAATTTACATACACATCTCTATTAATTAACTCAAGGCCACCACTATTCGGGAACCACAAGCCTTTATATGGCCAACTAGTGGTCATACTAGGGGCCGAACAATATTATATGATCCCAGCTGCTATCTCGAGTTTTTTCTACACTGTGTCTCAAAACCTTCAAAATTGGTTCAAAAGTGTGGATTATAGCCTTTGATATTGGAATTTTTTTGACGTTTTCGGACTCGGAAAGGAAAAAGGATTTGGGTGTTTCTCATGGATCCACGACACTTCGGGAGATGATTTGAGTGGTTAAAACCTTCCGCTTTGTCCTTGAATAGTCAATATGGCTCTTTTTGTACATACCTCCTTTCATTGGCTGAAGGTCACCATAGGCCTTTATGTGATCAACTAATGGCTTGAAGAGTAATTGTGGGATATTAACTTCCAAAATCTAATAGCAACTTATGATTTTTGAGTCCCTCATTAATCTTATTGAAAGGATAAGGGTGTGCTTGACTTGAAGTTTATATATATATGTGTAGTTGTGTAGGCTTTCCTACCTCTTGAGCTAGCTTTTGTGATTGCAATGTCCTTAGAGACATATATTGTTCCCTTTATAGAATTCACAGGTTTGTTGGTGGAAAAAGAAAACTTGTTTGATACAGAGTACTTGTGTAATTTGTAGTGGCATTAGAGAGTGCGCCAATTTCTCTAATAATTTGGGGCTTTGGGCATAGAATGTAATGTATGTTCATTTGGGAATAGCAGCTATTTATGTGCTATATCTGGTCTGAGTAGAGTTGATGGAGTTCTGTCATTCAACTTTTTTGTGGATCGTAGCCGCGAGCTGTGTGCCCTGGAGTATAGAGCCTATGAGCATATTACAATGCCACTTGAGAGTACAATTTGGAGCCGCCAGCATAATATCCTTCCATATATTTGTGAATGCATAATGCATTACAAAGTTTGATTGTATTAATGCATTATAAATTCCAGCTCTTTGCAATTGTTTCTGAGCTTTGCTAGTTTCTCAGGCCTTAATGTGTAGAGTTTTTGGTTGGGACTTGGGAGTTGGTGGCATGTGGTTTTTAGGCTATTGTTATGTTACCTTACAATTGGATAGGTTGATGTACATCTCTTCAGAACATAATATATATCTAGAGGCGTGGAGCTATAAAAGGAATTAGACCTTACAGAAACAGCTAGCGAACATCGAAAAATGTTTTATTGCCATGCTTTTGATGTGTTCCCAAGAATTTCAACTGCTTTTGTGGATCCTGTGTTCCTATTTGCATACTACAGTTCAGTTTCCAAAACTCGAGGCCATCTCAAATCATAGTTTAATGGGGGATCAAGTGGAGTTTTAACTTGTATTATGTTATTGGCTCTCCCACCCTTTGATCTACTTTTGTGGTTCGTCTGTCTACAAAGACTTATGTCAACTAGTTTTGGAGCTAGGCAGTAGGCACCACCTTATTGAGTTATCATGCCTGTTGGTTAACGAGGTCGACACTATTTTATTGCTTACAAGGGGGAGAAAATAAAATATAATCATATAGTGCGATGATTTTCCATTAATTAATCAATCAATAATATGAATATACTATTCTTTTGTTACTTTTTCATCTTGGGTTAAAAGGCTTCCATTCATCCATTCCATTATGAATGAACAATTGTAGGTAAACAATCAAACTAAAGTCAACATTCATTGATTGGTCTTATAAAATACTTTCAGAATATACTATTCTTTTGCACTATTCTTGTTTGACCATATAATATAATTTATACCTTAAGCAAAATATTGTCATGTGGGAACTTGTTAGATTCGTCATATAAAATACTTTCATAATATCAACTTTTTATAATTTTTACTCTTATACAATTATAGATATTTTACATATAATATGTGTTTTGTGATTCCTTAATTTCATCCTTGTTGCAATATTATTGGAGCGAGGAAGTATAATATAGTAGTATGTCTAGTATTAAATCAACATCGTAATGGAATGTTAAGGTAAGTAGTGAATTTGGGAAAAATCTACAACACCAATAAAAATGAAGGACTTCATAGAGCTTAATAGACCTCAGTATGCCAAGTTGCTTATATAAATAACCATCTCTTCACTGCCTAGCCAAATAGAGGAACCAAACTCATCTTCAAGACACTTTATAAGGCATATTTATAGACTTGTTATGATGCCAAGCCAACTTATATGACCTTGATATCCAATGCTTTTCACTTCAATTTTTTTTTTTTTTTTTTTTTTTCCCAAAGTTGGCTCGAACAAGTGAATTGTTGCCTTTAGTTTTGGACAAATTTCAACTTTATGGAACTCAGAAGGGGTGGTTCCCATGGACCCCAAGACAACCTAGGAATCCATAAAGGTGGTTGGGACCGTGCATTTTGCCTTTAAAATGCCAATTTCTCCGTGTATAACTTACGCCTACCTTCTTTAACTCAAAGTCACCACAAGATTTATATGGCCAATTAGTGGTCATATGTGGTTCCAAACAACATTATATGACCCTGAGATGCATCCTATACAAGCTCGAAACTTTTCGACACCGTGTCCCAAAACTTCCAAAATTGGTCTGATTTCGTGTACTATAACCTTCAGTTTTGGACTATTTTGAACTTTTTCGAACCCGGAAATAAAATTGTTTAGAAATCTTCCCATGAACCTCATAATAGCCCAAGAGGCCAGTTGGATGGTTGGAACCATCAACTTTGCCTTTAAACTGTTAATTTAGCAATTTCCATAATCCATACACACCTCTATTAATCTACTCAAGGACACCACAAGCCTTATGACCGAGTAGTGGTCATACATGGTTCTAAACAACATTATATGACCCTAGGATCCCCTGCTATGTCGAGATTTTTTGACACATACCTTCAAAGTTGTTTCTAAAGCATGGATAGCCTTCAGTTTTGGATAATTTAACATTTTCGGACCTGGAAAGGAAAAAGGTTGGTGTTTTACCCATGAACCCCATTTGAGTGGTTGAAACCCTCCACTTTGCCATTAAACAATTAGTATGGCTCTTTCTTTATATATATATATATATATATATATATATATATATATATATATATATATATATATATATATATATATATATATATACCTTCTTTCATTGGCTAAAGGTCACTGAGGGCCTTCATGGGACCAACTAATGGCTTGCAGAGTAATGGCGGAATATTAAAAATACAAAATCTGATAGAAACTTATGATCTTTTGAGTCCCTCATTAATCTTATTGAAGGGATAAGGGTGTGCTTGACTTGAAGTTTATATATATGTGTCATTGTGCTGTTGTGTAGGCTTTCCTACCTGTTGAGCTAGCTTATGTGATTGCAGTGTCCTAAGAGACATACGTTGCTCTATACAGAATTCACAGGTTTGTTGGTGGAAAAAGAGAACTTGTTTGATACAGATTACTTGTGTAAATTTAGGTGTATTTTAAAATTCACAAGTCCCTGATGTGTGGATTGAAGTGCCGATTGAGTGAATTTCCATAATCAGTGTCTGAATTGGCCTATATTGTAATCTGTATAGAACGTATGATTTAGGAATATTAGGATTTTGTTAAAACTTAAATATGGGCAACTGGTACCTATGATCTGCTTGCTTAATTTCATTTTCTGCCATTTGGACATAAGTTGGCATATCTTCACGCCTAATGGACTATTCATTTACAACCGTCATTACCAATTTTTATCACACTGAAGCAACAGAAGAGGTATATTGTTGTGAGTTTGTTTTGAAGCATTTCATTAGTCAAGGAATTTCATTACACTTGCCAGTATATATGCCAAAATAGTTGTTTAGTGTTAGGACACATCTCTTGGTTAGCGATGGAGGGATCTTTACATTACTGTTTTCATGGGCTAAGTAATGATCTATCACCAGAATTTGAAGAAAAGAACAGGGGTTCAGATCATCAAACACTGCTGGGACTGGTACTAAGGATACTGTGCGCACACTAATTATAATTTGAAAGGGAGCGGTTATTCATTATTGCTGTTTGGATATGTAAGAACCTAGATATTTGTAGAATCCTCGTTTGATTCCCTCTAATGGGGTGAGAGTTGAAGTCATTTCATTCTTCTCCTGCCACCTCTATCCTCTTCTTTGTCCCTTTAACTTTCCATCATCTATTAAATTTATCAATTTTTTTTCCTTTTTTATGATGTCAATGCTGCCTTGTACCTTTTTTTTTTGTTTTTGTTTTTTTTGGTTTAGCTACGTAACTTTGTCTTCGTTTTCTTGCTGCAGAGAATTCAAGGCTTTGCCATATGCTTTGTTGCTGGGTTGACTTGTACATTTTTGGTAAGTGTTGGATTGCCACAAATCTTTGTTTGATTTTTGGTTACCTGTTATAGGTTTTGCAATTCCAATGTCCCATTAAATCATAAGCACAATTCAATTTGTCTAATATAAGTATGTATTCTCTTTTTTCATATTATTCCAGAGTTTGGATGCAGAATGCCTCTACGGGCTCTACCTTCACTTCAGCTTCTTAAATGCTTTTACCTTCACTTCAGCTTCTTAAATCTACCTTCACTTCAGCTTCATAAGAAGTTGAGCAACACAATTCTAAATTATAATAAAATAGTTAATTAGTTGAGGACCCTTGATTTTTTGTTGCCTATTTTACAATGTTGCCATAAACTTTATTAAAGGATGTAGATTTGTTTATGGTTGAGCATTATTTTAGTTACTTCTGCCTTAAATGTAAGTTGAGAACCATGTTCTTTGCCTTGTTCTTTACATCTCATGTAGACTCTGCCGTAACATAAGAAAGAAAAGGATTGTGGAATAGAAAAGGATGGGGCATTATCTAGATTCCCCAGTTGTGCTCTTCTGTTCTGCTGCAGTCTTGATAGGGATGTAGGTTATCTGTCTTTCACTCATTTGAGCGTTAAGTCAACAGTGATGCATACATGCAAATATGAATATGAATGCCCTTAAGGATATCAATTGACATGATTGCTGCAAAGATTATAGGAACTTGATCCCATTTTATCAATAAAAATAAATGAATAAATAAACCTTAGTCCTTAGTGTGCTCTGCTTATTCTTAATTTCACTATGGAGACAAGTTTTTCTTGACATTAATTCTGAATGCTGCTTCTTTACTATGCAGTCCATGCTTGTATTCTTCAATCCAATCAAGTTTGGTATCGCTTTTACCCTTGGAAATTTGCTTGCTATTGGGAGGTATGTATTTACTTTTTTAGGTTCTTGTTATACCTGTGTATATATTTTTATTTTCTTAGGTTTCCATCTCTCCTGAAAATAATTAAAAAGGATTCTAGCCATGTGTTTTCTCCCCTTTGAGTTTGAGATGATAAATCCATCATCTGGATTAGTCTGATGATCTAAAATTTGTACATTTTGGGATTAAAAATATTAAATTCTTTGACCAGAATTTATGTTTGATTCCTTATGTTGGATATTGTGTGGCAGCACAGCTTTCCTTATTGGCCCAAAAAGGCAAGTGGCAATGATGCTTGATCCCGTGCGTATATATGCAACTGCCTTATATCTTGCGAGCATGATTATTGCACTGTTTTGTGCCCTCTATGTAAGCATCATATGTATTTTGTCATGTAGTGTACTTTGATTCTTCTCTTTATTTTCCATATCCGTGGTTTCTGATGTAATTATACTGTGCTTGATCACTTTGGGCAGGTTCATAACAAGCTATTGACACTCTTGGCAATCACTTTGGAGTTTGGTGCTCTAACTTGGTATGTCTAAAATATCTAACCTAGGAAAAAATTGTGTTATGGGTCTTTTGAATATTGGAGACTGTTGTATTCATGCTAACATAAACTTCCTTCTCTTCTCCTTTCAATGCTTGCTTACTTTCTTTAGCCTTCTCCTTCTCTATCCTCTTCAGTTGAAGTAGATAGGATGTACACAAATCAATCACTACCCACAAGAGTTTTTTTTGTCATCCATTGCTTACAGTGTCTTGTAAATCCACTATGTATTTGCAGGTACAGTTTGAGTTACATCCCATTTGCCAGGTCCATGGTCAGCCGAGTCTTGGTTTCTTGCTTTGACACTGAATTTTAGCTTGGTATATGTTGCAAACCCGATGGAATGGAGATCCTTCTGTAGAAAAGAGAGATATAGAGAACTGTTCTGCTGCTATCGGTCATATAAGGTGCCCTGACACCACATCGAAAAACCAGTTGAGCTCCCATAATCTATGTCAATGTACATAAAAGGCTTGTAGAATTTTGTCCTGAAGAAAAATTAGCGAGTATAACCTTCACTTAAACTTCCTCAAGTTCTTCATTGTATTCATGCTTTGTGTTGTGTATTTCCACTGTCATCAATTCAATACGGAGTACCATTTTGGTTACAGGTATTAGACTCCAATGGATAAATTTTCTTATATACTTTTGCTAGGTTGTCATTTCACTTCCGGATTCTCACTTTTTTCGTCTCCCAGTTCAAGCACCCAGAAGTGCATAAATTTCTTCTCCTATCGCGCAAGCCATCAGCTGTGATGTAAAATGTTTTGATGTTGGGATACTGTTTACACCTTGGTGCTTGGCATTAGAGTTAGAAATAGTGAGTCTAAGTAAACACTCCCTCAAAAATGAAAAAAAAAAAATCTCTCTTACACTTCCTAGAAAAATAAATTAACAAATAAATCTCTCTTATACGGATTATTTTTTCTGTATATAGCTCTTGGCAACGAATATTATGAAGATTTCGTTTTGATTACAATAATATTTCTTTGTAAAATTCAGGGATATTAGAGATTTTTCTTTTTACTCCGTAACATTTTTAACAAAGGGAAATTAGAGATTTACTCGTGGTAGATCAGCTAATAATATACAGTATATTAATGAGATTGCCATTTTATTAATAGACTTATGCTTTTTATAATTATGGAGTACGTAGTATATTTCAAACTATACTCTTGTAATGAGAATCATAGATTTATTACCATATAGTCTACAATACAGTATGTGATACTACGCAATTCACGATTTGACTAATTTGTTAACAAAATTTTCCAATTCATCAATCGCAAAATATTTATGGTCAAAATTTACTTAAAATCAGATAAAGTAATGTAATGGAAATTAATTATTTACAAAAGCTAGTTCACCAAATAAATGGAAAATTAAAATATATGTTTACTCTAACTAAAAATCTTCTCATAATAAAATATAATATTAATGGTAAATGCAATACAAGAAAAAACTTTTTGATAATATTTTTACCAAAATTAAAATGATTTGATTTGATTTGATCACCCGCTGATAACTTTTATATAGTAAATACTAAATACTTTCTTATTATTACGTAATTGGATGTTCTCCGTTCTCATATAAATAATCCGTACTTTATAATTAACCCATAGGCAATTCAAAAGTATTAATCAATCATAAGCCTCTAACTATCAGCTTAAGGTTTTGGACCTCTCAATAAATTTATAATGTCGTGTGAAGCGACATACAAGCGGTCAAAAAAGATTTTTTCGTTTCCACAATATTATTTTTGGGAGAATATGCACGACAATTTGAGTGAAGAACAAAAGGAAGAAATAAAGATGAATAAATCAACAGAGGTAAAAGTGCATGATTCAGAGACAGATTATGTTACTGAAATGAACCTGCAGTTGCAGGGTGGAATTGGCACCTCTCGTTGCTGCTTACATGTTCCTAATGAATATGTTGAGCATAGAAAAATTGAAGATGGTGACAAAGTCAAGCTTTCTTTTAATAATAATAAGATAAATATTTCATTTGCTTTTAGAGAATTTGTTTAGCTAAATATAAAAATCTATGTTTTACATTATATTCGAATAAGTCTTGAATTATAATTAAGGCTTATATTTTATCGTTTATATTATTGCTTTATTCCCTTACTACATACAAAGTATACATGACTATGTCATAGTTAATGACATATATTGTGCAATGCGGATGCCATTAACTATGCAATGGTTGATTATCCTTTATATTTGTTATTTTATGCAAGATAGTTAGAAATCCGAAACCTACTAGATTTCGACTAATTCGAATTCGGGTGAGTCACAATCAGGGAAAAGTTTTTCCAACAAGTGATAATTTTTATTATGGTTGATTATCCTATAAATTTATTATTGTTTTATAAACTTTCAATCTTTCTCATGAGAGTCTTGATTCTTGAACAATAAAAGGTTAACTAAACACTATTCTTGTCTTTGAAATATAATTAATTGAGAGCATTCAATTCAACTACATATTATATAGAATTCATAAACAATTAGGTCTTAGAAGACTCATAAGCAAAGCAAAGCAAAAGGGCACTTTTTTGTTCTTTTGGTTGCTCTTTTTGACCTAATTGCACCATTTAGAGTTTAAAGAAGAGCAGAGCAACCTCAAATTAAAGCATACTTTTGTCTTTTCATGCCTTTTAAGCAACATCTTAGTAGTAATCTAATCTTAATTATGCATAGTTTGATTAATTATGTTTCTGAGTTTTATATGTTTCATCTCAATTAAACGAATCATGCATTATTTAGTTCCCTAATCAATACACTAGAACGAGACAATGTATGTATATCTACATCATTATTGCATGACACAATAGCTCTAGAAATAATAGTCCAAATAATCACAAGTTTGGACACAAAAACTCTTAAATTTTGTTTTGACTTATGTTAATTAAATTTCTGGGTAGGGGTCATATTACACTTAGCATTTTATGTTATACATGTGTTAGTAACATTACCTTTGTAAGTCTCTTGTAATATTGTTAATTACATCGAAATATACTCTATATGTGTGGCACCAAATCACCAATCATGCATTATAAGAGAACCTAAATAATTACACTATAATCACATAACATGAACTACATAATACGAGCTAACAATTATTAGATGAAATTGTCGCACACTAATTTACTATGAAAATTAGTTGACCCTATGAAAGGAACTAGTCACTTGCACTATTAGTTTCTGTTAGAAAGTTCATCTAGCTTTACTGTCAATAACAACAGTTTATGAGCAATCATATGTAAGACACGTTCACTTATGAGTCCTTGCATTGTTAAGGGAAAACGACTTTCAGGTCGGTGGTAGAAAACTAGAAACTCACTAAGCTATAATATGACATATTGTACCAATATTGTGTCTATCTTTCTTGTTGATTGGAAATTAAACTACAATGGCAACATGTATTAAAGATTAGCTATCTCGATCACATAATATGTAGTATAAGTAATTGTAAGATACAATAAAATGTTATTCAGATGATAAGCAGAACTATAATTTGTGATTTTGAATGCTTAATGGTGGAATGATATATATCCCTAGACCTTAGGCCCCAACATATGTAGGTGGAACACTCGTAAGAAGTCCAATGATGTACCATATTTAGGTCGACAATAAACTAGTACTTCGTATAATTTTTCACTGAAATGTACTTTTACAAACCTTTTGTAGACTTCAATATACCATTTCATTAAACACATTACCTTTAATTACTTAAAAGTTAAAACTTAGTTTTACTAAATATTTTTTTTAAAACTAAAGAGAACAAAGACCTAACTAAACACGAAAAGACGGTGGAAAAAAAAGAACAAGCTATATAGGATTGGCTTAGTGGCGCATGCTTGCGCCTCTACAGACCTAGTGCATGCTAATGATAACTAATAGTATAAGCAAAGCAAAGAAGTCTCCTACTCTCATATTAAACTAGTCATCTATAACAGCTATTTATATCTAACACAACATAAAAACAATATAGTATAGATATGTACTTATTGTTGGTTACCAACTTACCAAGTATATATATATACAAACCCAATTCAAAACCATATATTAATTACTTTCATCAATTTCTTCTTTAGCTTTTATGTTCAATTTATCCATATCCAAAACCAGCTTTAGCCTCATTACATTAAATTCATATATCTTGTGATAAGAGCATACGAGAAGAAGTTATGAGTGACTCAAGCAGGTGATGAACTCAACACTATTCCAACAACAAAGAAATATGATAATGCTAGCAATTCCAAAGAGATGATGATAGTGTACAAGGAATGCCTTAAGAATCATGCAGCTTCCCTTGGATCCCACTCCACTGATGGTTGTGGAGAGTTTATGCTCCCCTCCGGTGACAACGACGCTTTTCTGTGTTCGGCATGCGGTTGCCACCGCAACTTCCATCGTAAGGAGGAAGTGGAGGTGGCCCACGTGGGTGGCAACAATTATACTTATTTACCATATTGCCACTACCAGTGTAATATTTGTAATATTACTAAAAATCAAGTACAAGAATGTCATCAAAATCGGCGAGGCACGGGCCCCACAATAGTCCAAATATGGGGCCCGCGGCCATGCCAGAAAATTATGGGGAACAAGTAATGTTAGAAGGGATGAAAATGAGTAAAAAGAGGCATAGGACAAGATTTACAAATGAACAAAAAGAGAAAATGTTGAGATTTGCTCAAAAGACAAATTGGAAGATACAAAGGGTGGATGAAGGATTAGTGCAACAATTTTGCCAAGAGGTTGGGATTAAGAGGAGAGTGCTTAAGATTTGGATGCATAATAACAAGTACCTTTTTGTTAAGAAAGGAACTAATGCTACTCTTAATGATCATGATGCTAGTGATTCCTCTAATAAATTAAATGAGTAAGACTACTTAGCTCGATCTGTAATGAGTTTAATCATTCTACGTTCTAACTAAGCTTAGAATTCATTCTTTTAATCACCATCTAGAATCCTTGACACTCTCTTGAATTATTATGCTATTATAGTACAAAGTATTATACTGTCTAAATGTTTTGTGTATGAATAAGATAGTTCAAAATAATTGTTATTTGAGTGATAAGGGGAGTATATGTGCAAGATATCGACTTTTCTAGTTTTTTTTTCCCTTCATACTATCAATTATTTTGAAATTATTCGGGTTGATGTACGAGTGAGTGTTATTAGTCTAATACATTGTTAAATTTTCCGGATTATCATGGAATTTGATTCTCAGGTGCTCTTTTTCAAAATCCTTGAGCTCTAAATATTACATCTTCAGAAAGTGGGAATTAATGCTAACTAATTTAACAGGGGATTGAAAAGTATTGATTCTCAGCTTGTTTTCTTTACAAAAATAAGTATATCATACAAGTATGTGAAATGTGGAGAAAATTGGGGGAAACATGAAAATGTAGGGGAAATTTGACGGATAATAATTGGAAACACAGGTTATGGAATTCAGTCTGAAAAAAAAATCCAAAAATGTGAACTTTAATTTGCCATCAGACTATTGTTTTTCTTTTGAAAGGAACAAGTGACCATATTCTGATATTAATCTATAATGACTTATATTTATAATATTGCATCACAATAGAAACCGTCTTTTTACAGCAATAGTTACAGAAAGATCCTGAGACCAGAGAGGAACTATTTCTTACAAAACCCCTCTGCTCATGGCAAAATTTCCTCACTAAGACAAATTTACCACGATCTCAGCGTACATGAAACATAGCTTCTTCTTGCCTATTCCCTTTCATTTTCTACTCATTTACATTTGAAACCGACATCCGTGGAAGCTTTTCTGCTTCTGTAAACATGATCGATATCTTGATATAGCTCAAAATATGACAGTATTCACCAATTGCCAATTTTACCTTCACCTGCTTCTGCTTCACCACTATTGAGGATTTTCGGCATTATCACTTTCTGGTCTAGAAGAATCTGTATAAAATTGGGTTTGATCCCTCATATCTCTAAACATGGAAAAAAAGGAGTTGAGGCTTTCAGAAGGTGCTCCTCCAAGAATCCATAGCAACAAAGAGCTAAAGGAATTCATATTTCCCGGGTTTTGACCAGCTTCTGGTTGCCGAAGTTCATGTTCAGGGATTGGAAGAGGTTCTTCCCCTATATTTTCATTTTGCTGAATTGCATTTCCCAATTGTTCTTGAAGCCCGGGAACTGCAGCCTGCGCATGGTGTGGCATTGGAACATTACCACCAGGCCTAAGCACTGAGACCCCAGGACCTGAAGCATCCTCCGTATTGGCTGGGCCAGGGTTTCTTGTATTCAACCGGGTGATGTGCAGTGTAGAGGCAAGTATAGTCGAGGAGGTTATGTGGAAATCTGGGTGCTGCTGCATGTGTGAACGACGACTTTGCAAAAACCGTTGTAAAGCAGGGACCTGAATTTAAAAAAAGAAAAATACATAACTAATCCAAGTATGGAAGGAGCAGCTACAAACTGCAAGAAACTAGAAATTACAAGGCACATAAGCATAGCAGATTGAAATTAAACCTATACACCATGGGCTACATTTAATTTCAGTGTCCATAGACTCATACAGCCATATTACTGCATGAATACACAGTTGGTACAACACAAATATCTACAAATTTGTTAAAAGTCTGCATGAATACAGCCACATATTACTTTTCACTTTACTTTTTGTCACTCTTTTTTCTGTGCATAGAGTAAATGTTAATTTTTTTAGGGATCAGTTAGAGAACTTAAGAGAGACAAGCACATAACTATGACAAAGAACAGTAAATTATGGTTTCAAAAATTATTATGCCATCATGTTCACATATTAGCTCTAGGCTCCGAAGGCATCATAAATTTTTTTACCTCAAATCTGTTCCAGAAATACAGGATAAGGTGCATCATAAATGCTGCAGTAGTAGATAAGGCCAAGTACGAAAAACCTGCTAGAAACAAGAGTGCATTAAATAAAACTAGAAATAGGTGAAATGGGAAAAATTAATTGGAATATACAGGTCATCATACCATATGCATACGAGAAGAAGTAAATGTGGAACACCAAGAAATAGAGTAAGAAAAAGCGTGGAAAGAACTTCATTGATATTGGCGTACGAACACTACAAAAGCCAAAAAAAAGTTCAGATGGTTAAAGAGTATAATAAAGTAAAGAAAAAAACGCGCGATAGAGCACATGAATTCCTGAAAATTTTCTAAGAGGGAAGAAGGGAGAAGCAAACAGCATTAGACTTACCTAATAAGGGTAAAAAGCTCGCACAGCCATACCAATATCAACACCATGAAAGCCAGTAATTGGTCATCATAAAATTCAAACAGAAAAAATAGGATGCCTATCATGATCTGTAATGTTGAATGAAATCCATCAGCAGCAAATAGAAATAAACATATTCAAGGATTGAAAATTCTGAGTACATTATAAAATGCAGAATCCTTACAGGCACAAAGACAAGCGATTCAATGACATGAACAAATATCAGCTGGAATGTTGGAAGTCGATGACGCGCATGGTGTTGAAGCTGCACTGCATTCATATTGGAGAAAAAATGTTACGTGATTGTTACCTGTCAGCCATGCCATAGGGCCTTAAATATTATATCAAAGAGGAAAGAGAGCCAAAAGTACAGCAGTGGCATTTCTGAAACCAGAGTTATAAAATTTCTAGTCAATCTAGCCTCAAAATTTCTAGTCAATCTTCAACTAGACTCAATATAATATCTGGACACTGGTGAAGGAGCCGGACAGAATCACACATCTAAGCATCTAACCGCTCAACCCTTTTTTCCTCCTTTGTTAGTTTTCTTCTCACTCTTTCTCGCTATCAAGCACCAATAACCAAAAGGCAATTTGATTGTCTTTACATCATCAATGTCCAGACTCCAGACCTTGTTGCTTGCTGCAGTTTTACATTGTTAAAGGTTATCTTTGCTTCATATCTCGAGCATCATAACCATGGTGAAGCCATTGTCACCTGCTTAAACTGGCAACCATTAATTTTTACTACATTCTACAGCTCCCATTCAAGTCTTGAAGACCAAATCCCATCCCATCCCATCCAGACCCCCACCCTCTCCCCGCATCATCCGTTCTGTAACGGTGACTCGCCGCGATAGAATGTTTATTAACCCACATCCATTTAATATTTTAGTATTTGATGATATTTAGTAATTTACGTTACTCGGACTCTTTCATTTACCTCACGTGTCCGTGTCGACACGACTCGTGTCGGACACCGACACTTGGACACTTCATTTTTAACTAAAAACAAAACTTTTTTCAAGAAAATGGGCGAGTCCGATACTTGGACACCCATGTCTAATTTGACACTTCATCCGAGTCCATGTAACATAGGTAATTTTTTATCACCAAATATGTTACCTGCTTTTAATATGATAAATATGGTTATTTTATGTTCAAAGACTACTTTTTTTTAACTTAAAGACTATAAACACCACTTAAATCCATTAATGTGACTTTTTACAAATAATTCACACCGCGTTTTCCGCGACCTGTTTTATTCGTCCGTGACAAGCCGTTCCCGCGATAACGCAACCATTACCACGATCACGACCGCATCCGCAATTTTTTTTTTTACTATGGTATAGACACAAGTATGACAAAAGTAGTTCATTAACAGGTAACATGGCTTTTAAAAGAAATAGATCTCAAGATCAACAAGCCTCCAGAATCAACAATGAGCCATATGCCAGTAGTTGATGTACACATCTTGCAAAATGTATATAAAGTTGAAAGCAAACCAACCTGTAAATTTGAGCATGCGAGTTTGTGTCTCTCTCAATGTAAATGAAACTGACATGGTCGTCGTGAAGAAAACAAAGAGTGACATCATAAGCACCCCACACTTAGTCACCAGATAATCTGCAAAGAAACAAAACAAGGCATATGAACCAACAGATATTCAGAAGAACAATAAAAATTACAATAAAAAAATATATATTAGGATCAACATAATTAATGTAACCAAGCTTTTAGGAGTTCTCTAGGATTAGGAGTAAATATATCAAGACTAGACTTTGATTATCACAGAAGACAAACCTCCAAAAGTAGCAGAGCTTTTTGACGGCTCATGGGCATAACTGAGGTTATAAAACTCCTTTGTCTGATAGTTATATAGGTATCCTGCAGAGAATTTATCATGTAAAGACTTCTGCTAAAAACACTACAAACTGTGAGAAAAGTAATGTGACAGTTCATAATACGAGCACCATTCAAATCATTGCTCATACCCCATACCATTTAGGGTGAGTATTAATTAGTTATTGATTGGCATAGATGTGAAAATAATTTATACCTACATATGCCACACCCTGAAAACAACCTAGCAAGATTCCATCATTAGCAAGATCCAGATGTAGATGACTTTACTGTTACAAGTTTACAACTTGATACTAGTGAAGACTGGAGAAGCTGCCTCAAGATATTCACAGCTAAAACATGAGCTCTATGCCCAAATAATAGTCCTTTAAAATTGTGCGCAGGTATTAAGGAGGAATTACTTATTGCATTGGTATTGAAATCTGAACAATTACATAACATCGGTAGTGTATATTGAGTTCTACCTTGTCCAGGAGCATCTAGCAAACTGTTCATCAGAATAGTGTCATACCCCACCACTCTATTTATGAGAAGTTGTTGCCACCTGAAAATGTAGGATTATGTAAAGCCAGGTGAGCACAATATAGCAATAGATTGGAGCAACAAATCAAGGAAAAAGGAAGGGGGGGGGTAAGGAGATGGAGGAAAAAAAAAAGGAGGTAAAACAAACTGTTATCACCCTGGTTTTGAAGCCCACAGTCCAATAATATTCAAAGTCATAGCATATTAGCAGTTTAGTCACATGATACAGAATATAGGTACATTATAAAGTAATAATAATTTTAATACAATAAATCCAATGTTGCTCATAATGTCAATTGAGTACGGGTACATACGCATCAGCACTCAATGGGGGAGAGAACTTGGGAATAGAAGCAAATAAAAAATTAATAAAACAGAACAAGAGTAAGGAGAATAAAGAAGCTATGAAAAAGATAGAATAATAATCACCTGTTACCAAAGCAGGGATGCCGAGCAGATATGCTTATGTTAGCAGTCCGAATGTTATGACGAGATTTAGCTTCTTCAGGAAGCAAGAAATACCCCTAAAGATAGACGACAGATAACAAAGATTAGCAACTAAGCAAGAAATTACCTGATTTGTTCTAAATTTATAATACAACGTAGAGTGCATAAGAAAAACGAAACTGAACTCACCTTTTCCATAGTATAGAGATATGACGGTTCAAATGCTTTGATTTTCCTCTCAAGCCACTGCACTGAGAAGGTTAGAGTAACTTAGAATTTTAAAAAACAGGAATTATCTTCTTTATAAGAGACATGTCAATATGTTAAGAGCTTAGACATGCCCCTAAGATTCCATAGAATGCTACTGTAAGGGAAATTGACCAGCAAGACATGACAAATACATGTAAAAGATGATACACCCACCATTTCATGCGTCATTTTCGCCTTTTGAAGTCTAACTTTGGCAGCTAATTGCTCAAGAACTATATAGATTACAAAAAAGTATGTTTAATAATGATGTTGCAACATTTATACTTAAAATATAAAATGATATTATCCTTATATACTTCCATAAACCACGTGGAGTAATAACTTCTACAGATAAATATTGTGAGGAAAGTAATGAGCAATTTGAAATAGAGCATTGATTTGACAAGAAAATTAATTCCTATAGTACATTTTCAACATAAAACTAAACATTCTACAATTTGTTTCCAATCAATAAGTAATCAACACTAATGATGCGTTCTTTAAGATGGCTTTCACTGAGTTAAATTGAAGTGGCTAATACAACAATTATGTTTTTACAAACATTTTACTCATTCTACTTCATCTTTAAGAAGCCAAACCATATAAAAGATATTACTTCAACTCTCATAAATACTCAACCCCTAAAGGCATTCACTTTCAATTGATAGCGTTCAGCATTTTAAACCTACTTACCTAGGATAATGTTATGTAGCTCCTAATATAAGTAATAAAAACATAAAAAGACTCCCTTCTTGAAATATGTCTATAATCTTATACAAGTGCTTATTTCTGAAAGGGGATTGTGGACCAACACCAGTCAGGAGTCCTCTATGCGTGAAATATGCTATGCATTTGAGGGAATGATCTTATTGTTTTCAACCTTGAAATACTATATTGGAGACACACTATAGGTGGGTTATACATAAGAAAAGGAAAAAATAGTTCTCTAAAGCTTCACATCACCTCCGCTTGAAACTTCCAGTTATATAACGAATGTTTTTAATTCAAATGACTGAAAAAGACTCTGCAAGCAAATTGAGTTGGCAATATCAGGCTAGCAGCTGAAGTAAAAATCAATCTACCTGCAAACAAATTGAGCCTATCCAAGTGCAAAATACGCAGCCACTTAGGAATGTCAAGATTCAGGCGAATACCTGCAACGTTCTGTACTTGAAATCCAATTCAGCAACATAAAAAAAATGTTTAAACTCAAAAAGAACAAAGACACAAACATTTAAAGGAAACTGAAATGCATAATTTCAGGAAGAGTTGGCCTATTTATAGAAAAGACCATCAACCATATATGTGCCATAGCACTGAACGAAATATGAATATATGACTATAGGAAATTATAAATTATGGTTTAATTTATTTGATTGATTTTTTTTATTTTTTTTAATTATCAAAATACATGATATGTACATAATAAGCTGTCTGCATTATATTTTTCACATATCTTTCTAACTTCTCTCACCACTTAGTTACAAATTATTCAATCTTCCATCAGAATAATTGTATATTTGTATGTATAGAACTAGAAATATTGAGCTATAAAATTATACATATGACAATGGAATGCAAACTTAGGAGTCTAATAGTATTAAATAACAAGGAAATATTGCAATCAAGCAATAGGTATATTAATACATTTAGCAATTGCTCACTGAAAAAAAGCTAGATTTATGAAATCATCAAAAACTTGTAGAAAGTTTCCAGCTCCAATTATATAAAAATTAAAAAATATTTTTGAAGCCCTCGATCATGAATTAGAATGGCAAAGGTGCATGAAGTTTTCATTAAGATGTTCATACAAATATATAATCAAAGCATATAGCATGAGATTTTGACCTTATTTTCAGCTCTTCAGATTATCAAACAAGATTTCATCAAAAGACATATGAAGTATGTCACAACTCACAAAATTCCATTAAAATCATATGGAGCTTTTAGGCCACAGATAGCAAAGGTCATATGCTAATGTTACTAGAAATTAAAGATTCACAGGAACCAACTGAAATAAAACTCCAGGTAGACGCACAAACATTTAAAGAAGCAATATATTGCACCAGCAGAATCAACAAAACACATACCCAAAGAGTTCCCAACAAACGTGTCCCATGTTTCCAGATAAATGTTAGACGTCTGTGCCACTTTCTGAAAAAGTGTAAGATGACTGCTCTTGCAGATTGTTTTGAAAACATGGAAAAGGTCTCAGATGGCTCCTCTCTTTCAACTCTACCATCATTGGCAGCTAACTTTGAGCCCCTCCCATCAACGATAGTTTCTGGCTGTGTTTCAGAGTATTCATAATAATTTTTCCAAAACTTGAAGTTCAATTTTCCCCTCCTAGCACCAGAAGTAATCCAACCAAACCAGTAGTTCACGGCAAACAAGTTAAACTCGTCGTCATGGGCATCTGGCTCTCTAGGTCTAGGTTCATCAATAAGAATTCTTCCAGGAGATATATCTTCAAAATTCGGTTCAGAATCTTTTTGAATTAGCAGGCCAATTCCAGTAATCTGCATCACCAGTTTGAGCATACATCACAAGGGCATAAGCAAAAAGGAAAAACTGCCTACATTCAAAGCAAAAGTAGATGGTTTTTTTAGTTAATTTGTACAGCATAAAATACCAATATTTATCACCTTGACGAAAATAAGCTGTGCTTCTGTTGTTTGCACTCCAGAGAGTTCACTGGAACAGCCCGGCTGCATAATTTTAAAATCAAAAGTCAAAGACATACAAAACCAAGGATACCAGTAGATCTTGATTCAATATCGGCAATGAGGTTGTACTCCCATCATACTGAACAACTTAAAGCACCAAAGCAGGACTTTGATCCAGCACATACAGGTTCGGCCATTTTCTTGATCAAATCACAAAAGACATACAATAGTATCATCTTTTCCTAATTCTATATGTATAAGCTACTCCCGCACAACAGGTGCCTCAAGAACCTGTCTATCTCACAATTACTCCCTCTCCGAAAATGATCAACCAAATTTTATTTGAAAAGCCTCGAAATAATAGGCCACTTTCTAGCTTTAGTAAGCTACAATTCGAGTTCAACAGCGAAGAACAGTCATAGTGTAGTCACTCACTTAATTCTGAGAAAGAACTCCGATCAAATGTGGCATATTATCTAGGCACGGTCCGCCGGTCCGGACAGATAAAGTATACCATTCCAATACAAAGTGAATTGAATTCAATCCATTCATTTTATTAAAACAAATGCAAAGATAAACTTAATCGTATCATTTAACCATGCACTAACTTAAACTGAATTCAATTTTTCCAGAAATTCCAGAAACAATCAAAGAATCAGAAACTCAGAACACTACTACAGAATTCCTACTTAACCGATTACATAAATTCAACAAACAGTTCATGTAGTTCAAATTTAATCAAATTATGAAAAATTGAGCTTAAAGATGAAGGAATTTGCTAACCTGCTGAACAAAATTAGCGTGCATAACAACAAGGATAGCGAACAAAGTAATAGCAGAGAAGAGATAAAAGTACTCAAGAGCAGTTCGAATTCTAAGCGTAATCATCTGCGAAAACCTCTCCTGAACCCTAATAAACGTTTGTTCAGGATCCATTTTACAGAAAATTCAATCAATTTTTCCCCAAATTGTTACTGAATTATGAGCTAGGGTTGCATCAATTGGATGATGGTATAAGCCCTAAAATCATCGGAAAATGAAGGTGGATTTGTGATCAACAATGGAGGAGAGAGAAAATTGAGGAGGAAAATTGGGAGAGAATCAAGGGTTTTATTAAAAATTAAAAAAATCTGGAAGTTGAAAATTCAGAAGAGAATGAAAGAGAGGAAAAAGAGGGGAAGTCTGACCTCGGAATGTGATTGCGTGGCGGGTAAGCCCACGAATTGCACGAGATCATTTGTGTTTGTTTTTCACGGTTGCTAAACACAACCTTCACTTACTTTACACACCCCCCCCCCCCAAAACCCAATTATGCCCTTACCTTCTCATATTCTAATTCTTTTGTCTCTTCCCTCTCTTTCAACATTCAGTTAAATCATACACCCAATTCATATAATGCCAATGGAATTTCATAAATTCTTTTCAAGCTAATTATCATAAATTCGTGACTTCGTCATCTTCGCTACTAATCTTTCATTGTTGTGGTAAAGGTAACTTCACAATCTCCCTCATTTTTTCAATTAATTTTAGGGTTTATTTTCTGGGTTTTTTGCGCTCGAGTTTGACAATTTTGGGGCTTTAGTGTTCAATTGCATATGGAGTGTTAGTTTTTGTAATAAAGATCAAGCCAAGTTGATAGCAATTTAAGTTAAACAAAGAAGGTCGGAAAAAGAGTTTGTTCATAAGTGTATAACTGATTTCTAGGTCGGGGTTTAACACTTCTAATTAATATTAATCAGTTTCAATGGGTTCAGTTGAGTTTAAGGTTTTAATCAAATTACCACTAGAAGAAAAAGTCTTATTTGCGTCGCTCATTTATAGTGTATTTGCGTCGCTTCTATGAGCGACGCAACTACTCGCGACGCAAATGACTTGTCGCTCCTAGGCGCGACGCAAATAAGAGTCGTTTGCGTCGCAAAAGCAGCAGGTGAATGTTGATGCACATGTCATGGCTGGTAATGGTGTAAGCTTTGGGGTGGTTATAAGAGGAGCAGCAGGTGAACTGATTGCGGCTGTTGTCAAGAAGATGGATGTGTGCTGGTCTTCTGATCTGGCAGAAGCAGGAGCTGCAGCATATGGGGTGAATATCGCCACCAGACTGGGGTACAATGACGTGGAGCTAGAATGTGACGCGCTAAATGTTGTTCGAGCTGTTAACAGTAAGCATACAGGAGTTGCCCCAATCTACTTGTTTTATGAGGATTTTATCAAAGCTAGTCTTGCTTTTAATTGTTTTAAATATACAACCAACACATACCATTATAAAGTGCTCAGATGACTTTAAAAACCCAAGTGTTATAATCCGTTCTGGAGAGCTTTTTCCGTCTTCAGCAATTAAGGGTAGAAAGGTCAAAGATTGGTCCACTGCCCAACTAACAACTACAACATTATATTTAGTGGCAATGATGAAACCCATATCAATCATACTCATCCAGTGAAATTTTGGTGCTGGTCCCACGTAATGTTGAACGGAATGCAAAGTCCTCTTACAGTCACGTTCCCCTAATACATCAAAATACAAGGTATATCTATTTTCAATTTCAATAGCTAGTTCATGCCTCACGGTTGGCCATCGATGTTCATCCATCGAGCAATGGCTCTATACCCACAATTTCCATCTCCAATAACATTATGGATATACTGAACGAAAGGCAGAATGGGCAAAGGTAGATCATCAGCAAATGGAGCAACATTCATAGACAGACCTTGGAAATTCTTTGAGGATTTAACACTTTTATTAGAAGAGACGTGTGTAGGAGATTTTCCACGACCACAAGAAGAAGACATACCACGTCCAGGAACAGAGGCAGATGAAGAAGATTGTCCACGTTTTAGAATATTTGTTCAGTGTACTCCCAATTGCATGGGTCTCTTTTTGTAGAATTATTCTTTGTTGATGGACGACCTCTGTTATTTTCATTACACTCTGGCTCTTTCAAACTTGTGAATTCAGGATAAATCATTTTTTCTAATTCAGCTGCCAATTTTTTCTTCCTATCTTCAGGTTGATTCAAAATCTCCATAAAATATTGATGTAATACTTTATCAATATCATGTTGACACTCAAATTCAAACTTATCTGATGGCATATCTTGTGAAGAAGCATCATCTATATTAAGCAATTTCCAAAAAGGGTGAATATCAGAAAGTTGAATGCTCCTACCTTCACGTTCCATTGTCATCATCTCATGCGCGCATGGAAGACCATGTGTCTTTCTCAAGTAACACCCACAAATAGTATCATCCACACCAACAGATTCCATCCGTTTATACTCATTATCAAGTAAGCGTAAAGCTTTATGAGTAATTTTGCCTCTTAAAAACATAAAGAGTCGTAAGACTGTGACATGGGGATCTCTGTTTTGCGACCTTTGAAAAGTTGCCTTGATTTCGTGTGTTTGTGACTCTAAAAATGAGTGAATTTTAGGCCATATGGTATCCAAACTCCCAGTCGAGGTCTTCAACCAACATTTTAATGATGCATGCCCACTTTCCCCCCTATATAGTAAGAGAAAAATGATTAAAAAAATATTAATCTACTAGTTTCATGTATTTTCATAAATTAAAAAAAAAAAAAAGCAAGTAATTCTCCACATTTTTCTGAATATGCCTTGTACATAAAAGATGGGAAGAATTGGGAAATACAATGGCAATAGCATTCATAAGAGCCAATTCCCTATCAGTTAGTAATTATTTATCTGGATCAAATAATTGTTTCACATTGTAAGGATTAAAGTGTTCAACTAACTTGCAATCAACCCACAATAGCAATGAACAAACAAGCATAACAATCAAGAACAACTTTGAAGGAATTAAAGCAAGTAAAAAAAGAAGACAATGTTACCGTGGGAAAACCCGAGAACCGGGAGAAAAAAAACCCACCCTTGCACTATGGAGTAATATTGATGATGAATGAACTCAAGAATTACAAGCATGAATTGTATAGAATTCAAATGCTCCTCACAAACCCTCTCAAAACCTCTCTATGTGTTTAAATGTTTGTGAAAATACTCAACAAAGAGGCTTAGAAAAGGTATATATATAGTTTAGGTAGAAAATACAATCCAACGGCTAAGATTAAAGCAAATCGCACAAACCGAAAATGAAGCGACGAAATAGGGAGCAGGGAGGTTCGGCCGAACCTACCCAGAGTTCGGTCGAACCTAGGGTGGTTCAGTCGAACCTCCTTGGGTTTGGTCACTCCTCCTCTAGAAATGAAAACTGGTGCACCTACTGACTTAAAACCGGGTTCGACCGAACTTTTCACAAGTTTGGTCGAACCTTAACAATAAGGCAGCTTCTATGCAATCTCCTTATGTCTCCATGTATTTATCTATCTCCACACTAATCCTAACACACATAACTAAGAGCCCATTCATAACTCCCTCTTTGTTCATCTTTTAACCAAGCAAATCCAATAGCAAAATTTTTACCAGTGGGAACCATGCCAACTATTTCTAAAAAAGGCATTTTATATTTATTTGTCTTGTAGGTGCAATCAACTATCAAAACGTAGTGAAATAAACGCAGCATACTAATTACATTAGGATGTGCAAAAAATATATCCCTTACCACATCTGTGCCTACTTCTTCCCGATGCCACTGAATGTAGCCATTATCAACAATTAGTTTCATAAGTTGTTGCATCACAGATCGACCTCCCAGTGACTCTGTTTTAAACTTTTGACGGGCATTGTATATGTGCTTCACTGTAATCAGAGTCTTTTTATTCACTGTTTTCAAAATATTCATAATTTGATGTGGTTGCACATGAGACTTTGAAAGCTCCTGTACTAATGATAGGTCATCTTTACTCAACTTGCTGATAATTGCACGACCCTCATTATAGTCTGGAAGTTTATGATTGTGTATACCATGGCGGACAAACACACTCCATCCACCACCAACATGCTCTTTTGCTTGAAGTCTGAAAGGACACATCATTTTTTTTGTTCCAGTAAATTTTTCCACATCCACGGGAACTCCAGACTTGCTGAGTCTATATTTTCCGGCTCTCTCACAAGTTAAGGTAGCTTTTATGACCTTAACTTGTGAACGAGCAATGATAATGACCATATTGTGCATTTTACCAACTTCTATGACCCAATCAAGCATGGCTTTTCTAGTAGAAAATATAGTTGTGGTTGTAAAATATTCACTATAGTCAATTGCATTCTCACATACTTTTTCAATGTATGCATCATCCTATCAAAGTTAAACAATTTAAAAAATAGTGTTATATATATGATAAAAATTAAAAAGCCTTTTATTCATGTATGATCTCAAAATTAAAGCATATCATTTCATTAAAATCATATAACATGCCACAACAGATAATCATGCAACTTGTGTCACAACAGATAATCATGCAACTTGTGTTAAAAGAGTACTCATCATAGTTGTTATTCGTCCATAATCTTGATATTTTGGTAATGCATATGAAACAGACAACATGACTTTGTTCAACATGTGCGAAATAAAGTATTATATATTGTTAAATTTATACGAAATTCAGTCAACGGTTTTGATTATCATTCACAATAATTGCTGCTTTATTTAGATTATCATTCACCATAATCTACTCTCACAAACCAATCGTACAACTGAAGTCAAACTTGTAACACAAATTTGTTATTAGGTGATCCAAGAGCTTTCTTAATTGGTCTACATAAACATGTTGTGAAAGTTTAATTTGTACAGTTGTGTAATTGAAAACAGAGTTAGTGTAACCGAAATAGAGCAATTGTTACACTCGTATAGAATAAAGTGTACTCGAAAAAAAATTATTACAAATCGATAAACTTACATTAATTTCAAGATCTTCCAGATCAAATTCATCATCCATTGTAATCCCAATGAGTATTATAAATTGATTTTGGTACTCTTGTGACAAAGAAGGAGAAAAGATAACTTTTTTTTTTTTTTGAAGGGGAGGAGAAAAAGATAACTTTAATATTTCTATTAGGGTTAAAAAATAAGGGAAAAAGGGTGAGGAGAAAAGATAACTTTTATATTTCTATTAGGGTTAAAAAATAAGGAAAAAAGGGTTGCGTCAAGTAAACCTAGGTTGCGTTTAGCATCCCTCTTGTTTTTTTTTACAATTTCAGATTGACTATAAATTATTTTACTCTTTCCGTTCATAAATGATTGATGTGTGTGACTTTTTTCATTATTAGGGTAACTAACGCGAGCGCGTCATAACTAATAATATTTAGGAAACTCTTTCTATTTGACCTTTATTAAAGAGGAAAACTATGTAAAAAATATTAGGGGTATAAATATCCGCACACTGTTCTCAAAAGTTTTTTTTAAAAAGAGCTAATTAACATTAATGGAGACACTTAGGTAAATTAACATTGTAGAGATATAAACATACGCATACTATTTTTAAGAGTTTTAAAAAAGAGTTAATATAATCAACATTAATGGGGAAATTAAAGGGACTGTTCAAATTTACTTAATTTAAGTTCAGTTCAATTCAGCTCCAATAATCATTCAGTTTAGTTCAGCTCCGATCAATTCAGTTCAGTTCAACTTCTAATTTCCTTCTCACATAAAATATTCATTTCAACTGATCAGTTTAGTTCAGTTCAGTAAATATGAACATGCCATTAGTAAACATTTTAGAGGGTATAATTATTCAAGTACTATTAATAAGAGTTATCTCATACTTTTTAAAAAGGTAGGGGTTTATATCCTTACTTTGACCATTATTTGTCACTAACATATAAAAAATAAGTTTTATCGTGAAATATATTGTTAAATAGGTATTAATATACAGTTTTATGATATCAACTATTTATTATATTTTTTTTTACTAATATTTAATCATATGATTTTATGGTCAAACTAATGAATATGTGTCATGTTTGACTGTGCCAATTATTTAGGAATTGTTTATTTATTATCGATTGCAAAATCTTTGGTCATTTTTTAATGTGTTTATCATTAAGCAAATCGAGGAAACATTAATTAAATTTCTAATGGAAAGTAATGTTTGAAGCCTATTAAATGATAGTACATAATAGAGGATTAATGGTTTGAAAACTTGTGATTAAAAGTTCACAAAATGATCATTTTTATTTATATGGATTGTAATATTTAGCGTTCAGGATAAATTTAAAAAGATTGGAGTGTATATATAATTTTTCTTTAGTTAAAATCACTATCAATAGTAAATAGATAGTAGCAGCAGCCAGCAGGTAACAAGTTAATTCAAATGAAACAATAAAAAAATGAAGTAATTACTACGTATTTATTAATACTTGCAACAATAATCCATACACTTTACAGTTGCCCAAATTGTATTTTACAGCATGTTGCTTACATAAGCTTGATTTGTTTACTAAGCTTCAATGATAGAATATGCCCCTAACCTAAGGGCCTGTTCTCATACATTTATTTTCAGTTCAGTTCTATTCAGCTTCTAATTTTCTTCTCTTATAAAATATTCATTTCAGTTCAATTCAATACAGTTTAGCTGAGTTCAGTCGATGAGAACAGACTCTTACATATTATTGTGCTGTTTGTACACTTTTAAGTCAAATTTGTAACAGATAGATAAAAACTGACTGTAAAATTGAGTATTCCGTACTACACATTAAGAATTAGTCTTAGTTGGGGGTGGTGAACTTGTAGGAGGCATACGATAGGGTACCGAGGCTCCAGGTGCGGTGTATGAGCTCCGCTTTTGTATTTCCTCCGGCAGCACCCATGGCTACATGCAGTGGGTAAAAATGATCAGGCGTTGGATGTGCCGTCCTTGCATGGGGCGCCTTTTGTAAGTAGTTATTCACGTCTTCATGCCTGGATAATTATTTTCATATCCAATTTAGAACATGGAAACTTTAATGAAACCTCCATGATAAACACACTAGCTATATTTCAAAAGCATAGTTATGAATTCAATGTGCCAAACTAGATACGTAAGAATTAAATGTGGAAAAAACAAAAAAAAAAATTCTAATCTATTAGGAAACAATTGTCATATATTGAATATCCATATTAAATAGACCATATTTCTACACCATCTTAATCAACCAAGATGAACTATTAAGTAGAGATCAATTCAAGTTTGGATCGGATTAGTGCAAGAAGTTATAACTCAATTTAGCTAGTCAAACCATCACATATCTTAGTTAATGAACCAATATTTTGAGCAAAATTTACCTTCCATTGAGCAAAGCTTCTTCAAGCCATTTATCAAATTCGCCGGCCCATGGAATGACTTCTTGATCTTTAGCATCCCATCTAAGATCACTCAAGTTATGTACGGTGGTTCCGGAACCAATGATGAGAACACCTTCCTCCTTAAGAGGAGTCAATGCTCGCCCCATGTTATAGTGGTATGTAGCATCCTTGTTCATTTGAATAGAGAGCTGTGAAATAGGGATGTTAGCTTCAGGGTACATGAGCATCAGAGGCACCCATGCACCATGATCAAGCCCTCGTTCCTTGTCTATGTGCACGCGATTGAATCCAGAGCTTGTTAGAAGCTCTTGCACACGCCTTGCCAAATCTGGAGCCCCAGGAGTAGGATACTTGAGCTGTGAACTCGTAAGAAGTTGATATTACTAAGAGCACTCACATTAGTGAGCAAAAAAAAAAAGTTCATTCTCTCTCTAGCCACTTTCTCACTCTTCCCAATCAAATTTGCTCATGAACATTTTTGGTGAGGAAATTTTTATCCCACTAGTGATCAAAGAATAATTGAATTGCTCATGAACATATTTTATTTTGCTCATTAATGTAGTAACATTTCTACCATTTTTGCTCATCAATTTTGCTCATGAGCAAAAAAATGCTCACTTATGTGAGTGCTCTAACACTAGCATATATAATGCCTTTCATTATTTGCGTAAGGATAAAATTCCAATTTACACGACATTATATATTATAAATTGTGTAGTATTTATGCTTTTAGCTTCTTATTATTATATATAATTGTAATACAAACTAATGTACATAATTATATATTATAAATTGTGTAGTATTTATACTTTTAGCTTCTTATTATTATACATAATTGTAATACAAACTAATGTAGCTAAGCTAGTTACATATTTATTATATAAAATCCGATCCAATTGTTTATATCTTGATAGCAATTGGGTGATGAATACACCTCAAAGTCTCAAGTCTCAACAAATCTCACCAAACCCTTGTATGAGTATGTCCTAAACATACCAAAACAATAACCTTCGGAGAAGGGTACTTGTAAGTTGTAATTATATTATTGGAGCAAGAAAAGAAGAAAAACATTCCAGCAGTCCATTTTATTATTTAAGGGGTAACTATGAACTAAACGGTATATAAACATTTTTTTTTTAATATTCTAAGGACTATTTAAGAGAAACTATGTAATAAAATCCAAATTTTGTGAGAAACTACCTAATTGAAAAAAAAATGTTGTAAAAAACTACCTAATACTTCCTCTGTTCTTTTTTACTTGACCTGTTTCTTTTATCACGCTTGCAATACAAAACTTTAACGATCAATAACTTAAATTCTCCATAACTAAAAATTATAAAAGTTATATAAAATGATAGTACTTATTGAGACGAATCCAAAAAATCATACATGAATATATTTTTCCTTACATATTATTCACAAAAGACGGTCAAAAGAGGGGTGATGAATAGTGTAAAAGTCAAAGCGGGTCAAGTAATAAAGAATGGAGGAAGTAGAAGGTAAAATGTTGTAAGATATTACCATTGACCGAACTTCCACCGTTGACTTAAATTTACAACGTTGATCCACCTTAAAACACCACTGAAACCTTTGTGAGGATTGGTTTTCAAGGTTGTGTGGTTATTGGATGATATTCCGAGTTGGTGAGGGTAGATTTGCGTCGGGATGATGGTTTGGGGTTGAAAGGTGGTGGTTTTGAAGTTGGAAGGTGGTTTAGATGTGGTGGAGGCGATTTCAAGCAAGTTGTGTCAGTTTTGGAGTAGTTTCGAGAGTATTTTGAGGTCGGGTCGTCAACAGTGGAAATCAATCCGATATAGGTGGTATATATATTACAACATTTTACCTTTTCTTAGGTAGTTTTTGTTATAACATTTTTTTTATATAGTTTATTACAATTTTTTTTTAGGTAGTTTCTCACAAAACTGGGTTTTATTAGTTTTTTTTTTATATAAATCATGCAAGATTATTTCAAGCTACTTTATATTTTGTACATATATATATTGTAATAGCCGGTAATTAAATTAGTCTTAATTACTTGTTAATTAAGATAATAACAACTATAGTCTATAGAAATGAACTAATTGAAATGAAATGAATGGAGTTGATGAATTGATGAAATTAATTGAATTGAAGTGAACTGAACTGAAGTGAACTTACTTTACCTGAATTATAACGGAGCTGGGCAAAGGAACTGAAATTTTGAAATATATGTACGTCTAATGAACTATGTAGTGCTTACTACTCTGAAACTTCTAAAAATTACAAGTCTCAGCCTAAAACCATTAAATTTTGCTCGCTCTCTAATCGATCGAGTTGCATTTAACATTTTCCTTTTGATAACGATTCAATACGATCCCATAAAATTCGAAAGTACCTTATATAGATTTATATATGGAAAGTACAAAGATAGTCGTCCAAACAAAATTATAGAAGCAAGTTCGATTGAGGAGATCGAGAAAGTACCTTATAGAGATCAAGAGGAGCAGGAAAGCCATCAAAATCATAGATGGTATCACAAACATCAACAGAATTAACAGTAGGTTCATTAGTTTCCCAATGACCAGAAATGATAAGGATAGATTTGGGTTTTTGATCAAAGATTTTCTGTCTCCAACTCTTTAAAAGGTGTTTTAGAGGTAGTGAATCCTCAATAGGAAGCGTCGGTGGTCCATGAGATATGTAAAACGTCGGGTTTATTTTATCGGCGCTTATTGTTGTCATTTTTTTTTTGTCGAAAATAGAAAGGTTGGAGGATTTTGGATTTGTTTGAAAATCATGAGAAATAATATGAAGAAGAAGATGGTAACATATGTATGAGGCTATGACACTATGAGCTGACCTTTTAGAAGTGGATAGTTGAGATTTCGCACTATAACGTAGTATTATTGCTTGTACATTGTATGGTTACAATTACACCAAACTAGCAAAGTAAAATAGTTATGAAAGTTATTTTATTTTTAATAAAGATTGATCTATAAATAAATATAATATATAGTATATAGATTATTTTTATCAATTTTATGGGTATCAATGTGCTTCATTTGAAATGACATTAACAAATTGCTAAGTGGATGATTTAACAACTCCCACAGTCCCACAATCCTCCAATTACATGATGAAACCAATTTAATACCCTTTTCCTTCATAAAGTTATTTATTAATAAATAAGTTTATAATCAAAGTTGTTTAATACGGAGTGTAAGTCTTAATTCTCCATTCAAAAATGATAATATATATATATATATATATATTCCTTTTCAAATAAAAAATGTTATCAATTATATCATTATTGATTATTATTTTTATACAAAAAAATAATGTGACAATCACAAACTATATTCTATTGTCTGGTCTAAACATAGATCAAAATATTTATTTTTCGTTACCATTATAGATTGCCCGCTTCTCTCTCCTCTCTTAAATCCTCTGTTCTCTCTCCTCCCATTTCAAGTCCCCCGCCCCTTTTAAAACCCTAGGAGCTCGTCGGAGTTCCGGCGCCGCGGCCGTACTCCAGCGGCCCCTTCATCTTCTTTCCTATTTTTCTACCTCTCTTCTCCTTCCTTTTCAAGTTTCCCTTATCTTTTCATCTTTCTCACACTCGAAAATCCAAGATTCACCTTCTTTATTGAGGATTTTAATCCCTTTGTGAGGTGTTTGTGTGAGCCTAATTATCGAAGGTTTTGAGAGAGTTTTCAAATCATGTCCGACGCCGTCTCCTACCTTTGCGTGAAAGGTTAGTGGTAGTTCAAAGGGTCTCCTGTCGGTGAAACAAGGCCTAAGGACTAGGCCTAACGCCGCCGTCATTGGTCATCGGTAATTTTGACCGTGACGGAAACGGTAAAGTTAGGGTTAGGGTTTCGTGGGTCCTTGCGCTGGAGGGCTAGGCCTAACGTCGCCGTCAAGAGAAGGTTCGTGATGGAAACGGTGAAGTTAAGGCTAGGATTTCGAGGTTCCTTGTGTTCGTGGTCTCAGGTTTCTTGGTTTGAACGGTGCTCTCCTCCGGTTCGTTCTCTTTCCTAAGTATGTTTTTTCTTGTTATTTATCAGAGTTTACTTTTTTTAGTTTGTTTTATGGTAATTTTTTTAGCCCCCTTTGGTCGTTTTCTGGGCTATTAAGTTGTTTTGGCTATAGTATTTTGGATGGTTGTGTGCAGAGGGAGTTAGGATCCTTTGTTAAGGATCGTTGTTAGGAATATTATCATATCTTTGTGATATTTATCGTATATTTAGTTTCCTAGTTTATAGGCACAAGATTTATCTTGAGAATATTATTTTGCTAGACTTTAGGAAACTATGTACTCTATATATTGAAAGATCAATCAATGAATGAGGCTTAAGCTTTGAGCCCTAATTACTTTGACATGGTATCAGTCGCTCAGGATTTCTAAAAAAAAAAAACACAAAAATCTTAAATCACCATGGCTGTCGATGATGTTCCGCCGCCGCCACCACCAACACGAATTGACATCACCTCTCCATACTACCTAGGTCCTCATGACAGACATGGTGATTTCATAACCCCGACTCGGCTTCGTGGTGAAAACTACGATGAATGGGCAGGGGATATTCAAACCGTGTTAGAGGCACGACGTAAATTTGTTTTCCTAGATGGAACGATCTCCTCGCCTTCCTCTCTGTGTACTCAAACAGATTGGAACACCATTCATGCCATGTTGATTTCGTGGCTTATGAACACAATTGACCCCGAGGTCAAGGGTACTCTGTCAAAATACAAAGATGCGAAGCGCTTATGGGACACTCTCAAAATGCACTTTGCCACCGTCAATGGTCCTCGAATTCAGCAATTGAAGGTGTCAATTGCAAAGTGTGAGCAAACGAAGACTATGTCAGTGGCCTCCTATTTTGGAAAATTGACGGCTCTATGGGAGGAATTAAACAACCATGAGCCGCTCATTACTTGTGCTTGCTGCCAGACGTGTACAGCAGGTGTGGAGCATGAAAAACGTCGTGAAAATACTCGACTCCATGAGTTCTTGATGGGCCTATGTACCGATTATTATACTCAGACTCGTACTAATATATTATCTCAAGACCCTTTGTCGACTCTTGATCGGGCGTACCAGTTGGTTGTGCAAGACGAACGTGTACGGATCGCCAAGCAAACCCCTGATGAGCAGGCATCCGAGGCAGTGGGGTTTGCTTTTCGAACCAGCACCGGAAAACAGAGGACAACAGCCTCTGATGAGAAGGCAGATAAGTCCGGTCTTCACTGTAACCATTGCAAGAAACATGGCTATGTAATTTCTGATTGTTTTGAACTTAAAGGGTACCCAGATTGGTGGCCGAACCCTTCAAAACGTGGCAAACCGCAACAGACCAGCTCTAAAGGTCGGGCTCCTCCTCGTGCGAATGCTACAGCAGCTAATAAGGCAGATTCAATAGGGGGTTCCTCTCAGACTTTCACGGCAGAACAGTGGAGGGCAATTGCTGGTTTTATTGGTAACACTCAAATTCCCGATGAACGTTTGAACGGTGAGTTTGATAATACCTTGTGGATCGTTGACACAGGGGGTTCTAGGCATGTAACTTGTGATGACATATGGCTTTTTGATACGAGTCACATCTCACATTGTCCGGTTGGTCTTCCGAATGGCAAAACAGTGAATGCCACGAAGGAAGGCTCAGTTCGTCTATCATCTAAAATTGTTCTTAAGCATGTCCTATTTGTTCTCGATTTACGTTGCAATCTAATTTCTGTATCACAATTAATTGATGATGCTCATTGTACTGTCCAATTTAACTCCAATATGTGTGCTTTACAGGATCAGTCGAGGGAGCTGATTGGAACGAGTGTTTAGAGGGATGGACTGTTGTATTTCAAAGGACGAGCTTCGGTGCAACATGTGGCTGTTTCTGAATCTTCAACATTGTTAGAATTATGGCACAAGCGTATGGGTCATCCGTCGGAAAAAGTTGTGAAACTTCTCCCTCCCGTTCATAATTGTAAGGGTAGTTTAAATAAAGCATGTGAAGTTTGTTTTCGTGCTAAACACCCTAGATCTAGTTTTTCTTTAAGTGAGAATAAAGCCTCTAGAATATTTGAAAAAATTCATTGTGATTTATGGGGTTCTTATAAACATGCATCGTCTTGTGGCGCTCGTTATTTTTTTTACTATAGTTGATGATTTCTCTCGTGCTGTTTGGATTTATTTGCTAGTTGATAAAACAGAGGTTTTTCGTATGTTTATGTCTTTTGTGGCAATGGTGGATAAACAATTTTCACAAACAATTAAAATCGTACAAAGTGATAATGGTACCGAATTTAATTGTTTGCGTGATTTCTTTAATGCAACTGACATCTTATTTCAAACATCTTGTGTTGGCACTCCGCAACAAAATGGTCGGGTTGAGAGAAAACACAAACATATTTTAAATGTAGGTAGAGCTTTGAGATTTCAAGCTAATTTGCATATATATTTTTGGGGTGAGAGTGTTCTTGCGGCCGCACATTTAATAAACCGAACTCCTTCTCCTTACTTGCACAATAAATCTCCCTATGAAATTTTATTTGGCACAAACCCATCCTATTCTACAATATGTACTTTTGGGTGTCTTTGCTTTGCTCACAGTAAAAAAGCTAAGGGTGATAAATTTGCAAGTCGGAGTCGTAAATGTGTTTTTGTTGGCTATCCGTTTGGGAAGAAAGGTTGGAGATTGTTTGATCTTGATTCAAAAGAATTTTTCGTGTCTCGTGATGTTAAATTCTTTGAAGATGTTTTTCCTTTCCTTGATCCAATTTCCACAAATATCATTCCGGAAAAAATTGTTCCAATACATATGGATGTGTCGTATGACGTTGATGATGTAAGTATGGGGTCTCACGAGGTTGGTGAAGGTTGGGGTAATGTGCCTCAAGCAACTCCGCAACAAGTACATGAGTAGCCCTCATCACAGCACCCAGCAGCAGGTACCCACGGACAGCAGGCAGACCAGTCCTCAGGTAGCCCGCGGCTGGATGGTGCTGGCCGCGAGGAGGCCGCGTAGCCTTCTGCTGGGGTGCGGCAGCACACAGCAGGTACCCAAGGCACCAGCCAACAACTTGATGAATGCAGGGGGGGCACGGAGCCCTCTGCAATACCATGGCAGCAACAAGACACACCCCAGCAGCCCTTGAACACCGAGCAACAAGCAGAAATGGGCCGGGGTATGAGGCAAAAATTTCCCAACGTGAAACACCGAGAATTTGTTACTCATACAGTTATTACAAACAGTCCATCTTCATCTCTTTCCCCTAACACTCCGTCTCCACGGCATCCCTCAGGTACTCCTTATCCTATAGCTCATTATACTAATTGTGACAGTTTTTCTCCACATTACAGAAATTATATTGCAGCTATTACTTCTGGCAAAGAGCCTCGGTCTTTTAAGGAGGCCATGAAAGATGCAGGTTGGAGACAATCAATGCAAAATGAAATTCAAGCTCTAGAAAAAAATGGCACATGGACAATGGAAGATCTTCCTCTAGGCAAACGACCTCTAGGTAGTCAGTGGGTGTATAAGATCAAATATAACTCCGATGGAAGTATTGAACGACTCAAATCCCGATTAGTCGTCTTCGGAAATCATCAAAAGGAGGGTATTGATTACACTGAAACATTTGCTCCGGTTGCTAAAATGGTAACAGTTAGAGCTTTTCTTGCTATTGCAACTTCGAAAAATTGGGAGCTACATCAAATGGACGTCCACAATGCCTTTCTTCATGGTGACCTTGCAGAGGAAGTCTATATGAAACTTCCCCCTGGTTTTGAATCATCCCATCCGAATAAGGTATGTCGCCTTCGAAAATCTTTGTATGGTCTAAAACAGGCTCCTAGATGTTGGTTTGCAAAACTAACAAAGTCTTTGAAGGCATATGGCTTTCGGCAATCTTATTCTGATTATTCATTGTTTACTTATACAAAGGGTGTTGTGCAAATTAATATGCTTGTATAATCTCATTATTTCTGGTAATAATTCTGCTGCGTTAAGGGCTTTCAAAGCATATCTTAGTGATTGTTTTCACATGAAAGATCTTGGTACTCTAAAATATTTTTTAGGAATTGAAGTGGCTCGTAGTTCTTCGGGCTTGTTCCTATGTCAGAGAAAATATACTCTTGACATTATTTCAGAAGCAGGTTTATTAGGATCAAAGCCAGCCGGCTTTCCTATGGAGCAGAATCACAAACTTGGTCTAGCAAGTGGTCCTCTTCTTGATGATCCAGAATCGTATCGTAGACTTGTTGGTCGGTTGATATATCTTGCTGTCACTAGGCCTGATTTGGCCTATTCGGTTCATATTTTGGCTCAGTTCATGCATGCTCCAAGAACTGAACATTGGGAGGCAGCTCTACGAGTTGTCAGGTACTTGAAAGGGACTCCGGGTCAGGGTATTCTGCTACGATCAGATAATGAATTAACCTTCAGGGTTGGTGTGATTCGGATTGGGCCGCGTGTCCCTTGACACACAGATCTTTGACAGGGTGTCTAATATTTCTTGGTAAGTCACCTATCTCTTGGAAAACCAAAAAGCAAAAGACTGTCTCTACAAGTTCTTCGGAAGCCGAATATCGTTGTATGTGCGCTACCACAATGGAGTTGAAGTGGTTGAAACGGCTACTTTTGAGCTTGGGAGTGAAACATCCTAAGGCTATCAAATTATTTTGTGATAGTCAATCTGCTTTGCACATTGCAAAGAATCCGGTTTTTCATGAACGGACGAAGCATATTAAAGTAGATTGTCACTTCGTCCGAGATGTAATTACAGAAGGTTTGATTGATCCATCTTATGTTCCTACACATGCACAATTGGCCGATATCTTTACCAAGCTCTCGGCAAATCCCAATTTGATCTTTTACTTAGCAAGTTGGGCATCTTCACTCCACATGCTCCAACTTGGGGGGGGGGGTGTTAGGAAGATTATCATATCTTTGTGCATGATATTTATCTTATATTTAGTTTCCTAGTTTATAGGCACAAGATTTATCTCGAGAATATTATTTTGCTAGACTTTAGGAAACTATGTACTCTATATATTGAAAGATCAATCAATGAATGAGGCTTAAGCTTTGAGCCCTAATTACTTTGACAATTGTGGTGTGGTTTTAGTGGTAAGAGAGTTTACAGGTTTGGTTGTTGGGGGTTTGAACAAGAAGTTGGGCTTGGCTAAGGTGAAGTGTGTGTTTTGTTGGAGTGGTATTGGTTTGGTTTCTTTTCCCTCGGTTGTAATGATTCTTGTGATCATTACTCTTGAAATTTGTTATCTGAAGCAGGGGCCCAAACTTTGTTTTGGGATTTCTCGAGCCTAGACGTTGTCAAAGCTTTCTTGCCAACAAGGAAAGTTATTGATTGGAAGGTCATTAGTTCAAGTGACCCGTTTGATGACCTTACTTGGTGATGAGTTGATCCCGCCAAGTAAGGAAAAGCTAGCCATGGTCAAACAGTTTCGATTCTCTCCGTTGCTCTCTTTATGGTGTGTAGTATGTTTTTGCTCCTTGGTTTGTAAGGAGTCCATTATCTGCGACAGGTTCGGCAAACTCAAGTTTATTTTTATTTTTAATGTCAAAAGTTGTTGTAAAGGCTTAAGTGTTAAAAGCCATGCTTTAAGTTTTAGTTCTTATTCTGTATTTTGTAAACTCTAGCTTTATAAATACATTTGCTCTTGTCAAAAAAAAAAAAAAAAAAAAAAACATAGATCTATAATTCTATACTAGTTTAGTTTAGGCTTACTCCATATTTCTATCTAGTCAAATTCAAGGTGATGGATTGATGGTGTATGTATGTAGATGTCAAGCGTAATTGGTTAAAGTAAGGCTTGATGACTGCTTGAGGAGGATTCGACCAGCTTGTTTGATGGAGATGATTTAGCATGATGTCTCACTGATGGTTCAGTAGCAAATTTGTAGGAGCCATATACATATTGATCATGAGCTCTACCTCCAACTTCAAGGATAGTGTCTTATTAGGGTTCTTAGTTACGTAGACTATAAAAATAGACTTGTTAATATCGGTAGGTACTTAATTATTTGATATCAAAATTTCACATAAAATCTACTTGAAATTACAATAATGTGATTTGACCTAACCAAAAGATCATAATAATTATTGATTAATTAATATTTTATGAGAGATACATTATCTACAATAAAATCGCCCAAGTTGAATTTAAATACAAACCAACTTATCAATCAAATAATATTGAGCTCTAATACAGAGCATATTATTATCAAATAAGAAAAGTTACACAAATTAAAACATTACCAAAAGGAGTAACATGTGTGTAAGACATATCAAGTTATCATACCACCATAATAAGATTACTTTTCTTGCTAAGTTAGTGTCATTTGGAGTTGAACAAGTTTAGATCAATTATTGTGCTAAAGAGATTTCTCCCTATGTACTCTCAAACTTTTTGTCCCTTAATTAATGGATTCACTAGCTCGGCATTTTTCTTTTAAAAAAAATCACTTTTGTGGGTGAGTCTCTCTCCCTTGGGCTAGTCTTATGATACGAGTAGCACATATGATTTTCTTATTCAAATAATTTATTAAATTTAAGAAGGATTACGAAAAAAAAAAAAATCCTTTTTATTGGTTCGTGGTATATTATACTCCATAGTTTATACATAATTCACACTTCACAGTCGCTCGAATTAGTTTTGTTTACGCTAATGCTCAGATGATAACAATTATCTAACCTTGCAAATTATTGTACAATAGAAAGACAATTTTGTACCAACGTAACATGCATAAATGAAACAAGAACCATACTATGGTACATTTCAAAATGAAATGTGACAATTTATTGAGTAATAATATAGCTATTGTAGTACACATTGAGAATTAAACTTAATTGATGAGGGTGGCCGGGGTGGTAAACTTGTAGGAAGCAAATGAAAGGGTACCGAGGCTCCAGCTGCGGTGTATGAGCTCCGCTTTCGTAGTTTCCCCGGCAGCACCCAAGGCTACATGCAACGGGTAGAAATGATCAGGTATTGGATGTGCCTTTCTTGCATTAGGCTCCTTTTCTAAGTAGTTATTCACATCTTCATGACTGCAAGGTTATTTTTTAAGAAGTAAAAGTTATCACATCAACATTGGTAATTATTGAGTTAACATAAATTCCAAGATATAAAATATAACACATTATTTGAAAAGTAGATATGAATTCAAAATGCATGCAAATTAAAACATTTTCAAAACGAGGTATATATAATTGAAGAAAAATGATCCTTTTAATCCGTCCAAAAATAATAGCCACATATACTTAAGGCATTAGCGTTATAGAAGCCTAAAACAATAGTTACCTTCCACTAAGCAAAGCTTCCTCTAGCCATTTATCAAACTTGCCGGCCCATGGAGCAACCTCTTGATCTTTAGCATCCCATTCGAAGTCCCTCAAGTTATGTGTGGCGCTTCCAGGACCAATGATGAGAACACCTTCTTCCTTAAGAGGAGCCAATGCTCGTCCCATGTTGTAGTGGTACGTCGCATTCTTGGTCATTTGGATAGATAGCTGACATATAGGAATGTTAGCTTCAGGGTACATGAGCTTCAGAGGCACCCATGCACCGTGATCGAGTCCTCGTTTCTTGTCTATGTTCACATTCTTGATTCCGGAGGTTGTTAGAAGCTCTTGTACTCGCTCCGCCAAATCTGGAGCCCCAGGAGTTGGATACTTGAACTGTCAACCAGTAAAGATGCCCACGTTATTATTACATCTCTGTAACTCTGTTCCATAATAATGTTTGTACGGTAATGCTGAACTTAACTTATTTTTACTAAACTAACACTGTAATATCTTTACCAAACTTAAATTTACTAAAAACATTATTTTAAATTTTGAACAAGGTGAAGAGATGCGGGCCTAAGTATAGCTTAGGTTACTAAAACAATGTGAACTAAAATACTAAATATAGCCTTAGTGACTTAACTATCTTGAAACTTAAAAAAAACTGTAAGTAAGTCCTTATCTACTACTGAAGTAACGATTATGTTTAACATTTACCTTACGATAAAGACAATAGTTATGTTATACACTCTTCAAAACGATATTTCAAACAAAGAAATACAATAGAATTGAATGAAAGTAAGAGAAGAGAAAACTACCTTATACATATCAAGAGGAGCAGAAAATCCACCAAAATCATAGATAGTATCACAAAGATCAACAGAATTAACAGTAGGTTCATTAGTTTTCCAATGACCAGAAATTATAAGAATAGATTTGGGATTTTGATCAAAGATTATTTCTCTCCAACTCTTTAAAAATTGCTTGAGATAACGTGCACCGTAGAGAAGAAGCGTCGGTGGTCCATGAGATATGTAAAACGTCTGGTTTATTTTTTCGGCACTCATTTTCGTCATTTTTTTTTTTTGCCAAAATTAGAAAGGTTAAAGAATGTTGGATTTGGTTGAAATTTCCACAAATAAATAGGATAATACAAGTAGTCAAGTACGTAGTTGTGAATAGTGAGGAGAAGAAAATGATTAGTGTTGAACTGTTGATGACATATGAGGTGAGTGGCTACCCTTTGGATGTACTCGTATTAGTTAAGCTACCGAGTATATGCATTTCTACCTTCTCTTTTATGGAGTTGTTGCAATAATTTAATGTATAATTTCAATATTTATATAATTATATCTGTAATATATGAAAATATAAAATACAAGTAAAACTTTTTGATATTTGATGTAACAAAACTCTGTTTTGACTAATTTTGAATCTTTGATGATTTAAACTACTCAGTATGTAATTTTAAAAACATTTAATCATATAAAATAATCTTGTTGAATTTGCTTCAATCAAAACTTTTATAATATCACATTTTTATAATATTGATAATTAAAGATACAAATATTTAAAATGATGCATTGGCAATCATATGAAAAGAAGTGTTGCTATTAGAAAAAAAAATGAGATAATATTATTTTACTAATTTTATGGGCTTCATTGCGTTTCATGTGATATGGACATTGGCCACATCGCCAAACTGGTTGATTACGACTAGTACACAACTAAACTACTCCCCAATCAAAAAAAAAAAAAAAAAAAAAAAAAAAAAAAAAAACTTTATATAGAATAATAATTAAATAAAGTTGTACGTATTTTGTGTGCTTGACCACATCATGTAGCCACTTATATAAACAAACAAAATAACCTCTATAACACCGACTGAGTAATTTTTATTGTAATATTGAATGGGTAATCCTTATAACACCGACCATGTAACTCTCATAACAATACCGAAATAACTCCAATAATACTGATCGAGTAACCCCTAAAACACTAACGCATACAATAACCCCTATAATAGCTGTTCACACCCCATACACATATAGGAATTGGCGTTAAATTGAGCTGCTAACCTGCTTCCATTGCTAACAAAGATTTTGCCTCTGATCCATCCTCCAATTATTACACTTTGATAATTACATTCCCTTATTTATTTATTTATTTATTTATTTATTATTATTATTATTATTATTATTATTATTATTATTATTAATACTACTACTAGTTTAGGTCCCGTGCCACGCACGGTAATTTATTAAAAATAATACTACATATCAACTTTTATATATAATTGGTTATTTTACAAAAAATTAATTAATAAATATACACTACTTTGATATGAATTCTAATAATAAATGAAAAATTATTTTTATTAGAGAAAAAATATGAATACTTCCTTGAAGTAGATTAAAATATGTCGCAAATTATGTTAATATTTTCTACTCTAGTCATAAATGTTGGTGTGGCCTGGAAAGATATATTAAATCTTTTTTTATTTAAAGTAATTATCTTTGTTAACTTATAAGATATTAAAGTATAAGATATTGTTTTTGTTAAGATTTTATACTATAATTAATTTTAAAAAAAATAAAAAATTGAGGACACACCAGAAGATGACACGTGTCATTACTGGTGTGTCTTTTAGTATATAGTTATTGATTGATTGATGATTGATTGATATCTCAAAAACAAAAGTCATACAACCTACAATAAATTGGTGGAAGTCGAGATACAATCTTGGCCCCCACTCCTCTAGCTATAGCAAAATCTACCCTAGTAAAAATATGAGCTGCAACATGTCCTCCAATGTCTTGCGTCGCCGAGAACCTCTGAACTCGCTTAAGCAACGCAACAGCCTCATTCTCTAATTCACCAAGTGAAGAAATTAAAAGGAGAAGGGAATGAATCCATATCCAATCGCCCGACAACGAGCCTCATACTTAACCCGCTTCCGATGAGCTGCATCAACCACAACCCGTTCAGGAATAAAGTCAGATAGCCTTGACTGTGTCAAAGGAGAAGATCCTGTCAAATCTACACAGACATCGTGACCACGATCCCAAGAATAAGATAACACATCAGCAGGTCTGAGGGCATCGTCGTTCTCTCCAGACAAAAATAACAAAATAACAAAAACCTACAAAATCTCTTTAAAAAAACAAAGAAAACCTACAAAATCAATTAATTTACAAGAAATTAGTGAGGAGCCGTATACAGGGCCCTTAGTCCTTTAGCTAGAGCAAAGCTAATCTTAATACGTAGTATATTATTATTGTTATTATGTTTGTCATATAGATTTTATTTCCATTTGCACCATCTATTAGACGTATGCACGATCCTATAACATATCTTTAATGTCGCAATAACAAAACTATAAAAGGTGAGATCAATTATGAAATATTAATGTGATTATTTGGTCGAACTTTTTAACAATTCAAGCTGAAAATTATAATGAAAATGAAGACCATATTATGAGAAAGAGGAAGCATTATTTATCAATTTTATTTCAATGCGTTTTCATGTGGAATGGACATTGCTAAATTGCTAACAAGTATACAATTTAACTACTCCCCTAATCAAAAAAGAATATTAAACTTCCATTATTGCTAACATAATTGCTAACTGCTTCCATTAGTTCCATTATCGCTAACAATAATTTTGTCTACCTTCATCTATCCTTTGATTACACATTGAAACGAATTCGATGCAATGCATAGTTAGTTTTTTGTCTGTACCAAGCATGGCACAGACTCTTAATCACCTATGCTTTAAATTCAATATCATCTTCCTTCATAAAGTTATTTATAATAAATAAAGTTTTCTATCAAAGCTGTTTAAGTTTTTAATTCAAAAAATACAAACTAATAATAATAGGACAGGGTATACTCTCGCTTACTTTAGTGGTAAAATGGGATAGATACTAATAGCAGGAAAGCGATGAATATATATGGTTTAAAATGTTTTCCCCAAAGTCTTATGAGATTGGATGGTCTTGATTTGATCTACTACGTAATAAAATAACATGCTGGTATTCGACTTGTTAGATTTTGTGTTGATGCTAAGCCTACTTAGTTAACTTGAGGTGAAACTAAAGATGCTGAATAATTAGGTTAATTCAGAGTAAGATTTTATCTAACGTTTTAAGTTTTTATCTCATATCAGAAAAAGAGTTATACGGATAATAATGGATAAAAATAATAGTGTAACTCTGTGTAAGGGCTTGTTCACATTTACTTAATTTCAGTTCAGTTTAGCTCCAATCAGCTCAGTTCAGTTCAGCTCCAATCAGTTCAGTTCAGTTCAGCTCCTAATTTTCCTCTTTTAAAAAATATTCATTTCAACTCAGTTCAGCTTCAATCAGTTCAGTTCAGTTCAGTTTAGCTCCAATCAGTTCTATTCAGTTCAGTAAATGTGAAGAGACCCTGAGCGTAAAACAATGTAAAAGGCATATGGAAGAGAATTTGTAGGAGCCATTTTATAGTCCATATGATATGCAGATATGTTGCCATAGTCTAAGCTAGGCCTTCCAAATTTAAGAAAAGGCGGATATCCTTAGGGTTCTTAGGTAAAACGGTAGGTACCCCGTACCTAATTGTAAGGCCTCAATGTTTTACCGAATTTGAAATGTACTAGAAATTATTCTCGTATAATGACTTGATTTTGACCAAACCAAAAGATCAAATGATTATCCTATGTATTGAATTTCACCTTAATCAAAGTGTCAACAACAAAATTGTTGAGGACCATAATTATTCAAAATTACATAAGTCAACATATTTATAATCAAAATTATGTATTAGAATAGTAATTAAATTTATAATGTGAGACTTATTTTTATTATACTGCAAAGCATGTAGCTCACATAAGTGTTGTTACACTAAATTTCAATTCCAATGATAGAAATTAATCAGCAAACTTACAATGCAAATTATTGTACAACTGTACTGATCATTGAAAGAAAGAAAGAAAAAAAAAGACACGTAAATCAAAATACATGAAGCAAGGAGCAAACTAATAATAGTACATGTCAAAATAAAATGTGACAGTAATTGAGTACTAGCTAGCTTAGTGGTGTTGCACATCAAGGATTAGACTTAGTTTGGGGTGGTAAACTTGTAGGAGGCGTAAGATCAGGTACCAAGGCTCCAACTGCGGTGTATGAGCTCCGCCTTCGTGGTTGCCCCGGCAGCACCCAAGGCTACATGCAATGGGTAGAAATGATCAGGTGATGGGTGTGCTTTTCTTGCATGAGGCGCTTTTTGTAAGAAGTTATTCACATCTTCATGCCTGCATAGTTTTTTGAAGAGAAAATAATCCCATCAACATTGGTCTAAATACACTAGTGTTAGAGTGGACTAGTAACACTTCCAATTTAACAACACGTACAACATTTGTACAACATAATCACGAATTCAATGTGCAAAACATTTGCCAAACAAGGCATGAATGTGCAAAGATGCTCCCTTTAATTTGTCCAAATATAATTGTCACATTATCCCAACAGGTATGTAAGTTAAAAGCTATAATCCAAGTTTACGAGTATGTCCTTTCAAACTCGAGCCAATTAACATTCCTACCATACTTTAATTCAATCAATCAACATGAACTATTAATTCGAGATGCAGGGTATCTTAGCCTCAATACATACCAAAAATTAGTGCATTAGAATATGAAACACACATTTATGAAAAATGCATATAAGAAGCCTAGAATAATAGTTACCTTCCACTGATCAAAGCATCTTCAAGCCATTTATCAAACTCGCCGGCCCATGGAACAACTTCTTGATCTTTAGCACCCAGTTTGAGGTCCCTCAGGTTATGTGTGGCGCTTCCAGAACCAATGATGAGAACACCTTCCTCCTTAAGCGGAGCCAATGCTCGGCCCATGTTATAGTGGTACGTAGCATCCTTGTTCATTTGGATAGAGAGCTGACAAACAGGAATGTTAGCCTCAGGGTACATGAGCATCAAAGGCACCCATGCATCATGATCAAGCCCTCGTTTCTTGTCTATGTGCACGCGCTTGATTCCTGAGGTTGTCAAAAGCTCTTGCACTCGCTTTGCTAAATCTGGAGCCCCGGGAGCAGGATACTTGAGCTGTGAACACGTGAGGATGTTGATGTTATTAACACTAGCATAAAGCGCTTTTTTTTTTTATTTATTTATTTGCATTATGACAAAATCACACATCATTCGATACTATAAAATATTTAATATAAAATCGAATCTTGTCAAGTAATGTAGGTACGGAGTATTATTTTAGAATCCACTTGTTTATAATTGGATAGCAATTGATTGAATGTCACACTTTACACGAATAATACCATAAGAGTCGTGTCTCAAATCTCACCAAATTCTTATAGGAGTGCAATCTAAACAAAGTTACAAACTATTACAAACTATAACAATTGAATTTAAGAAATTAAGAAAAATCTCACCAACCCCCCAAAGGATATAACACAATGGCCGACCAACATCGATTATTCATTTCTTTTAGGATTGCCACCACCATAATTTTTTGTTATCACATATCCACCAAGTTTCCGCTGAAATTATTTCACTCTAATAATTGGGAGTTTGGAACAAGAAAAAGAGAACATCCCACCCATATTTTTTGTTTGTGCTATTCCTAGATATGAAAATGTGGATGTGACTATAAGTTTGTTTGTAAGAAGATTATGGGCCTATTCACATTTACTTAATTTCAGTTCAGTTTAGTTCATCTCTAATCAGTTCAGTTCAATTTAGCTCTAATTAGTTTAGTTCACTTCAGCTTTTAATTTCCCTCTCTCATAAAATATTCAGTTCAGCTCTAATCAGTCCAGTTCAGTTCAGTTCAATAAATATAAACAGGCCCTAAAAACAAATATTAAGAATTATTAAGCGTTAATAATGTTGATTAATGCTTGATTTTGTTATGAATTCTCAAAATTGTATACTGTATCATTTTAGAAAATATAATATAAAGGTCAACAATTTAGGAATGAAGTTCAAGTTGATGACAAGAAACAGGTATCTAGAGTCTAGACCCACATAATTTTTATTCCAAAGTTTTTATCTTTATTATGGACTTTATTTTGTTAGGAAAAATATAATTTGAACTTATATTTTCCACAAATTATTATTAGAGTTGTTTATTTGTGGAAAATTCCTATAAAAAGTTGACCAACCAATCAAAATTAAGCATAAGAAATATTATTACATGTAACATAAAACTTTCTAGAAAACCCATTTCCAGATTTCCTACATTCACTAAATTAGTATGAGTACTCTAATACATTAAGTTTTTACTATAAAAATAATATCACGTCTTATTCTATACTATCATTGGTCCAATAGTTAAATTCTACAATATTCCAAAAGGGTTGCGTGTAACATATTCCTTTCAACAAAGACAGCAATTCCACAAATATTCACATAAAAAAAATACTGGTATGCCAAATTTCCAAACAAAAGAAAAAAAAAATTAATTAATTAAATGAAAAAATGAGATTTATTACCTTATACATGGGAGCAGGAAAGCCATAAAAATCGTAGATTGTATCACAAACATCAACAGAATTAACAGTAGGTTAATTTGTTTCATAGTGACCCGAAATAATAAGAATAGATTTTGGTTTTTGATCAAATATTTTTTCTTTCCAACTCTGTAAAAAGCGTCGAGCAGGTAACGAATCGTCGATAGAAAGCGCCGGTGAACCATGCGATAAATAAAACGTCTGGTTTATTTTATCGGCGCTCATTTTCGTCGTTGTTTTTATTGAAAAATTGGCTAGTAAAAAGATGGTGAAGGAAAAAGATATGAAATAAATAAGGTGATGAAATTTGGGTTTGAGTTTGGTTGAAAATATTGAGAAATAAAAAATTGAATATGAAGAAGAGTAATTTGGGTTGCGAAACTTGCGTTGTGGAGTCATAGTTTTATAGCTAAAAGAGATGATGACATATAAGCTGACCTTTTCGATATTGCTTTCATTTTCACACTTCATTCATTTGAACGTTGATTTTTATTTTTATTTTTCCTTTTTTTTTTAATTTCTTTTGAAAAAAAAATACATTTTTTATAATCTTAGGTATGCGTTTTCATGTGGAGTAATTTTATATTGACTAGACAATCAATTATTCTCCCAAACTAAATATATATTGCGGTATGCCAAACTTTATTTTTATGGTTAATGGAAAATATATGGAAAAAAAATATATATAAAAATATAAAATATCCTCATTTTGCGTAACATATAAATCATTTTACATGATCAAACAAGTGTGATGAATAGTGCAAAAGTCCAGTTGTTGCAATAATTTTGGAACGGAGGAAATACTGTAGTCCCCATATTATTAAGTACTCCCTCCGTCCCCTTTTGATAGTCACTTATGTCACTTTTGGTGACCCAAAATGTTAGTCACATTTAGAGTTGTCAATTCGGGTAAACAGATCAGGTTAGGGTCGGGTCAACTCGGGTCGGGTCAATTCACATTAATTCCATAACCTATGCGGGTCGGGTTTGGGTTGGGTCATGCTTGAGTCGGGTCACGTCGTGTCATACTTCTTATCGGGTTTGGGTGGGGTTTAGGTCAGGTTAATAACAGGTCGGGTTACATTCAATTCGGGTGAACAGTAGGTAGGGTTTAATTTGGGTTTTAACGGGTTAAAACGGGTTAGGGTAATTCTCGGATTCAGGTCGGGTTTGGTTCAAGTTAATAATTTACGGGTTAGAATCAGGTCAGGTCAATCTCGGGTTTGAGTCGGGTTCGGTTCAAGTCAATAATTTGCAAATTATAATCAGGTTGGGTCATTTTCAAGTCGGATCATTCTCGGGTTCAAGTCGGTTTCAGTTCAAGTCAATAAATTGCGGATTATAATCAGGTCGGGTCATTTTCAAATCGGATCATTCTCGGGTTCAAGTCAAGTTCAGTTCAAGTCAATAAATTGCGGGTTATAATCAGGTTAGGTCATTTCCAAGTCGGGTTATGCTCGAATTCAAGTCGGGTTATGTTCAAATCAATAATTTGCAGGTTACAACAGGCCGGGTCATTTCCAAATCAGGTCATGTTCGGGTTCAACTAACTATAAATAGATAATTATCATTTTTATCAAGCTAATTATTTTCTTTAACTTTAATATATATGGCAATATACTAGGAAACTATAGTCTATAATTTAGGAAGATAATTATCTACTTTGACCATACAATAAATATATACTATATTTAACTCTTAAATTTGAGGATGATGCTCCTTTCTTTTGTTGGCCTGGAACGACTTGGTCTCCCAAGACAAAATTCTTTGATCAATAATAATAAGGTGGTCTAAATTGCATTTAAGGTGATTTGAAATCGGGTCAGGAACAATTTGGGTTGAAATTAGGTCGGGTCAATAACAAGTCGTCTTAATTTCGAGTCGGGTTAGTAACAGATCGGGTTGAATTTTTGGGTTGGGTAAGTAATAGGTTTGGTAAAATTCGAGTCGGGTCAATAACAAGTCGGGTTGAATTTGTGTCGGGTCAATAACAAGTCGGGTTGATTTCGGTTCGGGTTTATTACAGGTTGGGTTAAATTCGGATTGGGTTAGGAACGGGTCGGGTTGAATTCAGTTCAGGTTAGTAACAAGTCAGGTTAAATTCGGGTTTTGACGGGTTAAAACGGGTTTGGGTCAATTTCGATTCAAGTCGGGTTCGGTGCAAGTTAATTGAATTGGTCGTTGTAAGTCGGTAAATCGGTGCAAGTTGTAAACCGGTAAGTTGGCCGTTTAAAAGCAAATTGAATGGTTCCACACACCCAATTGGACTCCCGGAGAATATTAGGGACCATGGTAAACATTTCAGAAATTTTTATTTCTGAATGAAAAAAAAACAAAAAACAAAACAAAAAATTCAAAAATTGAAGACTAATATCCACGCTTTTTGAGAAATTTTGGAGGTTTCGAGACCCGGTGTCGAAAAGTCTTGAAATTCTATAAGATACATCTCGAGGTCATATAATGCCGTTTGGAACCATATATGATCATTATATGTTGTCATAAATGTTCGTCGTAGGCTTGAATTAATGAAATCCGTGCAACTTGTAAACCGGTAATTAAATTGGTCGTTTAAAGGCAAATTGGATGGTTCCACCAACCTAATTGGACTTCCGGAGGGTATTAGGGACCATGGTAAACATTTCGGCAATTTTTATTTCCGAGGGGAAAAAAAGTCAAAAATTTTCAAAATTAAAGGCTAATATCCACGCTTTTGAGAAATTTTGGAGGTTTCGGGGCCCGGTGTAGAATAGAAATGAGATTTTATTAGATACATCTCGGGGTCATATAATGACGTTTGAAACCATAAATGACCATTATATGTTGTCAAAATGTTCGTGGTAAGCTCGAGTTAATGAAATAAGTGCAAGTTGTAAACCGGTAAATTAACCGTTTAAATGCAAATTGGATGGTTCCGTCCACCTAATTGGACTACCAGAGGGTATTAGGAACCATGGTAAAAATTTTGGCAATTTTTATTTTCTGGCGAAAAAAGTCAAAAAATTCCAAAATTAAAGGCTAATATCCACGCTTTTTGAGAAATTTTTGAGGTTTCGGGGTCCGGTATCGAAAAGCTTTGAGATTTTAGGGGATACATATCGTGGTCATATGATACTGTTTTAAACCATAAATTATCATTATATGTTGTCATAAATGTTCGTGATAGGCTTGAGTTAATGAAATCGGTGCAAGTTGTAAACCGGGTAAATTTACCATTTAAAGGCAAATTGGATGGTTCCACCCACCTAATTGGACTCCCGGTGGGTATTTGGGACCATGGTAAACATTTCAGCAATTTTTATATCCAGACGAAAAAAGTAAAAAAATTCCAAAGTTGAAGGCTAATAATATCCACGCTTTTTGAGAATTTTCGAACGTTTCGGGGCCCAGTGTCGAAAAGTATTGAGATTTTAGGGGATACATCTCGGGGTCATATAATGCCGTTTGGATTCATATATGATCATTATATGTTGTCATAAATGTTCGTGGTAAGCTTGAGTTAATGAAATCGGTTCAAGTTGTAAACCGGTAAATTGGTCGGTTAAAGGCAAATTAGATGGTTCCACCGAGCCAGTTGGACTCCCGGAGGGTATTAGGGACCATGGTAAACATTTCGGCAATTTTTATTTCCGGGTGAAAAAAAAGTAAAAAATTCCAAAATTGAAGGCTAATATCCACGCTTTTTGAGAAATTTTGGAGGTTTTGGGTAGAGCTGTCAATTCGGGTAAATGGTCGGGTTTGGGTCGGTAAGAGTGGGTCGGGTCAATTCGGATAAATTCCATAACCTATGCGGGTCGGGTTTGGGTTGGGTCATGCTTGAGTCGGGTCACGTCGAGTTATACTTCTTATCGGGTTTAGGTCGGGTTTAGGTCAGGTTACATTCGGGTCAGGTGAACAATAGGTCATGTTTAATTCGGTTTTTCACGGGTTAAAACGGGTTTGGGTAATTCTCGAGTTTGAGTCGGGTTGGTTCAAGTCAATAGTTTGCAGGTGAGAATCAGGTCGGGTCATTCTCGGGTTTGAGTCGGGTTCAATTTAAGTCAATAATTTGCAGATTATAATCAGGTCGGGTCATTTTCAAGTCGGGTCATTCTCGGGTTCGGTTCAATTCAATAATTTGCGGGTTATAATCAGGTTGGGTCATTTCCAAGTCGTGTCATTCTCGGAGTCAAGTCGGGGTATGTTCAAGTCAATAATTTGCAGGTTACAATCAGGTCGGGTCATTTCCAAGTCAGGTCATATTCGGGTTCAACTAACTATAAGTAGATAATTATCATTTTTATCAAGCTAATTATTTCCTTTAACTATAATATATATGCCAATATACTAGGGAACTACAGTTTATAATTTAGGAAGTTAATTATCTTCTTTGACCATAGAACAAATATAAACTATATTTCACTCTTAAATTTGAGGATGATACTCCTTTCTTTTGCTGGCCTTGACCGACTTGGTCTCCCTAGACAAAATGGTTTGATCAAAAATAATAAGGTGGTCTAAATTGCATTTAAGGTGATTTGAAATCGGCTCAGAAATAATTTGGGTTGAATTTAAGTTGGGTCAATAACAAGTCATGTTGATTTTGAGTTGGGTTAGTAACAGATCGGGTTGATTTTTTTTGTCGGTTTAGTTCGGGTCGGGTCAATAACAACTCGGGTTGAATTTGGGTCAGGTCAATCAAGTCGAGTTGATTTCGGGTCGGGTTTGTAACAGATTGGGTTAAATTCGGGACAGGTTAGGAACGAGTCGGGTTGAATTCAAGTCAGGTTAGTAACAAGTCGGGTTAAATTCGGGTTTTGACGGATTAAAATGGGTCTGGGTCAATTTCGGTTCAAGTTGGGTTCGGTTCAAGTCATTAATTTACGGGTTACATTCAGGTCGGGTCATCTCCAGGTCAGTTTATGTTTGGGTTCGGGTCTCACATACTCGGGTCTAGGGTTGGTTTCAGGTCGTGTCAGATCGGGTTTGGGTCACCATTTTTTCGGGTTCAGATGGGTCGGTTAATAATCGAGTTTGAGTCGGTATTTCGGGTCGGGTCAACTTTTGACAGCTCTAGTCACATTTGCTTTTTTCAAGTACCATTAATATTATTATTTTTACCAAAATTCTCTTCTATTTACAAAAATATTTGTGCAAAGTAAACTTTCCCATGTACTTTAATTATTTTTTTCCTTTTAGTTTTTTGCATACTCAATGTACTTTTACTACTTCTTACTTATGTTTATTAATTCCCATGATTTTCTACCAAAAATGACTATCAAAAGGGCAGGAGGGGTATATATATATAATCCCATAATCTGCAGAATTTTACACTCAGTTTAACCGTTGTTACAGATTTATACGCTGATGTACAGAGTATCAATGGGCTAAAAAAAACAACAGTAGTGTAACAAGGTAAATATCAGCTGGATGTAAACATGTAGGAGCCATATGACATGGTGCCATGATCCCAGCTGTTATGAATGAGCTCTGCCTTCCAGTTTTCACCGGCGGCTCCCATGGCTACATGTAATGGATAGAAGTGCTCTGGCCATGGATGCGCCAATTTCCAGTTAGGTGCTTTGGTTTCACATTTATTCACTTCTTCATACCTGAAAAACAGAGCGAATTATAGTTATATACTCATAGTAAAGACCTATGTTTCGATAGTAAGGTTTTTCATCGAATCTCTGTCTAAGCGAAAGGTGTATTATGCAGTCCTAGAGAAACATACCCTCGGATCCCTAATCACTATGCTCACCAAAATGCTTCTTATTGAGTTACTAAATTTGCACTCATGAAAGAACAATGACATTATAGTTTACAGTCAAGACAAGAACAATAAAGATTGACTCAATTCCTGAGAGGTTTCCACTTTCTACCTCATAAAGCATCATGGATAAAAAAAAAAAAGGCAAGATTCGAGCACAGAACAGGTGCAGATGATGTGCTAAACCGCGACACCATAGCATTTCTGAACATTATTGAATAAACCATGTATAAAATCGTGCCATATCATGCACAACATTCTGTACATGTAGAATTTCAATTAAAAAAGACTGAGAACTAGTGAGGTTACCTTCCATTTGTTATAGCTGTTTCAAGCCAGCGATCAAAATCTGTAGCCCATGGAGCAACTCCGTCATAAAAATGAGGGGTACTGTTCGAAGGGTGTGTTGCACTTCCAGAACCAATGATGAGTACACCTTCATCCTTCAGAGGAGCCAATGCTCGTCCCAATTCGTAGTGGTATGCTCCATCCAAATGCGATTGAACAGAGAGCTGACAAACAGGAATGTCAACCTCGGGATACATGAACATCAGAGGCACCCATGCACCATGATCCAGCCCACGTTTCTTGTCAATGTTTACAGTTTTGAACCCTGATGTAGTAAGAAGTTCTTGTACCCTCTTTGCCAAATCTGGAGACCCTGGAGCTGGATACTTGAACTGTAAACCAAATGAAGGTATGTTAACATTCTAATTCCTCACTCTGTATTGTATTAAATGCTCAGTAAAATATTGCTAAAATAAAACTTTTCACCCTAATAACTGCATTTGTGTAAGTATGCAGTACACGGACATTTGAGTGCATACTAAGTTACTAACACGCGAAATTTGACAAATATAACACCCCGTTTCAGAATGATATATAAGATTTCATGCTCATAACTCTTAAGCCTCATTGCAGTACACAGACAACACAGTATTGAACATTACATAATTTTCATTCCCATTTGAGGTTCGACTGTTGACCATACATTGAATTTACCTTACATAGTTACATGAAACTACTAAGTACAACAAAAATTAGCTAGGGGCAATCTTTACAATATTCCTAACGAATTTATAGAACTTTTTTGGATTTTCTTGACTAGTTGGCCCTTGGGGACATTTGAATACAAACAAGTGATAAACGCGAATTACTAACTAGCATAAAATTAAATGATCATATAAAATCATTTGCAACATAACCCGGTAAATTCTATTGTACAACCAGTTGATAAATGAATAAATCATACAAGAGATTTGGTTCTTAGTACTCCATAGTTTCTTACCGTACACATAATAATAACCTTTGGTTGATCTTTCATCCATTCAGAAATGAAATTTTCTGTCAAATATCCTACTAAAAACAGTTGAATGATACCCTTGAAGAAGTTACTACAAACAGATAAAACTCTAATTTGAGATCCCCATCTTTCACAAATTCCATTTATAACTACCCTGATAATTGCATTATCCAATCTTTTTCCCAAAATTTAAGAACTCACACATTTCAATAACCTAGACAATATTCATTGTAAAATGAAATTATTTCCTTTTATAGAAATAAATAATAATAAACCAACTGCAAAAATTAATAACCCAGAAATTAAAACCCCACAAAACGAAAAAAATAAATAAATCCAACTATAAAAAAAGGGAGGAGAAAGAAGGACCTGATACATGCGAGCAGGGAAGCCATAGAAATCATAGATGGTATCATTGACGTCCACAGAATTTACAGCAGGTTCATCAGTTTCCCAGTGAGCTGAAATTACCAAAATAGCCTTTGGTTTCTTGGAATACACTTTCTCTCTCCAACTTTCTAAGAATTTTCTTGAAGGTTTTGACTCTTCAATAGTCATCATTGGAGTTCCATGAGATACAAAAAACGTTTCTTTGATGTTTTCTTCTCCACCCATTTCTTTCAATTTGGAATTAATCAAGAATTTTAGTGAAGATTTTCTTTTGATTTGTGCAAGTGTGCAACTGTTGAAAATGAAGGAATTTTAAGAAGTTTGGGTGGTTGTTGATATTTATGGCATAAGAAGAGGAACATGTTAGAAGATCATCATTTATCATAAAATCCTGTTGAAAATGATATTTCGCTATTATTATAAATGACAAAGTATTTTGCCAACAAAGCATTCAAAAGTCCACCAATAATCCAAATTTATATGGGTTATAGACTTATGGGTCTTATTATATATGCAGGATAACAAGCATTATTATTTTAGATATTAATATTGTATACAATGTATATTCATTTTTCTTACAATTAGTTTTCTTTAAAATTTCCTCAGTAAATAAAATATCCAATATATGAATAAAATAGAAGAAGAAAAAAAACTAAAAATGGCAATATTATTCTTATTCTATATTAATTTTTTAAAATAGATTTTTGATGGCACAATTAAGTTTGGAATAACATCTTTATACATAGGATTGGACTAAGAACTTGGAAGGGAAATAAAAAATAATTTGAGAGAGATTAGAAAAGGATGGTGACAGGAAATCAAAACTATTATTTCAAAATTAAAATAATTAATCAACCATATTCAACACGATACAGTTTCTTTCTAACAGGAAGACAAATTTAAACTAGCAAATATAGTTGGAACAAATAAGTAATACACAAAGCATGGAATGAAAAACAGAGAACATACAAAATTAACAGGGCTGCTGATATAAATTGAGCAAAATGAAATATCTGAAATCAATACACATCAGGATCACCGGATTTGTCAACCTTCAAAGGTAGGAGTCACATAAGGCTCAAAATTTCACCATTGGTGTGTTCACAAAATCTGCAAGGGCAATTACTTGACTTTCCATTATGCTTCCTCTTAAGTTTGAATGATCATTCACCATAATTTTCAAACCCTTACACAAAAAGAATGCTTACCTAGCTGAAATCAGAATCAATCAAACAATGTATTCAGAAAAACCTTTTCTCTAATTTATGCAACTCAAAATATTCTTCACCCAAGATCAGTGAACCGTATCACGATTTCAATTTCTTCCGCAAATGCGGCCTTGGGGCCTTGCTAAGCGACTTAGCACCCGCTTCAGCATAATTCCTAAGCTTTTGTATGATCCTTCTTTCACTAACACGAAGGACCAACGAATGGTACAACTTCCTATCTATACTACAGTCACATTTACTTAAGCTCTCCATATCATGTTCCAATGAGCTAGTGCCATACAAGCCCTCTCTTATATCAGCAAGGGACATTAGAGCCTTGCGGACACTCTTTGTCAATAACATATCAGTGCTCATTTCAGATATTTTCCCCTGCAGAATTTTTCCTGCCTTAGATGTATTTGAATGATCAGACTCGCTGGGATTTCCTTTTGAGGCTAAGGTGAGATCCAACTTAGTATATGTTTCTTCAGGCAATAAGACTATATAAAGCAAAATTAATAGCTCGAGTTGGGGTTCCCCTTCATATGAAATCTCAAAGTATTCTGAGTTCTGGCTTTCACAGCCAGAATACCCAAGCTTTCTCCATAAAGACAGTCTTGCTCTGCTGTGACGACCAGAAAAGAGAGATGAACTCCATTGAAGCACAAGTTCTAAGTCAATATTGATAATGTCGAAAGGATTATCTAGTTCTGTAAATCCATATCTATGCAGCAATGCTGCATTGCCCACATACCCATACGTGTTAAAGACCTGAAAAATTAAGAGAAGTCAGAAAATCCATGTTTTCATCCATAAATCAATAATGGTCAAAACTTCTCCCTTCATAACTCATTGACAAGGATATTGCCACACATTCAAGAGTGAAAGAGGGCGGGGGGGGGGGGGGGGGGTATTCCAGATGGCAATGCATTATCTAGTGAAAGATATTACTATACAAGATGCTAACCTCTGAACCAGCTTTGACATCCTTCACAAGAATCATTTCTAATACCAAGGGATTGTCTGGTGTCTCTTCAGAATCTAATTTCGGGCCATCTGAAGAACTCTGTACCACTGAAGTACCCGACAAACCATTCTCTTTAAACAAAGATTTTCCACTTGAGATTTTATCACTGCTATCAATCTCATCATCATCAGTCACACTCGAAACACTGTCATCAGATTCATCAGGTGACGAAGAAGTGGTGAAGTGCACATCCTCAGCTCCAGTCTTGTGATTAAAACTATTTATCAGGAGAGAATTTCGCATTCTTATTCATTAAAACTTACAAATATCTAAATTTCTTGTATATATGTAATTGTAATTGAAAATGAGAGAAGATGGATGAATGAGTGAATTTGATTAGCAAGCAAGCGAAGCAAAATGTTATCATTGATTTTGCAATAATATAAACAACTCTCCATTGTCACTCAATTTAGATAACTGCAATATGTCAGAACCAATCATTCATTGGGTGAAGAGGAAGTGCATAACTTACAGGTCTGCTAAAGGAACCATACCAGCACCATGGTAATCATCTATTTGAAAGGATCGAGATGCAATAAGACTTTTTGCAGCAAAGTAATCTTCAACACCAAAAAATCTTGAATCAATAACAAATTTTTCTGAGTGAATCAAAGGCAGAATGCATTCTTTCCAGTCCTCATAGACAAGAGCCTTGTCTTCTTTCATTGTCTGCCTACATGTGACAAAAATCATCACAAACCGAAAATACACCATCTTCAAGCCATAATAGACAGATTTAGAAAGACAAACCAAGAGCTTCAACTAGATTGTATTAAGCAGAAATAATCTATCAGAAGCAAAGTTTCACATAAGTAGAGAATACAGTTGAACTTATCACTCGAAACTAAATGATTTTGTTATTAGAACAATGAGCTTTCCCAAAGAATCTCTAAAGGAAGCTGAATTTGATTAACTATCACTCTAATTAAACAATTCCATTTTCTTATTTCCTTGTTTTCACATACTTGAACACAAAACCATCACAAGTTCTTAAAAACTACCTATTTCATACAGTAACATAATTATGAAACCCAAAGATTCAACACAATTTGATAATGTAACTCAATTAACTAAACAAAAACCAACTTAAATCAATATGTGATCAAATTAGACAAACCCTTAAACATAGCAAACACAGCTGATTAAAAAAAAACGAGCCTTGATAACTCGCTTAGTAGGTTAAAGTCTCGTGGTACAGATACTTTTAATCAAACTCCGTCTATGTAAAAATGTTTGATCCTAACACATTTATATTGCCAAAATACAACATTTCTGAAAACAAATTAAAAACTGAAACATACATTATAACCATTGTAATAATAAATTGACAAATGAAACAAAGTAAGAATAGAGGAGAGAGAAAGAGGACCTTATGAAGCTCAGTACCAGAAAGAAGACGATCAATATCATCCAAACTCCAAACCAAAGGCAACGGTTCAAACTTAGGCAACAATTGAAGGTAACCATCCCAATTAGAGTTGGAACCCAGGCTTCTCTCATACATAACCGCAACACAAAGCCCTAAACACCCATCAAAATCAGCGTCTTCAATAATCGGCGAAGCGGAGGAAGTTCGAATGGTTAAGCAAGCATTCTTAGGGATTGTAGCAATGAGGTCGCCTTCTTTGAGTTCGGATTTCGATTTCACGCAGATTCCGGCGCTTTCTGTGTCGAGAAATTCAAGGGCGTCGCTGAATTGAATGCCGTTTGAGGTCATCCATCGCTTGAATGCTCGAAGACGCCTGTTGAGAGGAGAGAGAAAGTGTTATAGAGGAGTGTGAGAAGGGGAGTGGTGATGGAGAAGGAGAAGGAGAGAGAAAGTTTACCTGGACGCCATTGTTGCAGAGGATGGAGGTTGTCTTTGTCGTCGGCGGGAGTTTTCAGAGCGCCGTTAAACGGGATTGCATGGGTTTGAACTTTAGAATTAGGTCTTTTTCAAGCCCAATTCTATTGAATTTATTTTTTTATTTTTTTAATAATTTCTTTATCATGGCAAATACAAGTTGAAATGCTAGATTAACAAAATTGTTAATCTGGTGTCATTTTTCGTAAATATGTTCAAATATAGTGGTCATTAGTTCACTGATTTTGGATAGCTGTCCATCCATTCATGCAATTATTACTTTACCGTAGTTAGTTGGTCATCCAACGCAAATGACGCATTTACCCTTATAATGCCACTTGAAAAGACTATTAAGCCCCCAGATTTTGTTTATCTGAGGAATGAATTGGGCAGTGCTAGAGGTGGCCAGTGGGCCGGGTTGGACCCAGCCCACCCTAACTCGCACGGCTGGTGGGTCACGTGGGTCCGACCCGGTTTCAATCCGGCACAGCCCGGTACAGCTCGGATTTAATCCGGGTTGTGTCGTGGGTCCAAAATTTTCGACACAACCCATTTCAACCCAGCTCAATTTAACCCGTTTGATTCGACCCAAATCGCACAACCCGTTTTGACTCATTTAATTCGACACACCTAGCCCGTGAACCCACCTAACCCGACCCACCTGGCACAACCCAGCCCGCACGGCCCACCCGCACGAATGACCCACCCAACCCGCACGAGCCAACCCACCTAACCCGCACGCATGACCCACCCAACCCGCACGCATGACCCACCCAACCCGCACGGCCGGCACAACCCGCACGGCCCGCACAACCCGCACGGCCCGCACAGCCCGCACAATTCGCACGACCCGCACGGCCCGCACGGCCTAACATCCATTTTAAAAAAAAAAACGGCTAGTTTTTTGTATCTAACGGCTAGTTTTTTGTATCTAACGGCTAGTTTTTTAAGTGTATGATCATCCATTCTATTTTTCCTATAAATACCAATTCCATTTCACTCAAATTTCCACACAAATTCAAGCTTTCTTTCTCTCTTACTTAAAAATTCTTATTGTTCTCAAATTCTCAAGTGTTATATAGAGTTATATTTTTGTTAAAAAAAATCTCCTTAATATTATTATTAGTATTCTTAAGATTCTAAAAAAAAAAAGTTCTTCTCCATATTATAATTAGTAATCATACAAAAAAAAAAATGAGCTCAAGAGGAGGAATGGGAAGGAGTCAAAGTGGTGGTCGAAGTGGTAGCCAAAGGAGTGGTGGTGCAAATTTTTCGTATGAAATTAATACGGAAAATTTAAACCAATTTGTCAATGAATATGGAGATTATGGTTTAGGAGATAGGCAAAATATTCAAACGTCTCCACCACAACATTTCTCCCACGAGTCCCACCAATCATCAAGTTCAACTATGCCACCTCCATCGCAACCAACATCTCAACCTTCATCTCAAGGTAATTTCTAATTAAATTTTTATTGTTATGAATATTTAAAAAAACTATTATTAATGATTATAAAGTTAGTTTAGTTTCCAATTTTCTATGATTTACAATTAGTTAATTACCATGAAAAATGCGTTTAAATAAGTATAATTAAAATATTTAAAATTTAAAAGCTTATTTTCATGAATAGCATTTAAAAATTAATTTTAATAATTTGATTTATGAAAGGTGGTGGCGGTGAAAGTAGAGGTCGAGCACATTTTTCTTGGGTGTGGAAACATTTTGAACGAGTTGAGGTCACACCCCCGGGATGGCAACCTGGTCAACCAAAGAGGTTCAAGTGTACATGCCTAGTTTGCAAGGCGCTAGGTGCAAATGTCAAGTCATATAATTGGAAAACGGGAGATGGAACCGGAACCTTGAGTCGGCATTTGCAAAATAAACACGACTTGTTCGAAAATGGCCCCCGTCCTTCGGGGGGTGGCGTCCAAACACAATTGGGTGGATACATGAACCAACCCGACGGAGGTACACCTTTCATTTATAATAAAGATAGAATGATTGATGAAATGAGTACTTTAGTTATTGCTAATGAATACCCTTTTAGTTACGGTGAAAATGCAAACGTTGAGCATTTTAATAAAGTTGCATTACAACCTGCATTTACTCGTGTCCCCCGAAATACCCTAAGACGTTATACACAAACTTCTTATTATAAGTATAGGAGTGGTTTGATTGAATTATTTCGTACTTTTGATGGTCGTGTTAGTTTTACAAGTGATACATGGACTTCTAGTTTTGGCGAACCTTTTCTTTGCATTACTGCTCATTGGGTGGATGATGATTGGTTTATTCAAAAACGTATACTATGTTTTCAAGCTATGGAAGAAAGGCATACCGGTTTTAACATCAAAGTTCGTATTTTGGATTGTTTAAAAGAATTTCACTTGAATAATAAAGTTTTTTCTTTGTCTCTTGATAATGCAACTGCAAACACAAAGTGTATTGACTATTTGAAAAATGACTCCGAGTTGAATTTGTTGTTGGGTGGTAGTCTCTTGCATGTTAGATGTTGTGCTCATATTTTGAATTTGTCTGTTCAAGAGGGTCTCGCTGAGTTGCAACCATTGCTAAACCCAATTAGAACAGTTATAAAATGGATTAGGATTACTCAGTCAGTTAGAAGAAAGTACATAGCTATGTGTAAAGAGAGAGGTCTTAAGAAAAGACAATGGTCTATTGATACCCCTACCCGTTGGAATTCTACTTTCAAGTTGTTGAGTGATGCTATAAAGTATCGTGATATTTTGACCCAACTTTACAATGAGACTCGTGTTGATCCTACTGAGTTAATAACCGAAAGTCATTGGACTAATGCTTCTTTTGTTCGTGATGTTTTAAATGCTTTTGATAGTGCAACTCATATTTTCTCTTATATTTATGAGCCTAACGTTCATTTAGTCATAATTGAGTGTGTTAAAGTTGTTCACACCATCGAAGAGCATATGAAGATTGATGGACTTCGTCCCGTTCTTGATAGCATGAAACGTAAGTGGCATACTTATTTTAGTGAATTTCCAATCATTTATGGAATTGCTGCTATTCTTGACCCCGGTGTCAAAGCTGAAGGTTTGGAAAATCTTTTAGAATTTTATTATACAAGTTTAAGTATCGATTATGATGTTAGTGAATATATTAACAAATGCAAATCTGTTTTGGGAGACCTTTATGATCATTATGCATCTATTTATGGTTTTGATTTGGCAACACCAACTACTACTAGCACTTCCGATTCTAGATTTGGTTTTCTTGATAAAGTTATGAAAAAAAAACACAAAGCATCTACATCATTCTCATCATCATCTTCTTCAACACTTGCTATTAATGATTATTTGTCATATCAACATGAGACCAACAACAACTTTCAAATTATAAAATGGTGGCAAGAACATAAAAAAAAGTTTTCCTATATTGGCGAGAATTGCAAAAGATATACTTGCAGTTCCCGCTTCATCTGTTGCTTCCGAGTCTGCTTTTAGTGCAGGTAGAAGAGTGTTAGATGAAAAAAGATCTCGCTTAACTCCGGAAAGCATTCAAATTTGTGTTTGTAAGAAAGATTGGGATCAAGCTGAAAGAAGAACTCAAGGTTTAAAGGAAGACGAAGACGATGAAGATGATCCTGTGATGATATTGGAGTCGTCAACGGATGATGCAGCTTCCGGGGATGATGATGCAACAAACATGGGTGGCTAGAAAAGTCTAAATCAGGTACGCTAAGAACTACGTGGGCTTTGATTCTTTCGGGATACGTAGGCAACTTATTTTTCGAAAATTACAATTTAATTGCAAAATTAAATTTTAGTTTTCTAAAGATAGGTCCAAGCCCCCCCCCCCCCCCAAATTTCAAAAGAAGTACAATATAAGAACTACGCTGGCTTTGATTCCTTATTTTATAATATAAGGATACGTAGGCATCTTAATTAAGAGCAAGCCATCAAATTGTTAATTTTGTAAAAATTAAAACACCACACAACCCACCCGACCCTAACCCACGAACCCACCCGACCCTAACCCACAAACCCACCCGACCCTAACCCACCTAACCCACAAACCCACCCGACCCTAACCCACTAACCCACCCGACCCTAACCCACCTAACCCACAAACCCACCCGACCCTAACCCACTAACCCACCCTTCGACCCACCCTAACTCACTAACCCACCTTGACCCGTCTAACCCACGAACCTAGCTCGACCCACCCATGACCCGTCTAACCCACAAACCCAGCTCGACCCACCCACGATCCGTCTAACCCACAAACCCAGCTCGACCCACCCACGACTCGTCTAACCCACGAACCTAACCCTGGTGTGTCCAACTTCTCCGACCCAACCCACGACCCGGCCCACCCTACCCTACGTGTGTCGTGCCGTGTGTCATGAAACCCCAACCCGCGACCCACCTAACCCTAACCCAGCTCGCACGACTCGCACGGTGGACACCTCTAGGCAGTGCTCATTGGCTGAATGACTAGTAGTATTGACTAGGTGCGTTAAATGTTTAGCGCCTCTTTATCTATTTTCTACTCCGTAGTTTCTAGCTTAATTTATTTCAGCTCTACTTAGTTCAGTTCAGTTCAATTCAGCCCCAATCAATTCAATTCAGTTGTTCTCAGTAGATTGGTACTAGCCCTTAAAGTTTCTAAACTTGTAAACTGCACTAAAAAATGGTCAAGGACTCAAGGTATAAGATGGTAACATGTAAATAAACAAAGGATGTACTTCCTCTGTCTCATAATACAGTTCCTGTTTTCCTATTTTAGAGATTCAAAATATTGTTTCGGTTTCTATTTTTGAATAGTATGAAAAATAATATGTAAAATATCATTATACCCTTAATTTTTTTAACTTTATTTATTGTACTCCCTAATTTAACCTTAAATATTGCATGCCCTGTCAAACTCTCCATGTGGTTTACAATTTACACAACTCTAAGCTTTGTCATACAATGCAGCAGACATGGGTACTAATAAGACGCTATTCAATCTTACCTAAACTCTGCAACTGCATATATCTTCAAATTGACCGAGCTTAAGCACAAATCCAAATGTGCAAGCTTTAAGTTGATCTTGAACAAAAGATGCATGAACCGTGTATACAAAATATTAGATTAGTCCAAACATAGTTTACTCCAAACGTATGGCCAATTAGTATAGCATTCCATTTTGATAAAAAATAACATTACCAAAAATATAAGTTTATAAATCCATTATCATGAGATCAATTTGGTGGCCATTACTCTGTAGTATGACAAGATGATTTTCTTAAAATTACCATGAATAAGAAAGTTTCCGTATATTGCAATTAGGCGAGAAAATTTTCACTGTGAGAGTGATGTGTAATTTTAGCACTTCGATGCTTGTCTTAGTAGTAATTTTAGTATTTATCAGCAGAAATTCATCAACCCCTCAACATCTGAAACCAGCCAATCTGCCATACTATTGTGATATGCATAAATGCATAATACCTACAAGTAACTTGCTATACCTCTTTACAGTTTCTTTATACAAGCCATGATAACCCAAAAAACAAGAAGATGATATCAGAATGTTAAAACTAACCCTAGGGAAAACCACCAAAAACATCACTCGCCTTGCTTCACCGGGAGTGTGGTCTCTCCTTCCAACAGCTCGATCACAGTTTCTTTTGCCAGAAGCCCCAAACCTCCGAGGTACATCACCACGCTCCCAACAACACCAACCCAAACAAATACGACAGGACCCTGCATACAGTTTAGACAGACTTCATTAATAACAAACATTGTTGTATCTTGTTTCTTACATATTGTAAACCAGCAACTAAGGGCTTGTTTGGCACTGTTTTTTGTTTTCACTTTTTTGTTTTTTTTTTTTGCCAAAAACAGGAAACAAGAAAAAGGTGTTTTCACTTTTCAGTTGTCAGTTTTCAATATTATCATAATTTTAATGGGTTTGTCTAATTTTTGTTTTATTACATGACATATATCATGTGAGTTTGAAAACCAAAAAAACCAGAAAACAGAAAATCACAACGATGTCAAACGAACCCTAAGCAATCCAATGGCACAATTCGAAACAAAATTACCTTGGTGACATTGATTGAGAAGTCACCCACAAAGGCAAGAATCGTGCCAAAAAGGCGAGCCACATTAACAGCCACCTCGAAAACATGTAATTCCTTGTAAAACGGTGTTTTGACAGTGAGCATATACACATACCAAAAATTCACCATTGTCATCAGGGCAAAACCAAACATAATCCAAACCATCCCATCTTCTGAGTAAGATGTAAATTGAGCAAGAAACCCCACAAATATCAAAGAAGAACTCCACATATAAGCAAATGCAGCAATTTTCTGACTTAACATCCTGCTCAAACAGTGGGATCAATGTCAATTACAGCAACCAAGAATCGAGTTAAACAAACAGAGGAATCATATTGTTTGTATGAGTTGCAGCAACTAAGAATGATCAAAGACACTAAAGATTAAAGTTGAATTGAAAACAAAAACAAGCATCGTCGTCAAAATTTCTGATGAAACTTGAAAAACTAGGGTTTAACAACATTGTTGATGAATTAAATGGCGTAAATTCAACATTGTTGAAACAATTGAACGTAAAATAAACAGTATATCAGTAATTTCTGATTAAAGCATAATAAAAAAAACCCTAGAAACTATAGAGAGAGAGAAAATGTACCTCAAGTTGATGGCCGTCGTTGGTCGAGCGAGTGATATGATCTCTGCTCTGCTTTGTATTTTTTTTAAGTACAATATTGCTTTTGATGCTTTTGTTATGAACATCTAAAAAAAATTCGGTTTGTTAACCATATATATCCCTGTTTTTTTTTTTCTTTTTTTTTTTCACCAAAAATTTCAAAATCATTATATACCCCTGAGTTATTACTACAATAATTCATCATCACTCCTAATGACAATAAGATAGGTGAAATTTGGTTAATTATTCATCGAAACCACATCCCTCCCCCATCCTCGAATTCACTTCTCTCTGTTTTTCAACCCCCGAAACCATGGTGAATTTATTGATATATGTTGAATAAACAAAAAACTCAAGGGGATGGTGAAAAAACCAAAAGTAAATTATATAAATGCAAGCCACAAGGTTCAATTTTAAAAAAAAATAACTCAAAAAAACACAATTTTGGTATGAGACAATTTCAGTTTTGAAAAGTCTTTTTAAAAAATTTATTGATTGCATGTCTACAACAGGATCAACCCGGGGCAACGAACGCCTGGACTACTCATTAGTTTTTACCTCAAATCATTCATACGTTCAATAATATGGAGTAACACTTCTCATATAACTCACGATCTATTGTTATATTTCAAACAAATGTGCTTCTGAGCATGTATATGGTGGTTGATCGCACATGACCAAAAAGAGGCCCCAAATTTGATATTTACTAATACAAATTAAAGAGAAAACTTGTTAATTAATCATCTATCTTCATATTTATCATAAAATTGCTAATTTAGTAAAATAATTTTGTTAATATCTTTAATAATGATTTAGGGCCCAATTTTACAAAGTTGCGTCGGGTCAATGTCATTGTTAGCATTTGTAGCCCAACCTCTCCTTTCGAAATGTACGTTACCATTGAAATTTGATTTTTTTAGAAAGTGAATTTCTAAAAAATAAAGATGTTTTCCATCAAAACTAATGGATACTTAATGATTGATTATCAAACACCTTAAACCAAAGTACCTAACAATTAAGATTAAGTTCAATTTTGTCTCGAACAAGTGAGATGTATTGCTGACACTTCAATATATTGTATATCCAACATATGCAATGACAAGCAATCTATATATTTCAATGCTTTTGTGATTGAATATTCATTACATATATTGAAGAAAACAACAACAAAGATATTACAACTACATGTCATAAATTTAGCTGGAAGTGAACTTGTAGGAGCCATGTTTTAAGGTACCACTAGACAAAATACCATTAGTCAAGACACCAGAGTACCAACTGCTATGTACAAGCTCTGCCTTACAATCTTCTCCAGCTGCACCAATCGCGACGTGTAATGGATAAAAGTGATCCGGCATTGGATGTGCTAGTTTCCAATTTGGTGCTTTCGTCTCACATTCATTCACTTCTTCATACCTTAAAATCATAATTGTCCAAACCATAGCTAAAAAATATTAGAAGACTAATTATTTAGCATAATCAGATAACTAAATCAGTTCCATAACATGGTATGTATTATCAAATATGTAATTGTATAAGCTTATTAAGCAACATACATAACATATCATAATTAGTACACTAGGTTAGCTAAAAGTACTTAATTTTGTACATGTTGATATTAAACTTATAACTTTGAAGTATCTATTAAGTTACCTTCCATTAGTTAGAGCAGAATCAAGCCAAGAATCAAACTCTGCAGCCCAAGGAGCAACACCATCACCATCATGAGTGGTATCCCATGAAGGATGTGTTGCACCACTACCGGAACCAATGATGAGTACACCGTCGTCTTTCAAAGGAGCTAATGCTAGTCCTAAGTTGTAGTGGTGCATTCCATCCAAGTGTGGTTGAACTGAAAGCTCACATACAGAGATGTCAGCTTCAGGATACATCAGCATGAGAGGTACCCATGTTGCATGACTAAGAACGCGTTTTTTGTCAATGTACACGGATTCGAACCCGGATTCATTGAGAAGTTTCTCTACCTTTTTTGCCAAATTTGGTGCTCCAGGAGCAGGGTACTTTACCTGGTTTTTAATCAATTTAGCAACAACTATATGTTATGCTTCCTATTTAATTATGTACATTAAGTCAACATGGGTAGTGATTAGGAACATAAACTTGCTTGGTTTAAAACGAGCTAACACGGGTAGTGATATAAGATTATATAGACACGGTCTACTTTTGGGAGACTTTCTTTGATGTTGATCTAAATAAGATTTTACCAACTAAGTTAGGTGACATCTACTTACCAATAAAAAAAAAACATATATATATATATACACGCAGATTAACTGAACCGATATACTAGTATTGAGAAGAGAGTGAGAAAACGGACCTGGTACAAGGAAGCAGGGTAAGTAACACCTTCATAATCATAGATTGTATCATTGAGATGAACAGAATTAACAGCAGGTTGATCAGTAATCCAGTGAGATGAAATGACCAAAATAGCCTTTGGTTTCTTAGAATAGACATTTTCTTTCCAACTTTTAAAGAATGAATGTAGTGGATGTACCTCTTCTATTGTCAACTTTGGGCAACCATGTGTTATGAAGAACGTTTCTTTCATCTTTTCTTCTTCACCCATTTTTCCACTTGAAATTAATTGAATTCACTAAAAAAAATTCTTCAATTCCTTTGATTTATGAAGCAAAAATTGTACTAACTCATTAATTTGTTTTGTGTATTAGTTCAAATTAATTTTTTTCAAGTCTTTTTAAATTTGGTTTAAGTGGTAATTATTGTTGGAATGTTAACATCAATTTTATAGTTCTATAATTACATGGAGTCAGTATTCTAGATATGAGCTGTAGAATATTGGGGTGTGTACTATGACAACTAAACAATAATATTGTAACACTTTCCTACTTAAAGTTGACCAAATAATTGTTGGTTTTAGGTAATCAGAAAACTTTAAAACCAAATATAAATCAACAATTATTGGATGCATTATACATTTATACTCCATAGTCTATACGAGATATGAGGCTACAGCAATTAGCTAGTTCGTAACTACCTCGTTTTAAGTTATACAAGCTAAGAGACGCACACAATGCGTGCGTGTGCAATATAAGTAATCTACCAAGCTCGATTTTTTTTTTCCACAATATTTAAAAAAAAAAAAAAATATTAGTAGGTTTAAGAATTGTTGATAAAATATAATTAAAAAAAAATTCTGTTGATGATGTCATGTAGGCTAAACAATAGAATTTGATTTTTCTTGAAAAATAATTTTTTTTAAAAAAAAAAGAAAAAAGAAAAGATGGAAGTTTTTTTTTTTAAAACTAAAGATGGTAGTTTTTTTTTTTTTTTTTTTTTTTTTGAAACAAAAGATGGTAGTTTTTAAAGATAGTAGTTACATTTTTTTTTTAAAGATGGTAATTTTTTTAAGGAAAAATTACCCGGATTAATCCGACCTTTTGCCCGTCCGCTGAAAATAATCCCACCTATCGATTATTTTTTAATAATCCCACCTTTACCCCCCGATCTTTTCTATTGCTCCCAGTTTACATGAAACCGACTAACAGGGTAAACAGTTGTGACGTGGACTTGGGTATTTAATTTTCCCTCTCTTAAACATGACAGGTCATCTCTCTCCCACCCACCCTCTGTTATTTCTGAACTTTCTCCCTCCCTCTTCATAACTTCTTACACAGAGCAATTAAAATTGGGTTTGAAGTAGATCAAAAGCCATAATTGAAGCTTCAACAACTATCGTACCTTGCAGTAAAGTCTGAAACTTCCATTTTTGGCGGAATTGCGACAGTTAAACCCTAAATTTCGCCATTTTAGGTAAGGTACTAAACCCTAACTTTTTCCTGTAATTTGCGATTCATTGCGTCTAAATTTGGAAACCTAATCAATTGAACTGGAAGTTGATGAATTTATGCTTGTAATTGCAATGTATTTGTTCAATATGGTTGTGAATTGTTGTTTTGTTGGCTAAAAATTTGCGCATTATGTGTTTGTTAATGTTAGTGGTGTATGATTCTTAAAGTCTGGGTTTTTATTGCGTGCTTTTGGTGGTTGTTGTATGTTGATTGTAATTTAGTGCATGTTAATTTAGGTATGGGTAAGATTACCTTGAAAATGTGGCATGGAGGTGTGTTTGAGACTGGTAACAATGGGCAGTTGCGCTATAGGAATGGGGAGGGGAGAACATTTAGCATAGACCCAGATGAACTTTGCTCCTTTTATTTGGTTGAGTTGGTTATGAAGTGTGCTAAATATGATGGGAGGATAAAGGGGTTTTTATACTTGGTTCCTGGGTTGAGTATGGTGGATGGTTTGAGGAAGGTGACAGATGATGAAAGTATGAGGGATATGATTCAAGTTGCAGAGAAGTACAGGGGGGTGGAGGTATATGTTATGCATGATGACAATGACCCAATACCCTTCCCCCCACAGTTACAGGCTTCTGCCAAAAAGAATCAACCCAAAACAGTCATGCAAAAAAAACTACCAATAAATAGGGGACCACAAATTAGATGTAGTCCAAGAAAGAAAAGTCAGCCTTTGACAATTAATGAACCTACCCAAAAAGCCCCTGACAGCTCACTAAAGCCAAAAACAGATGAGTTTAAAAAAGATTCCCCCACTGTTGAGTTAAACAAAGATGCTCCCACTGAATCTGTTCCCACTCCACCCACCAACACCTTATCCAACCAAAGCTCTTTTAGAGTTAAATATGTTATAAACCCTAGTTCACCAACTGCAACAACTCTCCCCACTCTCTCTTCTCTCATAGCACCCTCAAACACCCAAACTGACCAGTACAGTCATATGAGTGGGAAGATTCTAGGCCAGATAGCCCCATCCCAATTAATGACCTGATTCCAGATTATAGCACTGAGAGTGACCATGAAGACCCTCCATACAACCCACTGGTTGACAAGGGCAAGGGAGTGAGCTCAAAGCCTTTCTTTGGAGAGGTTTACTCAGATCATAGTGATGAGGATGTGGAGTCAGATGGGGAGCAGGGAGCAGATGTTGATGGTGATGATTTAGAATTAGAGGTTGAAGGTTTAGAGGAGTTAGAGGAGGAGTATGAGAGGGAACATGAAGAGATCTTGGATGAAGATCTACAATATCAGTCTGATAGTGGAGATGAGGAGTACAATATAGCTAGGCAGAGGGTTAGGGATACAACTGCCCAGCTAGTTGACATTGCAAGGAAGATACAATTGGAGGCTGCTAGGGGTTTGAGCATACAAGAAGTTGCTGAGAACAAGGAAGAAGCTGGGGAAAGTGCAGCAACTGGGGCTCAGAGTGATTATGAAGAAAGTGATGAAGAAATTCATACCCCTCCCAACAGTGGTGATGAAGAAGAGTTGATTCCAGGGAGGAGAAGAAGGTTAGGGCTTTTAGTGTCTAAGCATACAGAATTTAGCACATTTGTTTGGAAGGTTGGGCAGAAGTTTGCCAACAGAGAGGACTTCAAGGATGCAGTTGCTAAATATGGAATACTTCAGGGCAGAGATATGTTTTTTGTTGTGAGCAACAAGCAAAGATCTCAGAGATTGGGTGTAAGGTGCATAGAGAGCTGTCCTTTTTATGTGTATGCATCCTGGGATACAAGAAGAGCAACATTTGTGGTGAAGACAGTGAAAGGGGAACACACCTGTCAGAGAAACATGAAGAGAAACAGGCAGCTCAAATCTAGTTGGGTTGCAAAGCAGTTCCTGGATGTCTTCAAATCTAGGCCACATTGGCCTGCAAAGGAGATACAAGAGTGTATAAGGAAAGCTTACAAGATGTTGGTGACCAGAGACTTTGCCTACAAGGTGAAGTACAATGCTCATAGGTTGTTACATGGGTCAATGCATGACCACTACAACAAGCTTGGAAGGTACTTGAAAGAGATTGAGAACTGCAGCCCAGGGACAGAGATTGAGCTTGTAACTGAACCATCAAAACAAGGAGACCAACCTGTATTTCAAAGGTTGTTCATTTGCTTTGAGGGGCTTAAAAATGGGTGGATACAAGGATGCAGGAAAGTGTTGGCAGTAGATGCATGCTTCTTAAAGACTTTCTTAGGGGGTCAGCTGTTGGCTGCTGTTGGAAGGGACAGCAATGACCAAATGTTTCCTGTCTGCTGGGCAGTGGTTGAAGGAGAGAATAAATCCTCTTGGGAGTGGTTCTTTAGGAAGGTAGCAATGTGCCTAAGTCTGGGAGAAGGGGAAGGCATCTCAATCATTTCAGATGAGCATGTGGTATGGACTTAACTTTGTACTCATTTATTGTTAAATAGTTTACATAGGCTAGTTTATGTTGTGTGCAAACTTTGACTTGGTTTTTATATTTTTTTTTGGCTTTTTTTTGTGCAAATGTAGAGTATTGTGAGTAGTGTCTCAATTGTCCTACCTAGGGCAGAACATAGACACTGTGCCAGACATATATTTGCTCACTGGCACAAGAAATATAGAGGAGATGAGATTAAATTGTTGTTCTGGGCTATTGCAAAGAGCTACAATGAAGCTGATTATGAAGAGAACATGGCTAAGCTTAGTTCTCTCAATGTTGATGCTGCCAATGACTTCAAGCTGCATAGGCCTCAGTTGTTTTGCAGAGCTTTCCTCAATCCTGCTATCAAAACAGATGCAATAACTTCCAACATTGCAGAGACATTTAATGGTTTCATCATTCAAGCAAGGACCAAACATTTGCTATACATGTTAGAAGAAATCAGAACTTCACTGATGCAAAGGCTGGTAGTGAAAAGGCAGGCCATGATGAAAGCTACTGGTGTGCTCTGTCCAAGGATTCAAGCCAAGTTGGATTTTGAGAAGACAAAGGCTGCTGAATGTGAAGTGTAGCCTTCTTCTGAAAATAATTTCAATGTTAGCTACATATTGGATCAATTGGTGGTGAGGTTGGAAGAAAGGAGCTGTACTTGTAGAAAATGGGACATGACTGGCATCCCATGCTGTCATGCTGTTGCCTGCATCTATTTTGTGGGAAAGGAGCCTGAGTTGTATGTGCACTCATCATATTTCAAAGACACTTACATGTCAGTTTATGCAGGTACAATAACTGAACCATTTCAACATTTGTGTATTACTTTGTTAGTGTATGTGTATGTGTCACATGTTACTTGTGTATGGCAGGCTCAATTCGCCCAATTCAAGGTGAAAGACACTGGCCTAAAGTGTCCAAATCAATTGCTCCACCACCAATCAAAATTGGCCGAGGAAGGCCAAGAAAAAATAGAATCAAAGACCCCCATGAGAACCCTAAGAAATCTGGTACAATGACCAGAGCAGGGATTGAGATGACTTGCTCACTCTGCCAGCTTAAGGGACATAATAAAAGAAAGTGCCCCAACAAGGACAATGTGCAGCCAACTGAACCTGCTCCAAAAAGGGCTAAAGGAAGGCCTAGAAAGGATGCTCCACCACCAACTCAGCCCTCAATAGCTAGTCAGGCTGTGCCATCTACACAAGCTAGTCAGGTTGTGCCATCTGCACCCCAAGGACCTAATACAAGTCACTACAATCAAACAGCTCAACCCACCATACTAGGTAGAGGGGGAAGAATGATAAATATGAGAAGGGGCTCTAGGGGTGGAAGGGGTAGCGGAGATGGTGCTGGGAGAGGTGTTGTTACTGGTGGGAGAGGGGCTACTGCTGCTGGTAGAGGAGTGGATGCTGGGAGTGGTGTTGCTGCTGGGAGAGGCTCTGCTGGAAGAGGTGTTTCAAGTACCGCAGGCTCCAGCAGTGGTGGTGCAAGTGGGAACAGGGGTGCTGCAAATGGGACCAGAGGAAGGGCAAGGGGTGGCTCAAGGGGCAGGGGAAGGAACCAGGTGGGTTTTTGTTCTCATACATCCCTCAATTAGATCCTAAACTTGTTTATGGTGTGTACTTATTTCCTTGAATTTTTTGTGTTTTGTTCAAATTCCACAAGGTGTAGGTATGTACATTGCACCTGATGGATCAGCCCACACTAATCAAAGAAGGACAAGGTCAGCCATGGACTAGTTTCAGTGCAGTCAAACAAGCCAAACCTCCACTTTGCAACAAGGACCAACTCAATAGTTTCATGTCACTCATTAGACTTAACTATGTTTATATTATACATTTGGATACAGTCTTTTGATCATGTTGGGTGTGCTAATTCCTACAGCAATTACACCCAATTCATGATGTATTTTGTGTATGAATGTTAGGCCAGACAATGTCACCATCTTTTGTTGAACTTATGCAGCTATGTGATTATGCTACATGTCTGAATTTCAAGTATTGTGCAAACAATTGTCAAAATAACTTTCATTAACTCATCAATGCATTGCTCATTACATAACAACTTGGTCTTTGCTCAATACATGTCACAAATGACCACAACACATTACTTAACCAAACTAAACTGACTTCACTTTTAACTACCTACAATCATTTGCAATACATCACAGTCATGCCTTCAAAATCACTATCATGAAAGCAAAGACAATCTAAGAAACCAACAGAGAAATGGAAAAATTCTTTTCATTCCTTGTAGCCTTCATCAATTCAATTCGAGTGTGGCAAAGCTCCATTTTGGTGTCATCTAATTCATCCTCTTTACTTCCCATTTTCTTCTCAACCTTCTTCAATTCTTCTTTAAGGAAATCAATCTCCATTTCCTTTTCAGCAACTTGAGTATCTCTTTCAAACACTTGAAATCGTAGGTCATCAACAACTTTGGGGTTAACATGAGCCCACTCAAAGAAGCCACAGTCACCATCCTGCAAAAAAAAATTAAAAAAACCCCAATTCAATTAGAATGAAAACCCTACATTCAAATCCCCAATTTAATTGGAGCAATTAACCTTAATTAATCACACACATAATGTCGCAATACACCTGGAACTTACAGGCCATCTAGGGCATCCATGGAACTTCAACCCCACGTTCTCACCATTCTTAACCGTGCGTGTAATTGCTTCCAAACCACACCTGCACTTCATTTTTGACGCAACCAAGCTGTAATTCCTTGACGAAGTAGAACTACTTGACCCATTATGCCTCCTACTAGCCATTTTAGATAGATTTAACAAAGAAGAAATTTAATTAAGAGAAGAAAATCAGAGGGGGAGGTGTTTTTTTAGAACAGAGAACGAAGAAGGAGAAAGCAAAATTGTTGACCTGGCAATTTTTAAAAGGATTGTAACCGTTGGTAGCCACGTCATCCCAAAACCGGCTACAATAGGTAAGGTAACCTGTAGGGACCAATAGAAAAGATCGGGGGGTAAAGGTGGGATTATTAAAAAATAATCGATAGGTGGGATTATTTTCAGCGGACGGGCAAAAGGTCGGATTAATCCGGGCAATTTTTCCTTTTTTTAAATGAGAGGGGTATTTTGGAAAAGTAAAATTTATCACCAAAACCCCCTTTTTACGTCCACCATTGAACAAGAGAGTAGTTGTATTAATCTTGAACTAAACTATGTTGAATAATGTGAGAGTTCGTGATGGATCACTCAAAACAACAAATTGATTCAATTCCAACTAACTCGTTATTGATATAAATTACTTAGGATTATCTTCATGCATCAAGAAATACACATAATTTTCTTGTATGTCCAACAATGTGCACCAATCTACTTTGGAGCAAAGTCATGCACTAATTTTATTATTTTTCAACATTGAAGAAAATAGCCAACAAAATTAAAATAAAAATTACAATTACTAAATATTTATACAAGAAAGTTAAATGGAAGTGAACTTGTAGGAGCCATGTTTCAAGGAATTATCAGAAAACCAACTGCTATGAATAAGCTCTGCCTTACAATCTTCACCAGCAGCTCCAATTGCAACATGTAATGGATAAAAATGCTCCGGCATTGGATGTGCTAATTTCCAATTTGGTGCTTTGGTTTCACATTCATTCACTTCATCATACTTTCCATTTATTAGAGTTGTTTCAAGCCATGAGTTAAACTCTGCAGCCCAAGGAGCAACTTCATCATAATGAGGTGTATCATATGCAGGGTGTGTCGCGCTCCCAGAACCAATGATGAGTACACCATCATCCTTGAGAGGAGCCAGTGCGCGTCCCAAGTTGAAGTGGTGTGTTGCATCCAAACTCGGTTGTACTGAGAGCTCACATACAGGGATGTCAGCCTCAGGGTACATCAGCATGAGAGGTGCCCATGTTACATGATCAAGTCCACGTTGTTTGTCAATGTGCACAGATTTGAACCCTGATTTAGCTAGAAGTTCCTGCACCTTTGCTGCCAATTTTGGAGCTCCAGGAGCCGGATACTTCAGCTGATAATTGAATGAAGAATTGTGTTATTTTCCTTACAATATATAACTTTGTTTATAAAGAACAATGAAGAGCATTGTTATCTTGTTACAAATATTTAAAGTTGCCTATATAAGCTTATAACATGACAAGTTTTTTTCATGTTAGATTCACATAATATTCAACAATTTTACCTTTGAGATGAATTTAGTCCAACATTAGCTAAAAGAGAGATGAATTTCTTTAGTTGTATAGCCCTCTAGGAAGAGCTAAGTAGTAACATAGACGAGGTTTGACCATATGTCTTATTCATAACGACTTCATCTAGTATTCAATAGTTTAACTCTATTATCGAAAATAGAGAAAAATAAAACACAAAAATGAAAAATAAGGCAAAAATAGAGAATTGAGAATGACCTGATATAAAGGAGCAGGGTAAGTAATGCCTCCATAATCATAGATAGTATCATTGAGAATTACAGAATTAACAACAGGATGATCAGTTAACCAGTGAGCTGAAATGACAAGAATAGCCTTGGGTTTTTTGGAATACACTTTTTCTTTCCAATTTTTGAAAAATGGGTGTAATGGGTGTAGTTCATCTGTTATTAACAATGGGTTTCCATGAGTTATGAAGAAGGTTTCTTTCATCTTTACTTCTTCACCCATTTTTCCAGATGAAATTATATGATTGATTTTCAGTTTAGTTATGATTTATATACAATAGCAAGTTTTTGATGCCTTCCAAATTATAAGATACAAAATTACAAATTAGCAGGTGGATTAAATGGAATCAGTCTTTAATTTATTTTTTGTTTGTTAATTTTCTTATTTTAATTTGAAATTAAATGTTATTTTTTGCATTCGTTCCTAATTAAATCATACTTTGTATGAAACTTGAATAATACTTTTTCCTTAAATAATAATAATAATAATAATAATAATAATAATAATAATAAAAAAAAAAAAAAAAAAAAGAAAGAAAGAAAAATCTTGAATAAAAACTATTGGAATGTTAACATCAATTCCACAGCAGCATATCATATCAAGCTAGTTGTATAATTCAACTTGATCTTTTTTACTTTTTTAGTAAAGATCGAGCAATTTAATATTGGAGTATGATTTGGACAAGTAATCATCTTGGTTTTGAATAATTATTTCATTGTATTAAAAGGTACCAAATTGGTTAATAAACAAATTCAACGACCATAGTTTTATAAATACAAAGAAAAAGACTTGTTATGAACAACTATCATTTTTATATCCTCTTAATTCAACATTTATTTTCAATTTTTGTAAACAAGGATTCAGTGATTTCAGTCTACTGTATTAGCAGTCATATCTAAACGGCAGAATTTCACTTCAAGGAAAACCCTTCAGATAATCAGATCTATTTACAGCAAACACAGATTGATGGCTCATGGATGAAGAAAACGATATACTCCGTACTTCATACAGGATAATAACAGTTCAAGCTTAAAGAAAGCTATTGTGTACCTAAAATTTTATAATCAATGAAGAATATAGTGTATAAAAATTGAGGAGCAGCACACTGCATAGCTCAATCAACATTACCAGCCAAGGTATTGGCAGTGGTGTCTCTAACTCTAAGGCATACAACGGACCTTTTCTCAATTCACGGTCAATCTTGTAATGGTTATTGATGTGTGGACTGTGGTTGATGTGGACTGTGAAGGGTAATAAGACTACTGCTAAGCAACTTAATGTGAAATGAAGACAAGTCATTCATATCAAGAACTAACTGGGAAGAATACAGCTTAAATACCTATAAATGAAAATCATAAATCATACAGCATGTACCGGAGCACTATTATATCATGATTCATGAATTTTATTCGGAGTAAAATGCCAAACTATAATTTGCTGTGTATAATCCATTTTTTCTCTATTATATTTTGTTGTGTTAGTACTTAGTAGAGTTTCTAACTTCCTATATTATAATGAAGCATCTGTATGGGTTTTCGATAATTACGTATGTACTTTCATACTTCGCATCAAATATCTCTCTCAATCATCTCGCCTTATTTCTGAACCTTCTCATGTAATAGCTGCAAAACAAATATGAAAACCCAACCTTAATGACAACATATAAATGCAATAATCAGATGCATTGCAATGATAGCTTTTATAGTTAACTATGCAACTTCCACTAAAAAGATATGCAAAAGTGAAACTAGGGGCAAAGAGGAACCAGGAGATAGGTTTCAAAATTTCCTATACTCCAACAGTCCAACAGCTCCAAATGCATAATTAACAGATAATATGAACTTGTATTATAATCATCTCTTATATGTATACACACTTTAACTTTCCATTTCCTAATTCAACACATCAACTACTTCAGTAGAACTGAAGACAATATGAAAGTGGTGCCATTATTGACACCTAACATTCCAAGGCATACATACGGCAACCAAGACCAGCAGAAATGCATCTGATTGTTTTTTAAAGTATTGGCGATCCTGTTAGCTAGAGTTTACAGTAACTTATCAAAAATCTAAATCACAAGTATTCCTGCATGCACAGAAAGCATTACAGATCTGTAAGATAAGATGTGTGTGACAAATCTTTTCATATTTCATGTTCCATATACTTTAATAGAACATACTGATAAAAGAGAAGGCACATTTTAATGGAATAATCATGAACATGATGATCCTGCATTCTTTACATAGAGAAGTCATCACTTGAGTGAAATTATGCTAGGGAAAAAAGGTGAGATGAACTGAGGTGAGGGATTGTCCCCTCGATTATCTGCTTTTGAGATGAAGATGAGATGAGAATAGATGTTAACCCCCTAGGTTAAGGACTAATGGATGACCATAGACCATCATACTTTTGGCTTTGATAGCCACAAGAGAGAGATAAATAATCATTTGAAATTTTGAATCCTAGATGTATAGATTTTGGCCAGAGCCCTTGCTTGTAAGAGGAGCAGTCGTTCACATTCCTTAGAGCTAATGAGGGCTGTGAGTTATCCTAGCTTAGGTGCCTCAGGGAGTAAAGGTTATGTGTCTTAAGCATGCCATTCTAATTCAGCTATTTAAGTCGGACTACGAAATGACTAGAGAGTCGGGTCTTCAACACATGACTACAGAGTTCAGAACTAAGAAATGTGGCATCTAGGCTTTGAAGCCATGCACTGCATACGCTACCACTACATTACTACACAAAGCATAAGGCATAAGCTTTGGCTCAACCAATTAACCCTAGAAGTTAGCAGATCCTCTAAAGAAACAACATAAGCTTAGCTCTATGCAAACCCTTTCAGCAATAATGCAGAATTTGAGGGTGGTGGCGGCAGCATTTTAGGATTTCATCCAAGGTAAGCACACGCATTTATAATTCTATGCTAGTTAATTTGACAGTACATTCAATTTTCAAATTCTGAAGCAGCACAACTGTACAAGTTTTCCTCAGCAATGTACATGAGTAAATTTTGTTCTTTAGATTGTATGGTTTAAAATGTAAGTCTGAAGTATGAATTATGAGTAATGCTGTCCATTTATCAAATGAAAAATCAAACCTTATGTATTATTATGGAGAGTACAATTATGGATCAAGCATTGGACATGCTCACTAACCAGTTAACTCCAGGCAAAAAGCAAATCTGAATTGTGTCAAAACTTCTTCACCAACTTGAAATGCAGAAGCAGACTAAACTAATTGAACGCAAAGAGCTGATAATTGCAACAAGAACATAAGCCATGCACCATATGACAGCTGACAAGATTCTCGAAACATCTGAATGTGCCATGCAAATCTGACATGCAAACAGCATACAAAGTGGTCAAGTAAAGCAAATGAGTAAACAAACATGGACTGCTATCCATCACCCCCCCCCCCCTACCAAAGAGAGATAAAGAATGACAGCTTGATTCTATGAAATCCATATAGTCCCTAATTCAATTATGTTAGGCAAATCCATATTCATGAACTGCAATTCTTTCATGTTACGCAAAACAAATTTCATGAATTGCAATTCTTTCATTTGGATCTAGTCAGACCAAGTAAATGGAAGAGGGAGGGGAAACATCAGCACATCACAATTTCAGAAGTAAGTGATGCTGAAATGAGAAAACAAGATCTCCTTTGAAATGAAGAGTACACTCTCTCCAATTTTTTTCACCCATTAGAATATTAGATTACCATACTTCCATTGATTGGCCCAATGATCCTCACGACCCCACTCCATAATTTCTCCGTGAAATAGATATCCTAACATCACCATCAACTCATCCATTCCCAGTATAACCAATTCTTCATTCCCTCTACAGTACATGTAACCTTGAATTGTGTCTTGAACTCTTAAAGATCAAACAGTAGAATGTTCAAAAATCAAGGGAATGGTAATGTGCTAATCAGCTAGAGTACCCAACGCAATTCATCCTCACTACCAGATTCAAAGCTACATTCCCTATATAACTAATTCCGCTCAACTCATAGAATATTCAGAACTCAAGGAAATGGTAATATGCTCATTAGCTAGAGTCCCCAACAGGCAAACACAATGTATCCACACTACCAGAAAGCTCTTTCCTACATAACTTTCGTCAACACTAACAGCCACACCACATAGTAGAACCATAGCCACCCAGTACTCGAAATCCATTAGCAGTGGCAAACATAACATATTCTACACACTATACTCACATACAAACTCATTATCATTTCCGTAGTTTCGACCACACAATACTATTCTAACTCTACAAAAAAGGCAATTAAACTGGGTCAAAAAACTTAAGAACAATGCCAACTTCCACCATCAACTTTACAAGGGACTAAAAACACACATTTCCCAAACAAATAAAATGTGCAATTACTAATCTACAACTCTTTCCAGGATATCTTATTGTCACCCTACATCAATTGAACAACCACCAATCAACTCCCAAGCTTTTCAACACTTCAAAATAATGCTAAGGATCCTAAATTTCCAGAAACAGACTTAAATTCAATTCAATTAATGGCATTTCATCACAATAATCAATCAAAAAATAAACCCCAGATGAAAATACCAAAATCTAATTCATAATTTTTTCTTCAACATTAGAAAAAATCGCCAAATTTTTCCCTTGTTCTTGTTTTGACTATAGTCAAATGCCAATTTCAGGCCTCCATTGTTGAATTAAACAACAAAAAAATAAAAACCCAATAAAATATGAGTGAGTTGATAATTATACATCCTCAATTTAATGTAAAAAAAATACCCAAACATGAAAAATAAAAGAGCAGAAAAATGAGGAGAGAGAAAATACCAGGGGTTTAAGAAAAAGACTGAAATCTGAAAGAAATCAGAGGCAGCAAACAAAGCTTGAAAATCGGCATTCACACATCCTTTACTACGCGATCCCTTCCTTTGGTAAGGTAGCCCAATGCCCATACAAACAAAATTAAAATAATAGGAGAGAGAAACTCAAGGAAATTTCGGCGATGAAGTAGACTTTATTATTCTATCATAAAATAATTGGAAATTAAACACGATGTTTTTTTTTTTTTTTTTTTGTAAATCTTCAACCAACACTATTAAAAACAAAATCCTCAACAAAACAAAGGAAATTTTATGCACTTACATTTTTTTTTTCCCTTCTATTTTTAAATTTGAGTACGTCATACACAAATTCTTGATTAAAACGGATTTTCATTAATAATACTATGAAACAAATAAAGTGTAAGTTATGATAAAACGGGTTAAAGTTATCATAAAAATACCTTTTTATACTACAAAAGTTACTATTTTTATAACAAAACTTTCTCGTCAAAAAAAAAAAAAAAAAAAAACTTTACCCTTAAAAAATATTTATAATATATTAGATTAATTATATTCCGTATTAGTTTTCAAAGCATTTATTTATTAGAAATTACACATTAACATACAATCAAACTTAAACAAATTTAAAGTTTCCCTTAACGAGATTAAAGTTAACATAAAAAATTTCAAAGTTATCCTTAAATCGTACTCCCTCCGTTTCATATATTAGTCTCATATACTATTTTGGGTGTTTTAAAAAGATCCACCCATATTGAATATATTTCATTTATAACTTGATTTGTTTGGAATTAATTGATTTTGGATTGATGACATGACTCCAAGTAAGGAAATTTTTACCTTAAATTATGCAATTATGACTTGTGCTTTCCTAATAAAAAATCAAAAAAGTTAAATAAAGTAAATTAATTATGAATTATGCTGTACTTTAATGTTAGATTCCAAATATATTTCTTTTTTTATTTTATGTGATTAATTCCATACGGAACTAATATTATAAAACAGAGGGAGCATTACAATAAAACTAGTGTAAGCCCATCTTACACAAGACTTATTGCTTGACAAATTATTGTGTCTATATGAGTTGAAATTTAAATTAAGTATTTTTCGGATCTTTTTTTTATTCAGCTTAGATCGAGTGACGTTTTGACACTACTCTTGTGGGCATACACGTGATTGGCATTATGGGCTTTTGCTTCTACTATGTGGTGCAACCAGCTTGGCCCATCTATATCATACAGCCCTTATTTTTAGTGTTTATAAACTTATAAAGTACTAAAAAAATCCTACAAAAATATATAAGTCTCTAAAATGTGTCTTAGGGGTTGTTCACATTTATTTAATTTCAGTTCATTTCAGCTCAGCTCTAATTATTTCAGTTCAGTTCAGCTCAGCTCTAATCATTTCAGTTCAGTTCAGTTCAGCTCCAATCAGTTCAGTTCAGTTCAACTCTTAATTTTCCTCTCTCATAAAATATTCATTTCAGCTCAATTCAGTTCAGTTCAACTCCAATCAGTTCGCTTCAGTGAATGTAAAAAAGCCCTTATCCATTCTCCGTTCTTCTTCATTTAATCTGGTTTGACTTTAATATTATTTATATACTCTATTTATGGGATGATTTTACAGTAGTCGTTTGAAAAATGACTACCATATTATTTTAATAGTATACAATATGATTGGTTTATTTTTTTCACCTTATAAAATGGTCACAATTAGTCTTATTAATTATTATATCTACTATGCATACATATTTATTGAAAATTTTTATCCAATATATAATAATTTTTTTCGAGAAACTATAAAATAAGAATAAAAATTACATAAATGTTACTAAAATTTTGATAAATAAAAAAAATGTTGATAATACTATTTTATACCTAATATTAAGTAAAATAATTAATTATCCGGAAAAAAATATATCAATTATAAACTTTATAATCATGAAAACATTATGGTAGTCATATTTCAAATGACTACTGTAAAATTTTCACTATTTATGTTTGACTATCTAATGTGATTTACTTATTTGGTTAACTTGAGAGTTGAGAGTTATATTTGTAGGATATTTTTTTTTCATGAAATATTATACTAACTAAAGGCCTGTTCACATTTATTGAACTGAGCTGAACTGAACTGACCTGATTGAAGCTAAACTGAACTGATTGGAGCTGAACTGATTGGAACTGAAATGAACTGAACTGAAATGAATATTTTATGAGAGAGGGAAATTAGGAGCTGAATTGAACTGAACTGATTGGAATTGAACTAAACTGAACTTAACTGAAATTAAGTAAATGTAAAAAGGCCCTAAGTAGTTCTTTAGTTGTCATAAAAAAAACTTATTCATGAAAATTTTGAGTGACCAAGGGAAAATTAGGTAATTTCTCATATTTTCTGATATGTTCTAATTTTCATGAATTTTCAATTTCTTAACTATTTTTTGCTAACCAAAAAACTACCCGACCTGAAAATAACCCTAGACCCGAGTTGACCCGAATATTTGAGACCCGTACCCGAACATTAATCGACCTAGAGACGACCCGACCCGAATGTAACCCGTAAATTATTGACCTGAACCGAACCCGACCTGAACCGAAATTGACCCAAACACGTTTTAACCCGTTAAAACCCAAATTCAACCCGACCTGCTACAAACCCGACTCCAATTTCAACCCGACCTGTTACATACAAACCCGACCCGAATCAACCCGACTTGTTATTGAATCAATATGTATAGGTCGTTATCTCATGTTGGTATTGGAACGGAAATTGAATCCTAACTCTATTCCTTCGATATTTCACTTTGAATTTTAAGAGGTTAGTTTCACAACATGTTTTTAGGGACGAATTTCAAGGACAAAACAATTGAGAAATGTGACATACGGTTTTCTATGAAATTAAAATTCAAGATGGGCATTGTGCCACATGAAATAACTAAAATTGAAAAAAATGGTTATAGAAATCAAGAAACACTAAAATTACTAAAAATTAAACACACTTTCTTAAAATTGTTTTACTAAAAAATAATCCAAAAAGAGATTATAACCCTCAAATTATTGGCTTGAACCCGCAAATTATTGGCTTGAACCGTCGACTCGAACCCGAGAATGACCCGACTTGATTATAACCCGCAAATTATTGACTTGAACCGAACCCGACTTGTACCCGAGAACGACCCTAACTCGTTCAAACCCGTAAAGGCCCGAATTTAACCCGACCTATTTTTCACCCGACCCGAATGTAACCCGACCCATTTTTCACCCGACCCGACTCAAGCATGACCCAACCCAAACCCAACCCGCATATATTCTGACATTAACCCGTATTGACCCAACCCTAGATGACCCGACTCACACTTACCCGACTCAAATCCGACCCGTTTACCCGAATTGACAACTCTATGCAACACTATGTCACTATGTGTTATTTCTGTCTCTATCTTTGTCAATAAATGTGTAAATTGATGTGCACAAATCTGACTTGGTGTCTTAATAAAAGTAACTTGAAGAATTTGGGACAATTATTAGACACGAATACCGAATGTGCTTATTTGGAATACCGAATGTGCTTCTTTCTCCTTGTGTTCTTGAGGAGTTTCTCAATAAGTAGCTTCATATTTGCTAATTCCTCGATGGTGATTGCTTTAGTCGTCATACCATTTATAACGACAGTCTACTGCTTCATTCGTTTGCTCTTGAGAGAAATCTTGGAATGTGTTAAACCTACAACAAGCTAGCTCAAAGTATAAATAAAGATTTATTTTTTTTAGTATTGAAGGTTTATTAAAAAAAAAAAAAAAAAAAAAAAAAAAAAAAAAAAAAAAAAAAAGATTGAAGGTTAAACACTTAAACTATGGGCAAGTTATTTTTATTTGATTATATACTAGTTTTTAAGAAATAATTGTTAAAAATAACTCGTTTACCGGTCTTTTAAAAATAAAACAACCTTTTAATTACTCTAAAATAAAACGATAGAGAGTATTAGAAATGCATCTGCTCAATAAAAAAATCCGCAACAATAATATATAGGAAAAATTGTCAATAATAACACAAATTGAGCGGTCCGCTAAAAAATAAGTCAATTTTTTAATTATTTTTGAATAATACAAACTTTGAGGGTTATCCGCTTTAAATAAGTATTTTACCTACAACTTAATTATTTGGCTGGTTAATTTTTTATTTATTTATTTTATGAAGTTGTTTAATAGTTTTAAAAAATTATACAATGTTACGAGTTTCATATAACAGGTTCATAAGGTAACTAACCAGTTTTAATTTGTTTAAAGCATATACCCCTCAAAGTTTGTATTATTCAAAAATAATTAAAAAATTGACTTATTTTAGACGGATTGTTCAAAGTTTATATTATTTTTTACAAGTTTGATTATAAGATCAACTTTTCAATCTTATTGACTATTACTTCTAGATAGCCTTGAAAATACATCTTATTTTACAACAGTATTAAATTAGCACCCATTTTTCTTTCATCATAATAATCCTCGTCAATTTCTTATTTGCTGGCCTGTCAAATGGTGAAGATACAAACTATATATAAAGTATTCTCGGCTCCATTCTCTTGCGGCCAAATTAAAAACGTCCCATACCCGTTTTGGGGAGGGAATCGGCCTCAAATTTGTGGTATCCCAAACTTCGGGCTCAATTGTGGTAGCGATGATAAAAAAAAATAAATAAAAAAAAAATACCCCACTATGAATTTTGCTCATAACTGATATATTATGTTTAGTGTACTTAATATTGTTACGTCTTCACACACAATGTTGGTTTCCCTAGATAATTTAATTGAATATTGTTATTTGTTTGACACAAAAGAGTTATCATTGCTTCCCAATTTATAGCTAGCCAAAAATTATACGGAGTAAGATAATATACTTGTACTATGGTTAAGCTAGTTGCGTCTCTAGGTACCATCCTTACCACTCTTTTAATTACTCCAACGATGAAGACGGTGCCATTCGTAGTGTTTACTACTTTGCAGGCCCTTCGGTGCCTTCGGTGCCATCAGACACGGGTAAATCACTAAATCGTTGTCGTGTCGTGCTCGTGCTCGTGAAGCAACAAGATTTATGTTGCGGTAAGCGAGAGAGGGTTAGACGAGCTTAGTAGCACAAATAATGTCACTATACGAAGTATTTTAACCACGCCAATTAAGATGGAGTACATGGCCAACTTCACTGCTTGTTCTAAATGCCAAGAGTCTAGTGGAAGATGTGGTTCATCGCCTTCTTTAGACGAGTTTGTATGTTATTGCCCAGATGGACCTTGGTCGTGAGGTCGTTAGCATGTTCACAATCAGGTACGTGCCACCTGTTTCAAAATAAATGCGACAATTATCCTATTCACATACGCTAGTTTAACACTTTAACCAATAAGCATATATAGGAACTAAATTTAGGTTATTGGGTTACTTCAAAAAAAAAATTTAGGTTATCGAGTATAGGAGAGACCACAATAAAATATGGGAGACAACTAAAACATTTTTATCTACGTGTGTCAATTTAACCAAGCTCTCCTCTTATTTAGTTTATGGAAGTAGCTAAATAACAATAGAGAATAAACTTGAAAGAGATGAATATGGCCCGGTGAACGTAGCATATAATATTAGTGTTGTCCTTGATGTTTTGATGATAACACTAAGTCAAATAAATGAACTAATGCCTCGATAAGTTGTGTAGTTGTTTACTATAAAGTTGCAGGACTAATTCGAGGCAAAGGAACAGGAGTGTTTAGGGTAATTTTACCCCACCACGTGGTCCAATCAGAGGATGACACGTGTCAGCCTCGGGATGGCCCAAAGTGGACCAATCCCCGCTTGACACGTGTCACTCCAGAAATCAAGGGAAAAGGCGGCCTTCAGGCCCAAATCCCGAGAAAGCCGGAAAACGGCACAGCCCACCAATGATTAGGGTTCAGTGACCTAATCAGGGGCACAAATCCCAAAGACCCTATAAATAGGGAGATGTCCCTCTTCTTGAGGGCGCGTTTTACCATTTATTACACATTTTACTCTTTGATAGAGACATCCTGAGCTTGGAATCTGAGCAGAACCCCACCTAAATTTCCGCACCTTTTTCTCCCTTCAAGTTTCTAACTTGTGCGTTGGAGGCGGAGCACCACCCAACCGGTGTCTCCGTTTGTTTTGCAGGTACAGCTCACTCCGGATCAGTCTTCGTGTTGTAACTCTCCCGAGGGACAAAAACACCCAAAACATTTGGCGCCGTCTGTGGGGAGAGTACCTCGAAGATGGTTCAAGAGTCTGTACCACCCCCTAACCGTCTGGGCGAAGACCCAGAAGTCTTTACAGACCATGAGGATGAAGATCCTCAAGTCGAAACCTTTACAGCCGAAGACGACTCTCTCAGAATCAAGCGCATCCGGCCCAGAGTGACTCTGGAGCGGGGTGCCTCCCAGGCGGGTGCAAGTAGACCCCCTGGGCAGCCGGAAGGGGAAACCCATGCGGCAGCTGGATCAACGCCTGTCACCCGAGATGAGCTCATGAGATTCATGACAAGTTTCAAGGGTGAAATTAAAGAGCTGATCACCCAGAGCCGGGCTGGCCCAAGTAGAGGTCATTCGGCCAAGAAGACTCCTCTGGAAAAGGGGAAGTCAGTCAAAGATCGGCAGCCCACTCCTCATCCAAAGGAGAAGGCTGTCGGGACCATTGATTGGTCTAAAATTCTTTTTCCTAAGGGGAATAATAATAACCCCCGCCGGCCTCAACAGCCGGTGAGAAGTAAGAAGTCATCTCTTGATGCCCGGGAGATCATCAACCGGAAGAAAAATCAGCAGCTGTCTGAGTCGGCTTCCACGTCGAACTTTCCTGACAGCTTTAACAATACCTCTGTCGGGAATGCATCTTCCTTGCATGAGAGTCAGACAGGCGGTAATACCGTCCATTCTAGCCCTCATATGATTGGAGCTGTACCGTATGTGCCTACTCAGGTCTACGACCAGTATCCCCCTCATTTCATGCAGCCGACCCTCTTTGGAGGTCAGGCGGCATACTAAAATGTCCAACCACTGGACTGGCAGCTTCGTCTGCTTCGCCTGGGTGAACAACCTTCTGCGTTCACCCGGGAGATAACCGAGGCGGCACAACCGTCCAAGGTTAAGAATGTGTTGGTTGGTACCTATGACGGTACCACCAATCCGGAAGACCATCTCATGGCTTATACCAACCTCATGTATCTGCAGGGGTTGGATGATGCCACTTGGTGTCGTTGCTTCCCGACTACATTGAAGGGCATCGCCCAACAATGGTTTGGTAATATGCCAGCCGGGTGCATTGAAAGTTTTAGGAAGCTTGCCTTCCTATTTGCTTCCAACTTCTCAATGAACATCCCTGCTAAGAAAACAAGCTTGGACTTGAGCACCATTAAGCAGGGGGAGAGAGAAGGGCTACGCTCTTATGTCAGGCGGTTCAATCTGATTAGAATTCAGATTCAAGGACCGTCTGATGAGGTAGCTTTTACAGACTTTTTCAAAGGTCTGAGAGACGGGTCAACTTTTAAATTCGACCTAGTCAGAAAAGGGGCTTTCACCTTACAGGCGACCCTGAGGGAGGCGGAAAGCTACATTCAAGCTACCGACCTCTGCTCGCTTGGCAGCCAGTCGGACTCAAAGAGGTCCGACAAGCAGAAAGACAGTCGGCCTGCCCAGCCGGCCAAAAAGAAAGAAGACAGCAAGAAGAGAAAAGAAATCTGGGCGGTTAGTGATTCTGATCAGCCGTCCTAGAAGAAGAAGAAAGAGTTTAAACCGTACGTCCCCAAGTACGAGTTTAACAAGGACTGCAATTCCATCCTCATGGAAATTAAGGACCGGCTGTCTCTAAAGAAGCCGAATCCAATGAAAAGTTCCATTCAATCAAGGAACAAAAATAAATTTTGCCAATACCATGAGGAAGTTGGCCATGACACCAACGACTGCTTCAGCCTTCAAAGAGCGTTGGACCGTCTGGCTGACAAGGGAATGCTGAAGTCCTACATTTCCAAGTCCCCAGCCAGGGCAAAGAAGAAGAATAAGGGTTAGTCCTCCAAGACTACCCCCCAGCCTGCTAGTAGCTCGGATACCGACAAGGAGCCGGTCTACACAATAGCAGGCGGGTTCTCCTGTGGTGGCCTTACCATCTGGAGCACCAAGAGCCATCTTCGAAAGATGGACAAGGATGATGATGAGCAGGCGTCTGCAAGCACCTCCTTCCCAGACGTCTTGATCACTGAGAAGGACAGGGGCAGTGTCCGCCGTCCGCATGATGACCCGGTCGTCATTGAATGTAAGGTCGCCAACCAGCTGGTTGGACGGATCCTTATTGACACCGGCAGCTCATCCGACATCATCAGCCTCCGGTGTCTGCAAAAGCTGAAATACAATGTCAGCAGCATGCATCCGGTCACCCACCCCTTGGTTGGTTTTGGGGGTGGGATGGTCTACCCAGCCGGAAGAATTGACTTACCCATCCGGCTGGGAGAGAAAGGCCAGGGACGACATATTGTCGTCAGATTTTTGGTCGTTGAGGAGTTAACCGCCTACAACATTATCCTTGGCCAGCCGACCCTCAACGTAGCCAAGGCAGTAATCATCCCGTATCTCATGCTCATCAAGTATGAGAGGGATGACAGCACTGTTGGTTCCCTAAATGGGGATCAGAAAACGGCCCGAGAGTGCTATCTCTCAGCCGTCAGAGACACTGTGGCCCCAGGCGGTCAGGAACCAATAGACCTTGACAATGTCAAGGATGCCGACCCAGCGCCTGCCTCACCAGCAGCCGGGAAGAAAAGAAAGGCACCTCTGCTGGTGGAGGTAAAGAAAGAGAAGAAATAGCAATCACTGACCAGTGAACGGTCAGATGAGCTCCGTCCCCAACCGGCTGGTGAACATATTGATATACCTATGAACGACAGCCGTCCGGAGCGTACCGTGAAGGTTGGGACGGTTGCTTATGCTAAGTTGGGTGCAAACTTGCACCTTCTGCTAAAAGAATTCAAAGACATTTTTGCCTTTGAAGTGGAAGAGATGCCACGCGTCAGCCCGGATCTTGCTGTCCACAAGCTCGCCGTGGATCCTAAAAAGAAGCCCATCCGGCAAAAGAAAAGAAACCACAGTGACGAAAGAAGTCAGGCGGCAGCTGCCGAAGTCAAAAAGCTGCTAGACGCCAGGTTCATTCGGCCTTGTAACTTCCCCGAATGGGTGGCCAATGTGGTTCTTGTTAAGAAACCGAATGGGACCTGACGCATCTGTGTTGATTACACAGACCTCAACAAGGCGTGTCCAAAGGACAGTTACCCACTTCCAAAGATCGACAGTCTGGTCGATTCTACAGCCGGTCATGCCTTGATGAGCTTTATGGATGCCTACTCCGGCTTCCATCAGATACCTCTGTGGAAAAAGGATCAAGATAAGACGACCTTCGTCACTGATCAGGGGTTATTCTGTTATACTGTGATGTCGTTTGGTTTGAAAAATGCGTCTGCCACTTTCCAACGGATGATTAATACGGTCTTCATTAATCAGATAGGGAGGAATGTGGAGGCGTACATTGATGACATGATAGTCAAATCCAAGCTACAGACGGATCACCTTGCTGATCTCCGAGAAACATTCACCACCCTCAGGCGGCATAAGGTTATGTTAAATCCTAAGGAATGCGTTTTTGGTGTTGAGTCTGGGAAGTTTCTCGGATTCCTGATTGATCAAAGGGGGATAGAGGCTAACCCTGAAAAGATACAGGCGGTGATAAACATGAAGTCACCCCGTTCTGTCAATGAAGTGCAGAGACTCACCGGCTGTCTGGCCGCCTTGGGGAGGTTCCTCAGCCGGTCAGGCGACAAGTGCCTCTACTTCTTCCAAGCAATCAGGAAGAAGACCAGATTTGGATAGGGGGATGATGCTGAGGCGGCATTCCAGAGGTTGAAAGAGCATTTACATTCTCTACCTAGGTTGGTCAGTCCTTTACGTAGGGAGACGTTGTACATGTATTAAGCCGTCTCAGATCATGCCCTCAGTGCTGTTCTCCTTGCTGAGCGAGACGGCGTACAGCTTTCGGTTTACTTCATTAGCCATGTTCTTAAAAATGCTGAACTCCGGTACCCCATGGTTGAAAATTTTGGCCTTGCTTTGTATATGGCTTTCAAAAAACTGAAGCCCTACATTTTGGCACATCCGGTGGTGATTTACACCGACCAGCCACTCAAGCGGCCAATGTCTACCTTGGACTCATCTGGGAGAATGTTGAAATGGGCTATTGAAATGCAAAGTCTTGAAATCACTTACGAACCAAGAAAGGCAGTGAAAGGTCAGGCGTTTGCCGACTTCATTGTTGAAATGACCCGTCCGGTGGCTCCGGATAATTTTGATCAGGTTTGGAAAGTGTATGTAGACGGGAGCTCTACAAAGAACGGCTGTGGTGCAGGCGTAATCTACGAGTCTCCTGAAGGGGACAGATTTGAGTATGCACTACGCTTCAAATTTCAAGCCTTTAACAATGAGGCGGAATATGAAGCCCTGCTGGCCGGCATTTGCATGTGTAAGGCGGCAGGGGCCGTGAAAATTGACGCCTACTCTGATTCTCAATTGGTTGTTAGCCAGTATGAGGGAAGCTACGAGGCTACTCATCCGGCTATGATCAAATATCTTCAGGCAGTCAAAGAAGAGACCAAGACACTTGAAGAATTCCGGAAGAATTCCGGATGAGTCAAGTGCCTAGGTCGGAAAACAATCAGGCGGATGCATTGTCAAAACTGGCGTCTTCCGCCTGCCATGATACGCCTCGGTCAGTCTTTTGGGAAGTTCTTGAAAAGAGAAGCATCTATGAGGATCCCATTGGAATTCTGGACCGAAGCTCTACCTGGATGGATGGCATCCGGGCCTATCTCTCAGACGGTACACTTCCTGATTCGCCACAGGAAGCAGCCGTCCTGAAAAAGCGAGTTGTAAGCTTCGAGTTGAAAAATGGAGAATTCTTCAAGGCGGGGTTTCTGAAGCCTTTGTTGAAGTGCGTCACCCCAGAAAAGGGGAAGGAAGTTCTCGAAGACTTGCACTCGGGATTCTGCGCCTCCCATATAGGCGGCAGGTCCCTAGCCGTCAGAGTCAGACGACATTATTTTTGGCCCACTCTTGAGGCAGACGCCAAGGAGTTGGTAAAGAAATGTGACAAGTGCCAAAAATTTGGCAAACTTATTCATCGTCCAGCTATTGATCTGACGGCCATCCACAGCCCAATCCCGTTTGCATAATGGGGCATGGACATTCTAGGTCCTTACATGCCTGCTCCAGGCGGAAAGCGCTACATCTTTGTGGCTGTGGATTATTTCACCAAGTGGGTAGAAGCTGAGGCGGTTAAAAACATCAAAACCTCAGACGTGATTTCCTTCATCTGGAAAAACATTATCACCCGGTATGGGGTACCTATGTCTATGGTTTTTGATAATGGTCCTCAGTTTGAGACGCCTCAGCTAAAAACATGGTTGGGAGATCAGGGGATCTCAAGCTATTTTGCATCTGTTGGCCGGCCCCAAGCAAACGGCCAAGTTGAAGCCTTCAATAAACTCATCTCAGACGGCATTAAGAAGAAAATAGAAAGAGTCGGTGGCTTATGGGCAGAAGAGTTAATCCATGTCCTATGGGCCATCCGGACAACAGCAAAGGGGGCAACCGGTGAAATCCCGTTTCTCATGGTTTATGGTGCTGAAGCCGTCTTGCCCATTGAACATTACGAGCCGACTCTCAGAGTCATGCTATATGATGAAGAGGAAAACTGGGAAGCAATGCGCCTGGCATTGGACTCACTCCCGGAGCGCAGGGGCAATGCCGCCTTGCGTCATGAGATTTACCGTCTGAGAATGACGAGAGCCTACAACAAAAAAGTACACAAGCGTCCCTTGAAAGTTGACGACTTAGTGTTACGAAAAATGGAGGCAACCGATAGGGCCAATGAGCTGGGGAAGCTAACTCCAAATTGGGAAGGCCCCTACCGGATCTATGAAGAAGTAAGGGACGACACCTACCGCCTAAAAACTCCAGACGGCAGGCGCCTGCCTAGAACTTGGAATGTAGACAATCTGAAAAAGTACTACTTCTGAGAATGTAAATTTTTTGTAAACAGTGAGTCAGTTAATGAAGGTTCAGACTTTGTTTGCAAAATTGATTTGTTTGATTATCCATCCGGGTAATACCCAGACGGATTCTTCATTTACCTAACTAAGTTCGATACTTAGTAAAGGTTACATTTGTTCGACCGCTTGGGTAATACTCAGATCCCTTGTTTATTTAAGTTTGATACTTTGTTTATTTAACTAAGTTTGATTATCCGCCTAGGTAATACTCAGACGAATTTTTCATTTACCTAACTAAGTTTGATACTTGGTATGATTAAATAATTGCCTGTCCGTCTGGGTAATACCTAGACAGACTCGTTTGTTTAAACAACTAAGTTTGACACTTGGTGTAAATTGGCCAATGCTCCGATTAAAAACTAAGCACAAAAACGCTTAGTGGTTATACAACCGGTCCTAAACAAGACCAGAGGCTGAAATGGCCGGATGGTTGCTCATTTTATAAAATCGCCTGTCCCAGCATGGACAAAGGTGTCCGGCGACTTCCCTCCAGGTGCAATCGTCGCTGAGAACAGATTATTTTTCGGTTCTACGTACCCATGCAGACGGCAAAAATTGAACGACAGGATTGGTCAACTCATAGCCGTCTGACCAGAATGATCTATGATGAACAATCAAGTTACCAAATACCGGATGCCCTGGGGAATCAATCGGTCTCCGGCTGAAGTTCTCACAGGTTATTTATTCCAATATTGCACTCTCTATCCCAATCAGGGCAAAAGAGTTGTTCAATGGCTATGAAATCTCTACCAGGACGGACAAAACGCCGCCTAGGTAGTACCTGGAACGCCTGTTGGTGAACGGATGTGCACTTGGTTTGGGGCAATCACTATTGTGATTGATTGACTTACAAAACGTATCATACTCTTTGCAGCATCAGACGTTTCCAAGTCAATCAACCAACTCCACTTGAAACCAATCACACAGCCGTCCAGGGGCAAGGACAGCCGGACTATTCATTAGTTAGGCAAAAAATCGCCGCATGATTTTGATAAGTTAGGCAAAAATGAAAAATTAAAACTCGCAAAAATTGAAATTCAAACGCAAACGCAAAATGATCAAAACTGACTCAGTCGGTGCATTCATTAAAGTCCACCCAACCAAACGGTTGTAGTGGATTAAATGTTAACCAGACCCCGTCCGGGAGAAAGAGAAATTGTTAATTAACCCGGCTCCTTAGCCGGTAAATACAAATATACTCGGCACGCAGGCCGGAAAAACAAGTTTTGGCATACTGCCGCTGAATAAACAAAAGAAAAGATAAAAAACAGAGATTGGCATACTGCCGCTGAAAGGTCACTTCTTGCCTGCAGACGGTGCCTCCTGGTCCTCCTCCTCATCATCTGAGGGTATCTCCTGTGCTTCACCCGTACCAGGTAACTGAGGCGCGGGGGGCTCATTGTTGGCGTTAACCCAGGCGTCGAAGGACTCAGGCTCTGGATCACCCTTCTCTCTCAGGTACACCACGTCCTCGGCATATCTGTGAGCCAGTGCCCAGATGCTGTAATCCGCGTCTGGGTACAAGGCAGCCCAGGCTATCTTTATACGGGCGTCATTGTCAGCGTCACTCTCAGCAACCAGGCGGTTTTGCTCCGCCTCCAGGGTTGCTGCAAAGTTTTTCTGAGCCTGAGCAGCCTCCTTCTCCAGCCTCGCAACCTTTGTCTTTATCTTGGTGTTCTCTTCAGAAACACCTTGAAGTGTGCCAAGGTCCGTCTGGGACTTCTTGAGCTCCTCATTAGCCTTCTTGAGGCTCTCATCTGCTTTCTTCTGGGCCTCCTCCGCCTTCTTCTGAGCCGTCTTAGCATCACCCGCCCGCTGTTTGGTCGTCTCCAGATCCGCCTCCAGCTACTGGATTCTAGACGCCTGTGTCATTATGATTGCTTTAGCTTCAAGTTCATTTACGATAGTTGAGTGTAAAGCAATATTATCAGCGTCTATGGAGGACTTCTTGGCCCTTTTTACCTCTTCCCGTTTGCGGGAATAAGGACGTTTGAGCCCGTCCACCCGCAACATGGCCTGCAAAAAGCAGGCGGTATAAGTATTGCATGCAGGATAAACGCTTGGAAAAAATAAATTGAATTGACAAGTTTTTTACTCAGCCAGAAGGGATAGAATGCGTTCCAAATTGAACGTCTCTATCCCAGGGATGTTGTCTTTATCCCTCTTCCGGACGGCGTCAAGCATGGCCTTGGCATGCTTCTGGACGTCTGGCCAGCGGGGAGATTGATCTGCACCACAATCAATACGTGATGAGTGCGAAACTAAGGCAGCACCTATTTGTTGCCGACCGTCTGAAGATGACGTCTGTTGAGAGTGGGATTTCACCCGCAAAGGCCACCCCAGCTCAAGCGGGGATTCAAAAGGGTTCTTACCTTCAGAGCCGGCCAAGCGGGAACCGCTTGCAGGCATGGTGAACCCCGCGGCTGCTGATAAGGGATTGACGAGATCAAGGCACAGGCTGCCGCCTACCTTCTCGTTTCGCCCCGCTATCCGCATCTGCTGATGCCCGGCTGAGGCGCCAGGAGTTGACGCAGAGGTGGATTTTTTTATTTTGTTGAGAACGGAGGGGGTCTCTCCCCTAGCCCGTTTGAGTTGTTTCTCAAACGTCTTTCCAACCTCTCCTCCCTGGAAAAAATAACCAAGTCAAAGTTAGCATCCGGGAAAAATAATTGTTAAGATCAATTTACGTAAGGGTCAGGCGTTTATTACCTTGGCTTTGACCTCAGCCGCAGCTTTCTCCGCAATCTCCTTGCGGATGACTGCAGAGGACCGCTTGGGAGTCTTCTCCTTCTGCAACATTTTTAATGCTTCTTCTGCAAAAAGAGAAATTGATCAATATCATAAATCAATTCTGATAGAAAGATACTACAGACGGATATAGACTCAGGCGCATACATTTGGTAAACATGTGTCCTAGCCCGCAGGCGGCTAGGAAACACTCGTCCCTGAACCAGGCGCTCTTGGGGATCCAGTTCTTGGGGACTTTTATTGTTTCCCCGGTTGGCAAGGTCGCGTCTGTGAGGCCAAAAAAGTTTGCCTCAATGATTTTGTGAAAATCTTCCTCTGGGATCTGGGGAAGAGCACACTTCCGGCCCATCAAGTCGGGCTTCTTATTGTACAGACGGAACTCATAATTCTCCCGTCTGGTTGGAGCTGACATCAGGTAGAACCTGTGTTTCCAACCGTCGAATTTTGAGACCTTGTCCAAGGTCATCATGTATTGGGGATGCGTGATTAGAGTATACCACGCCCTCCAGCCGCCTGAGCTTCTGCTAAGATAATGCATACTAGCAAAAGCCTCCCAGCCGGGGTTAAGCCCCTGGAACTCGCAGGCGGCAACATATCCAAGAATGTTTGTCCAAGAGTTGGGGGTAAGTTTCCAGACTCCGAGGCCGTAGCCTCTCAAAATTGCCTTCACCGCCTGGTGAAGGGGGAAGCGAAGACCAACCTTGAACGCCGCCTCATAACAGCCAAAATAGCTGTTGGCGTTCTCTTGATCGTCCTCACAGGCGACAGTGCCATTCTCAGGCGGCACCCGGATCCTATACCTGTCTCCTAACGGGTGTATTTGAGTAAAATTCTTTATGTTTTCCTCCATTTGGATCCAGTCCTTGGAGGAGACGTGGATGTTGAAGGGATCGTCCTTCTCATTCCATTTTTTCCTTTCTTCCTCCTCGCTATCTTGAAGCGGGGGTAAATCGTCACTGCTCTCGGAGATAGAGGCGGAGCTGTCGCTCTCCGTCTCCCCCTCATTTTGGGTCAAGGGGGCAGAGACGGCCTCATCACCGCCTTGGTCACATTCCTCCAAAAAGGAGTCAGCGAGAGTTGAGGGGGCGCGCGGAGGGGATCTCTCCAGAGCCGTGTGATCTCCCTGACCAGACGTTTCTCCCTCAGGAGTTTGGCCGCCTGAGCCTTCGCTTCTGTAATTTGGATCAGTTGTCGTCTGCATTATCCGAGCCATTGTGTCCTGCACAGACACGTAACTGGTCGGAATCCAAGGCAAAGGGTGGTTCCAACACCCCGAGACGGCACTCCCAATCCTAGACTCAGCCGTCCCTGGTGATCAGATGGACTCTAACCTAGGCTGTGCTGTGTGTGTTGGTGATGCATCCATTTATTAAGAAATATGTACAAGAGGTGAAAAAAGAAAAAGAGCTGAGAGAGGCAGAGACGGTACCTTTTGATGTAATATCTGGAACTAGGCGGGTCCGGCTGGGTCGATGGAAAACGAGCTTTCTTGCTTGCGCCTGACTCAAACGGATGACTTCTGCTCTCTCAAAGTTCTCTTTAGAAATTTTTTTGTAAACGTACAAAATTATGAGGGTAAACCGGCTATATATAGAGGGTAAATACGGGGGCATTTCCGTAATTTACCCGGAAGGTGAACGGTTACTTCTTTATGGTAAAATTACCGCCAATCGGAGCGTGACACGTGTCACAGATGCCACGTGGCGTGCCACGTCACATCTGTGAGGGGCAAATGGTTAGGGTAATTTTACCCCACCACGTGGTCCAATCAGAGGATGACACGTGACAGCCTCGGGATGGCCCAAAGTGGACCAATCCCCGCTTGACACGTGTCGCTCCAGAAATCAAGGGAAAAGGCGGCCTTCAGGCCCAAATCCCAAGAAAGCCGGAAAACGGCACAGCCCACCAATGATTAGGGTTCAGTGACCTAATTAGGGGCACAAATCCCAAAGACCCTATAAATAGGGAGATGTCCCTCTTCTTGAGGGCACGTTTTACCATTTATTACACATTTTACTCTTTGATAGAGACATCCTGAGCTTGGAATCCGAGCAGAACCCCACCTAAATTTCCGCACCTTTTTCTCCCTTCAAGTTTCTAACTTGTGCGTTGGAGGCGGAGCACCACCCAACCGGTGTCTCCGTTTGTTTTGCAGGTACAGCTCACTCCGGATCAGTCTTCGTGTTGTAACTCTCCCGAGGGACAAAAACACCCAAAACAAGGAGCATACATAATCAAAAGGCATGTTGTAGTGTTCCTGAAAAGGAACAGAAGCTTCGGAGTAGAAGCTGGGGAAAAGAAGACTCGGAGTAGAGACTTCTTAGAGAATTATAAAGTCTAAAATATTTTATGTTTTAGGTTTTATGTAAGTGAGAATAATTAGGAGTTGATCCTTAGATGAATGCGATTTTAATTTTGCTAAAAGATAAGAGTTTTATTAATTGCTAAAAATTAGGAAAGTTGATTTTGAAAATATCTTTCTGATTTATCTTCAAAATAATATCTTTTTGGTTCCGGAAAGTTTATGCAACTAACTCCTAAACTTGCGCTACAGGTTTTGAGTAAGTCTTTGCCATTAAACAAGGAAACTACTTCATGTCAGTTTAACGTGTCCTGAGTTTTAGGACATGCATGATTGAAGTGCTGTGAGTAGTGGAGATTGGTGGCGTTGATATGCAGCACTAGTGGCACAAGTGGAGGAAGTAATGGCGTTTTCTCTAAGCCAAATTTTCCTATAAATATTGAAAGTGATTTCTGGAAAAACTTTACCTTGCTCAATCACATTTTTCTATCTTCTTTGTTTTCTAAAAGAGTCAAGAGTCGCATTCTACTTAAGTTCTTAATTTCCTAATTTCTTTCACTAAAGTATTTTCTTTCGAGTTGTATTTGGGAATTGGGAGTTTGAGTGAACTCTAAGAGAAGTCAAAAGAGAAAGAGAGAGAAGAGAAAGAGAAGAGAAGGGAAGCACGGACTTGCTGCTGGGAACTTCAAATTCATTGAGGAACTTGAAGCTAGACTTTTTAGCTTGTAATAGATGATTTGTTGTAAGAAACTACTTATAAAAGCTAAATACTATAAGTTGCTACCATGTGTTTGATTCAACAATGAAAGAGAATGAGAATTAGGGGTTATAAGGGGCTATGGAGAAATTGGGTGCAAAAAGGAGAAAAAAATGATTGAAATGGGTCATTAAATGTCTCTTATTCAATGCAATGATTCGGTAAATGGTAGCTTTTTACAACATTAATTATTTAACAAGATCTTTTTCTTTCTATTGTTTTAAAAGTGATTTCCAGCAACATTTTATTTAAAAGGTAGTTTTTCACAAAAACTAACTTGTATAAGGTAGGTTTTCGCAAAAAATCCTAACAAAAACATACTTTTTCTAAGTTTACTACAAATAAAATTAATAGCATGTGCGTCGCACAGGTAAAATGCTAGTTTAACATCAAGTCTTTTCATTTTAGCTCATTTTATCTAATGAGAGGAATCACAACTTATTATGTTTGCTTAGATTATTTATATTACACACGCACATACATACAAGCAAAATTTTTAGTTGTCAAAATCATGCATTGCACCTAGAGGTGATCAATGGACGGGCTAGGAAAGTCAAAAAAATTTCCCAGACATCGGGTTGGGCCTGACCGGGCCATAATTTGGGCCGAAAAATGTGTGCCCAAATTAGTGCGGGCCATGCTGGCTATTTGGGGCAATTTTGTGCTGGGTTGAAAAAATCAACTAAAATTGCATAAAATTGATTTTCCAAGCCCGTTCAAAAATTTTGAAAATCGGGTTGGGCACAACCCGATTTTTCCTAAAAAAACTACCCTAAATTGGGTCGGGTCGGGTCGGGTCAGGCTCAATTTGATCAGGTCTTGTTTCGGGGTTTTCTGATGTCCTGCGGGAGAGTTACAATTCCGAGACTGGAACCGGACGCCTGTACCTGCAAAATAACGGAGACTCCTGAGAGCTCCGCCTCCAACGGTCAAGTTAGTACCTGATTAAGGAGTAATTAATACAGAAATTAAAGTAATAAGGTCTCTCTAGGTGAGAGTATTTAATGTAGGTAATCTGCTTTGCTAGCGAGATCAGCCGGTTATTAGTGTGTTCCGTAATGTATTCGGTCCCTTGATTAATGAGGATTAATCGAGTATTTATAGCCTTGGGAAGCGTGCAACTCTCTAGGTTTAAGGTAAACCTAGGGCCGAACGGGCTTCTAGACTGAAATGGGCCTTGATGGCCGGTTGTCCCATTTGGCATGGGTGGACACGTGGCGTGTCTTAAGTGGTCCGTGGAGGACGCGTGGCGGAACCTGGTTGGTCCACTTGTCAAACGGCGCTTGGTGGATAAAAATCCCCTAATCATTTGCCCCTCACAGGTGGCACGCGACTGGTCACGTGTCGCCTGTGACAGGTGTCGCACGGTGACAGGCGACGGCCCGTTACAGGTGTCACCTTGCAGACGGCCGGGAGACTCTCCCGCCCAAATTTGAATTCGGAGGCGACCCTTCGCCTTCTCATTTTGCCTATAAAAGGAAGTGCTGACTTCGGTCATTTTCACATTTGAGAATTTTTGCGAGAACATTCGGACCCCTGAACTTGCTCTGACATTTTCGGACTTTTTCTGCCTACCGCCTGTTCTGACAAGCCGACTGACCCGAACTTTCAGGACTTCATCAACTGTCATCCGTTCAGGTAACTCAGTTCTCTTACTCTTAATTTTCTTTTTATTTTTTGAAATGGCACCATGGAAGCACACGACACGCCCTAAGTTAGTGATCAGCCGGTCACCGGGGACGGCTGAATCTAGGACTAGGAGTGCCGCCTGCCCTTTTCTGGACCCATCTTTGCCCTTTATACAAAGTCCGACTGAATCTGTGTCTATGCAGAACGTGATGGCCAGAACAAAAAAGACTGCTAGAATATCAAACTCAGACGGCTCCTCCCAAAGGGTACTCCTTAGCGAAACATCTGACCAGGCGCCAGATGTGGAACGAGGCAACTGTCAAGCTGACAGTTCTGAGAGAGGGACCAAGGTGTTCCCTTCTCATCTAACCGTGGACATGTCTAATTTACCTTCTGCTCCTTCTAAGGGAGAGGAGGCGGGCCCCTCTAGGAGAGGGGAGGAGTCGTCCTCTTCGGACTCGTCAGGGGACGAGTCCGATTCCAGCTCTTCTGACCATAGTTCTTCTGACCATAGTTCTTCTGACTCAGAAGAAAAACATAACCGCCTACAAGAGGCGAGAAGTTCCCATGCAGTGGAGAAGGGGGATAATTGGGCAGAGCCGTCCGCCTCTTACAGAGAGGAAAACACCCCCTACTACTGCAGGGTGCCCCGGGGCCGGATCGCAACCATGCGAGACAACGTGGCGAGCTTTATTGCTAACCACAAAATGAGCCCGGAGTATTTACTGTTTGTGCCGGATCCAGAAGATACTGTCGTCTGGCCGGCTGGTACCAGCTATGGTGACGGCTGTTTTGGCTGCTATGTGGCGGCCATCAAAGCTGGTCTGCGCTTCCCATTACATCCGGCTGTTCAGCGGATTTTAGATGGGTATGATCTGGGGTTATGGCAGTTAGCCCCCAACTCTTGGGTAAACGTACTCGGCTATGTGGCCGGGTGCGAACTGAACGGGGTGGAGCCAAGTTTTGAGGCTTTCGCCCACATGAACTATCTCAGCCGGACCCCTAAGTCGGGAGGTACCGGCTGGTATCAACTAACAAGCCACAGGGGTTACCTCATGACGAGAGGTAAGGCAAACAAATGGAAGGATTGGCGGAACACCTTCCTTATTATCGAGAGTTCAGACACGGAGCTGAACAAACGTTTTAACAAGTGGAACAGGGATCCGCCTCTTCTTGCAGGCGGCCGCAGCATGCCGCCTGTTCCCCCAAAGGCTAAAAGAGAGATCCTAGACAAAGGACTCTTCAAAGTAGAGACTAGGGTGAACTCTACTTCAGGGGTACGAGAGCAAGTACCCCTACACTGCGTCCCGAGCTTCAAGTGGCTCTATGATGAGTACTTCTTGGCCGCCTGTGGCCTCGGCAGTCGGTGCTCTAGAGGTAGCCGGCCTGACGAATACTCTGTTTTTTCACGCCTTGTTTACTTGGGATTTTTACTAACTTTGCTGTTTATTTCTTTCAGCCGACGCCATGAGTAAAATAACAGCATCTAAGACTGCGGCGGCCATGCTGCGGGTTTCGCTAATGAAGCAGTCGTACGCCGACTCCCCCAGCAAGGAGGCACCCTTGGTAAGCTTTGAAAACTCTTCCCCTTTAAGTTGTATTATGCATATACTAACTCTTTTTGTTTTCAGTCTGGCACTCCAAGGGCTTTTTCCTCGCAACAGCCGGACCCCAAGGCCCGGAGAACGACTGTTGCAAGCTCTCCTGGGTCTTCCAGGAAAACAGTGGCGGCTGAGAAGCAGCCGGCCACTTCTTCAAAAACCCAGGCGGGGCCGCCTAGATGTATGGACACTTGCTTGTAAAAACTCACTCTTGCTTCCTTCTTGATTAGGTCTAACTTGTTTTTCCTTCTGCTTAATGCAGCCGGCCCCAAGGGACTTGACTTGGTTGAGGTAGCCAAGTCAATGGTTAAAGTAGTTCCTCCCTCTGACAGGGAGGCGGTCAAGGGTGCCGGCACCCTTGACCTCGATGGAATTTCGGGGATCCTAGCTGAGGTATACCCTTTTGAAGTTCCAGGACGCCTGTTAACCCTTATGATTGGAAACTGACGCCTGTTTTTCTTTGTACTTAGGCCCTGCTCCGAGTCAACAGCCTTCGCAAGCCGATTGATCGGAAAAACAAAGAGGTAAAGGCCGCAAAGGCTATGGCCGCCTCCAGCTGTGATAAAGCAATGTTTCAAATTGCCCAAAATGAAGTACTGACCATTGATCTTCTTTATTATCAGGCGCAGGCGACCGCCGCTGTTCGGGCTCAGCTAGAGGCGGCCCAAAAGAAGGTTGACGAGCTGGAGGGGACCGTCACCAAACTTAAAGCCGAGCTGAAGCCCCTTCGTCAGAAAATGCACTCTTACGAAGCCATGGAGAAATCTTTGGCTAACGTAAAAGAACGCCTGGTGAACCAGGAGAAGAGTCTTACCCAAGAGCTCTCGGACAAGGCCGAGCAAGAGAAACAAGAGCTCGTCCGGGAGATGGTGGAAGACTCCGCCCAAATCCAACGCATGACCTGGGAACGACTGTTCCCCAGTGCCGACTTTGCCTCATGGGAAAGAACGTACCGCCAGTGTTCGGAAATATATAATCAACAGATCCTGGCGGCTGCTGAAGAAGAGGCGATGGACGTTGCGTTGGAGGAGGAAGAGCCGGTTGTGGCGCTTGTGCCACTTGGGGGTAAGGCATCAAAAGATGATGCAGCTAAGGCCGAGTCCAGCAAGAAGAGTGCTGACCAGGCGGCTGCTGCTGATACTGAACTGCCCCCTTCTTAAGCTTTAAGTATATTTTTTCTTTTCACGGCCTGCGTGCCGTTTGCTTTGTAATTACCCGGCCAGGGGGCCGGGGTTTTGAATATTCTGCTGGTCTTTTATGGCCGGCTCATTTTAATCAAATTTTTTGTTTTTGTTCAAATTTGTCTAAGTATTTGAAATTTGCTCACTAGACAGACTGTTGTGTATGGCCGAACGTTAAGACAGGTACAAATAGTAAGTATGCCGCCTATGCCCCTGGACGACTGGTTGTCTGTTTCCAGGATAGATGATCAGTCGGCCATTTAATCAATCGGTATTCGAACTCTTTATTCAATTTGACCAAGTGAATAGAATTACCAAGTAGCCAAGGAATTTAAGTAGGAAAACAAGCGGCGGGTACCGGTTGTTTCCCTTTATTGCCAATGTTGGCCTCTAATTTGTTATTTGTTAACCTAGCAAGAGTATTGGTTGAGAGCCTTTGTTTATTAAAAACAAGTGGACGACTCGTACCTTTTAGGCTCAGTACTAAGTTTGAGTGACTATTAAGTTAACATAGGAGTTACTTAGTCTTCGTCACAATCTTGATTGAGTAGTAAAGGTATCAGGCGGCGTAGGCCGGCTAGACCCCTTGATTTACCAATGTTTGTTGGCTATTTACTCAATAGGTTATCCAGTAGGAATAGGGGTTCGAGTGCCCTTGTTTGTATAAAACAGGCGGACGACTCAAACTTTTTAGGTTCCATACCAAATTTGAAGGAGTGACTATGAGTTAACTTTGGAGTTACTCAGTCGCCGTCACTTTTGTTTGAGAAGTAGAGGTACCAGGCGGCGTAGACCGGCTAGACCCCTTGATTCGCCAATGTTTGTTGGCTATTAACTCAATAGGTACCCCCTGCATTTATCCCAAGTAATACAGGCGGTCATCTGACTCAGATGTCAACTGCTACCACTGGTTTGGTTAGTGATAGAGTTATCCTTGTCTCAAAAAACGGCTACGTGGTTGCCCTTTGGGACAGTCGTATAGGTGCCGTGTAATTAGTTTATAGAACAATGTTCCACCCAAAAGGGAGCTGCTCTCTGCGACGAATTTCATCCGAATGGATGCCGCCGGACGCCTGCTATAATGTTGGGACAGGTCGGATTAGTTTTTTAAAAGTTAGATCAGTTGACTAGGCGCCTGGTCTGATCATTCGGCCAGTGGCCTTGGTACGTTCTTGGTGAACGTATGTGCTAAGTAAAAGAAGGGTAGCCGCCTGTTAGTTACAGGATCGGCCAGGCCCTAAACTTTTTAGCTAAGTATTGTGAGTAAAATACTCGAGGGAGAGTAGCCGACTGTAATGGAACAGACGGCATGCCCCTGTAAAGATAAAGAGTGAAACTCAATGGAGAGTAGCCGACTGTAAAGGTACAGACGGCATGCCCCTCGTAATACAAAATTGAATAGTAAGTGCCAACTTATTAAGTAGCTCTTTACTTTACATCATTCAAAAGAAATATTTCTTAAGGTTATCTACATTCCAAGTTCGAGGCAACGGTTGTCCGTCTGGTGTTTCCAGACGGTAGGTACCGTCCCTGACTTCCGCATAGATTCGGTAGGGTCCTTCCCAGTTGGGAGTTAGTTTGCCAGACTCGTTAGCCCTACCAACTGCTTCCATTTTTCTAAGTACAAAGTCCCCTACTTTGAGTGGACGCCTGTGCACTTTTTTGTTGTATGATCTAGTCATTCTCAGGCGGTAGATTTCATGGCACAAAACAGCATTGCCCCTCTTTTCAGGAAGTGAGTCTAATGCCAGGCGCATAGCTTCCCAGTTTGCCTCTTCGTCATATAGCATTACTCGAAGAGTCGGCTCGTAGTGTTCTATTGGAAGAACAGCTTCTGCACCATAAGTTAGGAGGAATGGAGTTTCTCCAGTCGCCCCTTTTTCAGTCGTCCTAATGGCCCAAAGAACATGTGGTAGTTCATCTGCCCATAGGCCGCCTGCTCGTTCAATTTTTTTCTTGAGACCGTCTGAGATGATTTTATTAAAGGCTTCTACCTGGCCGTTTGCTTGTGGACGGCCGACAGATGCAAAGTAATGTCCAATTCCTTGGTCTCCCAACCAGCTTTTGAGAACAGGCGTCTCAAATTGGGGACCATTATCAAAAACCATAGACATGGGAACCCCGAACCGAGTGATGACATTTTTCCAAATGAATGAAATTACATCTTTCGTCTTGATTCCCTTTACAGCCTCCGCCTCTACCCATTTAGTGAAGTAGTCAACGGCAACAAGTATATACCTTCTGCCGCCTGTAGCAGGCGTATATGGACCCAGAATGTCCATGCCCCACTTAGCAAACGGTAGTGGGCTGTGAATGGTAGTGAGGTCAGTAGCCGGACGGTGAATTAATTTGCCAAACCTTTGGCACTTGTCACATTTTTTCACCATCTCCATTGCATCTGCTTCCAAAGTAGGCCAAAAGTAGCCCTGCCGCCTTGCCCTTTGAGCAAGCATCCTACCACCTATATGGGAAGCACAGAAACCAGAGTGAAGATCATCTAGTATCTCTCGTCCCTTTTCAGGAGTAACACACTTTAAGAAGGGTTGAAGGTGCCCCCTCTTGTGCAGTTCCCCCTGTATCATTTCAAAACAGGAGGCTCGTTTTTTCAGTGATGCCGCCTGTTGAGGATCATCCGGCAGTGTACCGTTTGTCATATATGCCCTGATTGAATCCATCCAGGTTGAGCTTCTGTCTAGAATTCCAATAGGATTTTCCTCGATGCTTCTCTTCTCCATTACTTCCCAAAACACAGTTCGAGGAGTATCGGAGGAGGCGGATGATGCTAATTTCGAGAGTGCATCTGCCTGGTTGTTTTCTGATCTCGGTACTTGGATCAGATGGAAATCCTCAAGGGAGCCGACTGCTTGTCGGACCGCCTGTAAATATTTGATCATGGCCGGATGTGTTGCTTCGTATTCGCCATTGTACTGACTCACTATCAGTTGTGAATCAGAACAGGCGTCTATTTTCCTTGCCCCGGCCGCCTTACACATGCGGATCCCGGCTAGTAAAGCTTCATATTCTGCCTCATTGTTTGAAGCCTGGAAACTGAAGCGTAGAGCATACTCGAACCTGTCGCCCTCTGGAGATTGACATACGACGCCTGCTCCACAACCGTTTGAAGTAGAGCTTCCGTCCACATATACCTTCCAGACTTGGTCTGGAACTTGAGAGTCAGGAGGACGAGTCATCTCTACAATAAAGTCAGCAAAGGCTTGCCCCTTCACTGCTTTTCTAGGCTCGAAAGTAACTTCGAGACTCTGCATTTCTATGGCCCATTTGATCATTCGTCCGGAGGACTCCATGGTGGTAAGGGGCCGTTTGATCGGTTGGTCGGTATACACGACGACTGCATGTGCCAGAAAGTAGGGCTTCAATTTTTTAACAGCCATGAAGAGTGCAAGACCAAATTTCTCCACTAGGGGATACCTCAACTCGGCATTTTTCAGTACGTGACTGACAAAGTAGACCGGAAGTTGACAGCCGTCCCTTTCAGCAAGGAGCACCGCGCTTAACGCATGATCAGAGACGGCCAGGTACATGTAGAGATTTTCTTTGGGCAAAGGGCTGACCAGCCTCGGCAAGGAATGCAAGTGAACCTTTAATTTCTGGAAGGCGGCCTCAGCATCCGGCCCCCATTCAAACCTTGCCTTTTTCTTAATTGCCTGGAAAAAGTATAGGCATTTGTCGCCTGATCGGCTTAGAAATCTTCCCAAGGCCGCCAGACAACCTGTTAACTTCTGAACCTCTCGGACGGTACGAGGCGACTGCATGTCAATGACCGCCTGTACCTTCTCAGGGTTCGCCTCTATTCCTCTCTGGTTGATAAGGAATCCGAGAAATTTCCCAGACTCAACTCCAAATACACATTTCTTGGGATTGAGCATGACATGGTGCCGCCTGAGTGTGGCGAAAATAGACGCCTGCTCCACAACCGTTTGAAGTAGAGCTTCCGTCCACATATACCTTCCAGACTTGGTCTGGAACTTGAGAGTCAGGAGGACGAGTCATCTCTACAATAAAGTCAGCAAAGGCTTGCCCCTTCACTGCTTTTCTAGGCTCGAAAGTAACTTCGAGACTCTGCATTTCTATGGCCCATTTGATCATTCGTCCGGAGGACTCCATGGTGGTAAGGGGCCGTTTGATCGGTTGGTCGGTATACACGACGACTGCATGTGCCAGAAAGTAGGGCTTCAATTTTTTAACAGCCATGAAGAGTGCAAGACCAAATTTCTCCACTAGGGGATACCTCAACTCGGCATTTTTCAGTACGTGACTGACAAAGTAGACCGGAAGTTGACAGCCGTCCCTTTCAGCAAGGAGCACCGCGCTTAACGCATGATCAGAGACGGCCAGGTACATGTAGAGATTTTCTTTGGGCAAAGGGCTGACCAGCCTCGGCAAGGAATGCAAGTGAACCTTTAATTTCTGGAAGGCGGCCTCAGCATCCGGCCCCCATTCAAACCTTGCCTTTTTCTTAATTGCCTGGAAAAAGTATAGGCATTTGTCGCCTGATCGGCTTAGAAATCTTCCCAAGGCCGCCAGACAACCTGTTAACTTCTGAACCTCTCGGACGGTACGAGGCGACTGCATGTCAATGACCGCCTGTACCTTCTCAGGGTTCGCCTCTATTCCTCTCTGGTTGATAAGGAATCCGAGAAATTTCCCAGACTCAACTCCAAATACACATTTCTTGGGATTGAGCATGACATGGTGCCGCCTGAGTGTGGCGAAAGTTTCTCGGAGGTCCGTCAGATGATCTTTCTGAAGTTTAGTCTTAACAATCATATCATCAATGTATGCCTCGACGTTTCTCCCAATCTGATCAAAGAACACTGTGTTTATCATTCGTTGGAATGTAGCCGGGGCATTCTTAAGACCAAACGGCATGACCGTATAACAGTATAATCCCTGATCAGTGACGAAGGCCGTCTTCTCCTGATCTTTCTTCCACAAAGGAATTTGATGAAAACCAGAATAGGCGTCCATAAAACTCATCAAGGCATGGCCGGCTGTTGAGTCGACCAGGTTATCAATTTTGGGCAGAGGGTAACTGTCTTTGGGGCACGCCTTGTTCAAGTCTGTGTAGTCTACACACATTCGCCAGGTGCCATTCGGCTTTTTAACAAGTACCACATTTGCAACCCAATCTGGGAAGTAACATTGCCGAATGAACCCTGCATCAAGTAATTTTTTGACTTCGGCGGCGGCCGCCTGACCTCTTTCTTCACCATGGTTCCGCTTTTTTTGCCGTACCGGCTTCTTTTTTGGATCCACAGCGAGTTTGTGTACTGCCAGATCAGGACTAATGCCTGGCATTTCATGGACTTCAAATGCAAAGATGTCCTTGTATTCTTTCAACAGGTTGTGAAAGTCATCACCAAGGTTTCTCAGAGCAGTCGTCCCAACTTTGACTGTTCGGTCAGGGCGGGAGTCGTCTAATATCAGGTCCGTATGCTCACCAGCCGGCTGAGGGCGGAACTCATCCGGCCGGTCCTCTGCCAATGATTGCTATTTTCTTGCCTTTCTGGCGGACTCTGTCTGGGACGCCTTTCTTTTTCTGTCGCCTGTTTCTTGAACAGGCGCACTTTCCTTGACATTGTCAAGGTCTGTTTTTTCTCCACTTGACCCAGTGGCCTTAGCAGTGGGTTTGACATCCGAGAGATAGCACTCTCGGGCCATCCTCTGATCTCCCCTTAGGGAGCCGACTGTTCCATTGTCCCTTTCAAACTTAAGCAGCATAAGTGACGGGATTATAACAGCCTTGGCACTATTCAGGGTTGGGCGACCCAGAATCATGTTGTAGGCAGAGAGTTCCTCTACAACTAGGAATCGGACTACCATGTGTCGTCCTTCCCCTTTTTCGCCCAGGCGGACGGGTAGATCAACTCGTCCCAGTGGGTGGACGACTCCTCCTCCAAACCCTATTAAAGGGTGGGAGGCCGGATGTATGCAGTCCGTCTGATATTTCAGTTTTGACAGACATTTGCTGCTGATGAGATCTGAAGAGCTCCCAGTATCTATGAGGATTCGACCAACTCTCTGGTTGGCCACTTTACATTCAATAACGAGAGGGTCGTCATGCGGCCCCCTTATTCCTCCTAGATCCTCTTCAGTGATGACAATCTCAGGAAATGTATATTTGGACGGTCGTTCTTGGTGAACGGAATTTACATCTAACCGCCTTATATTATCTTTGTTGCCCCTAATAGTGGGGCCGCCTCCTGAGAAGCCGCCTGCAATGGTGTAGACGACTGCATCATCTGTATCGGAACTGTCGGCCTGTTGATTCTTTTTGGCCGACTGCTTTTTTGAGGAAGTATTCCCCGTAGATTTCTTGACATAAGTGTCAAGATCACCTTGATCAGCCAAGCGGTCTAGGTACCGCATGAGACTAATGCAGTCGTTGGTGTGATGACCAATGTCATCATGATAAGCACAGATTTTGTCTTGGTTCCGGTTGCTCGCAGAACCCTTCATGGGGAGCGGTTTCTCAATTGAGAGCCGTCCCTTTATTTCTTTTAGGATAAACTGGTTATCCTTGTTAAACACATACTTTGGGGAGTATGGTTTGAATTCCTTTTTCTTCTTGGCCGGCTGTTTAGAGGAATCAGCCGCCCAGACCCCTTTTCTTTTTTCATCTTTGTTGGACGACTGTTTCTGTCGTCCTTCTCTATTGTCGAACCTCTTCCCGTCCGACTGTTTCATTGTACACAGATCAGTCGCCTGTATATAGGCTTCTGCTTCAATCAAGGCCTCTTGAAGAGTCGCCACCCTTTTTCGAACTAAATCAAATTTGAAGGTAGACCCGTCTTTGAGACCTCTAAAAAAGTCAGTATAAGCTACCTCATCCGGTAACCCTTGAATCTGTATTCTCATCAGGTTGAACCGCCTGATGTAGGAACGAAGCCCCTCCTTTTCACCCTGCTGAATTGTTCCCAAATCAAGGGTCGTTTTCTTCGCAGGGATGTTCATTGCAAAGTTGGAGGCAAATAAGTAAGCAAGCGTCCTGAAACTGTTTACACAACCAGTCGGCAGGTTGCCGAACCATTGCTGTGCAATTCCCTTGAGAGTTGCTGGGAAACACTTGCACCAAGTGGGATCATCCAACCCTTGAAGGTACATCAGGTTGGTGAATGCCATCAGATGGTCTTCCGGGTTAGTAGTGCCATCATAGGCGCCTACTAAAACATTTTTTACTTTGGCCGGCTGAGCGGCTTCAGTAATTTCCTTGGAGAAGGCCGACGGCTGTTCACCAAGTCTAAGCAGCCGTAGCTGCCAGTCCATAGGTTGGACGTTTTTTGCTGCAGGTCCACCAAATGGAGGTGGCTGCATAAAATATTGTTGTTGCGGCACAAATGGCAAATTTGGTACCGCCTGCGCACTATGAAAGCCAGACTGTCGGGAGGTGCCGCCTGACTGACTCTCATGGTACGACTGAGTTGGCCTCATCGAGGCATTTCGCAAACTGTCCTGAAAATTTGAAGTAGAAGCCGACTCTGATAATCGGTCACTCCTCTTCTGCTCTAGCAGGTGCCGAGCATCTGTGAACGTTTGCTTTGACCCGTCCGCCTGAATATGACGAACCGGTTTCCTATTTCCCGTAGGATAACGGAGTTTTGTGAAATCAAGAGCAGACGGCTCCCGCTTCTTAGATTTAGGATGGGGAGTCGCCTCTCGCCCTTGAACTGGCTTCCTCTTGAGTGAAGTGGAAGGTTTTTTGGCCGCCTGCTCTTTGACTGAAGCAGGCGGTTTTTTGTTGATCAACTCTTGGATCTCTCCCTTGAATCCCCTCATGAAGGTCATGAGTTCGTTCCTTGTGATGGGAGCAGACCCATCAGTCGGCTGTTGCCGAGCAAGCGGTGCGCCTGCTGGCTCGCTTCCTGTTTGAAGATACTCCCGTTCCCTTATTTCAGTATGACGGGTACGGCGGGCCCTTAGGGTCCCGTCTGGAGCTGTATGAGTTTCAACTTCAAATTCACTTTCGGTATCATGGTCCGACTGAACTTGAGGGTCGTCTAGGGGACGCTTCTCTTCTGGGGTCGGTACAGACTTGGATGCCATCTCTGAAGTACTCTCCCCACAGACGGCGCCAAATGTTTCGGGGTTTTCTGATGTCCTGCGGGAGAGTTACAATTCCGAGACTGGAACCGGACGCCTGTACCTGCAAAATAACGGAGACTCCTGAGAGCTCCGCCTCCAACGGTCAAGTTAGTACCTGATTAAGGAGTAATTAATACAGAAATTAAAGTAATAAGGTCTCTCTAGGTGAGAGTATTTAATGTAGGTAATCTGCTTTGCTAGCGAGATCAGCCGGTTATTAGTGTGTTCCGTAATGTATTCGGTCCCTTGATTAATGAGGATTAATCGAGTATTTATAGCCTTGGGAAGCGTGCAACTCTCTAGGTTTAAGGTAAACCTAGGGCCGAACGGGCTTCTAGACTGAAATGGGCCTTGATGGCCGGTTGTCCCATTTGGCATGGGTGGACACGTGGCGTGTCTTAAGTGGTCCGTGGAGGACGCGTGGCGGAACCTGGTTGGTCCACTTGTCAAACGGCGCTTGGTGGATAAAAATCCCCTAATCAGGTCTAATTACACCTGACTAACCTACACACTTGCTAAGTTGCCTTTGCATTATTTCAATCATTATATTTTTTATTACTAATATGTAAAAATTATAAAGATTTTAAATCAATAAATTATAAACCAGGGTCAAATATAATAATATTCAACATAATTATTATATATTTTTTAATTTTAAATTATCAAAGCTAGTAAAATTAAAGTATATAAATTAGGGTTGTTCATCGGTCCAAGGCCGGACCGGACCAGACCTGGCGGAATCAAAGGCCGAAAATTAGAATTTTAAGAACCAAAGACAGGAACGATTAAGCTAGAGCCAAACTTGGACCGGACCAAAAGAATCAGTCCAAAACCCGGACTGGACCGCTTTGGACTGATTTAAGAATTTTTTACTAATTTTATGGATAACTCGAAAAAAGTAAACGAAAATCTACACTTTAATGTCTTTTTTTTTTGTATATTTAGTACAAAAAAAACTCATAAATTTAAAGTTTTCTACCTTATTAAGGATTAATTTAACCATTATTTAAGGTTTCACACATATTTTTAATTAAAAAATCGATCCAATTCAAAACTAGTTTTTATAGGGTTTTAGATCAGACCAGATCGATTAATTTGGTTTGATCCGATTTGAGGTGGTCCGGTCCATTTTTTCGGTCCAGACCAATTTATAAACCCCCGAATATAAATAGTATAAAAATTAAAGTGTAATACTCTATAACCGAAGAGTGCAAGTCCATCATTTTACAAGGAGGTTTCACCTCAAAACCATATGACAATGAGGGGAGTAGCCCCTTAGCCTAATATTGTGGTGGTAACTCTTGAATTCTTTCAATGTGAGATTCCATTACCACTACAATGCATGATCCCATCATTTGCATAGTTGCATGTTGCCAAATTAAAGTATATAGATAAAGTCAATTAAGTGTGCTCGATCTTTTGTTGCTTTATAACATTCAATTCAATGAAAGCGCTGCTTAAGTAGTTAAGTCTTTTTCGCCCTAGTTCATTTGGTTTCAACTGAAGAAGCAAATAAGAGTGTATTTTGATCAAAAATCAGTTCACACTCACTTAAATGACATTTTCTAAGGAACGCAGCTTTTCCCCTTTCTTATTCTTATTCACACACACACTATTACAATCTTAAAACTCGTATACCACAAAACAAAACTTGCTGTTATTTTTATTGAATCCTTCTATGTCATATAGACATATAGTACTATAGTAGGCATGTGGTCGGTTGTTGTACTGTTCTTGTTATTTATTTATTTATTTATTTATTTTTTGTGGGCATTGTTGCAAGTAAGATCTTAATTATTCTATCATTCTAATTTTCAATTATTTCAGATTAAAAAAGTTTTGAGAAAAATATGTTCAATAAAATTTATAAGTAAAATATAAGCTGGTTAAAAGTTATAAAACACACCATACGCTGGTTACTTTTTGTTAGATACACTTGTTTTTAACTTCTCAATTTTCAAAGCGCATTTTTTTTCTTTTTGGATAAAAGGTAAATACTACGTATATTAATTAGATAAGGCCCAACAGGGCTCAAAGTAGTAGCAACACTAGAAGTAGTAGAAGTTATATGAGACTATGAGAGTTAGGAGTTCAGTATAATTAAAGTTTACAACCAATTGGTTCCATACATACTTCCTCCATTCTTTTTTACTTGACTTACTTTGACTTTTACACTATTCACCACCTTTTATTTGACTGTCTTTTGTGAAAAATAGGTAAGGAAAAACATATTCATGTTGGATATTTTTGAATTCGTTTCAAAATAAATACTATTATAATATATAACTTTTATATTTTTAATTATAGAAAATTAAAGTTATTGATAGTTAAAGTTTTGCATTGGCAAGCGTGATAAAAGAAACAGGTACAGTAAAAAAAAAAAAAACAGAGGAAGTAACATATTAATAATGCCCACATCCCGGCTTTGAATAATAGAACTATCAAGGAAGGGGTTAGCAGCTAGCTTCCACATCAACTCATGCCCACCAGGCACCAGACCAGTTTGGGATGCTAGAAGGTGGGCTTGAATCACCTTGCCTCTTGGGAGACTGAACGTTCATCCCCTCTGATGTCGCTTAAGGGAGGTCTGATAACAAAATTGTAGAAAGTTAAAATTTTGAATATACATCGAAAATTTACGAGCATTTCATGTGAAGTTCGAATCTCATCGAATGCAGAAAACTCTTGTTGGGAGGCTCACCCATCAAATGCCAAGGTGTGCAACCCGGGTCAGGCCCGGATCGGATGTAGTCGGAGTTAAGCTTTGGTGAACCGGGTGGAGCAAACTCTACTTGTTAGCCTTGACTTAAGAGTGCAAAAAAGATTTGGAATATAATTTCTCATGTTTGTTTCGTCTTACAAAAGACATTATACTATGTAATTTTATTTTTCATGTAGGGTACAACTGTACAAGCTTATAAAAGCTAAGACATTTACGTACTCGTACTAGGTTGTTTTAACACACCAAAAAAAATAAAAATGATCTCCTCTGCTTTCTTTAATAATAGCATCCAATTTCCTTTCATCATAATCCTCCTCTTCATATTATTATTTGTTGGCTTGTCAAATGGTGAAGATATAAACTATAAAACTTGCTCGGCTCCGTTCTCTTGCGGGCAAATTAAAAACGTCCCATACCCGTTTTGGGGTGGGAATCGGCCTCAAATTTGTGGTATCCCAAATTTCGGGCTCAATTGTGATAGCGGTGATAAAAAAAATTACCCTATTATGAATTTTGCTCATAATGGATACACTATGTTAAGCATACTTAATATTGGTACGTCTACACATACCATGTTAGTTTCCCTAGATAATTTGATTCAAAAATGTCATTTGTTCAATACGAACAAGGTAATATTGCTTACCAATTTAAAGCCAGCCAAAATTTACAAGATAATATACTTGTACTATGGTTGTGCTAGTCGTTGCGTCTCTAGGTACCACCCTTACTACTCTTTTAATTGCACCAACGATTACAAGGGTACCATTAGTAGTGTTTATTACTTTGGAGGGTCGTCAATGCCTTCTGTGCGGCCATTAGACACGGGTAAATCATTGTCGTCGTCGTGCTCGTGCAGTAACAAGATTTATGTTGCCGTACACGAGAGAAGATTAGACGAGCTTAGAAGCGGAAATGCCTCACTTTTAAGTATTTTAACCACGCCAGTTGGGATGGAGTACATGGCCAACTTCACTGCTTGTTCTAAGTGCCAAGAGTCTGGTGGAAGATGTGGTTCATCGCCTTGTTTAGATGAGTTTGTGTGTTATTGCCCAGATGGACCTTGGTCGTTAGCATGTTCCCAATCAGGTACGTGCAAATTTGCCTACTCCCTCTGTTTCAAAATAAATGTGATTATTATAGAAACTAGATTCAGGTTATTGGGTTGTACTTTTCCTAAATTCTCATATAATTATAAGAGAGACCACAATTGTATATGGGAGACTAATTAGGTTGAACTAAAACATTTTTTTCTACGTATCAATTTAACCAACAGTTCTCCTCTTAATCATGTGTATGTGCAGGTGGACGAAAAAAATCTACTGCCCTTAAATATGGTTAGTGCTCCTTCGTTCTTTAACATCTCATTGATGACCATCAACCTTACTTTATGTAATGTCTTCAAGTAATTCTTCACCATCAAAACAATGGAAAAAGGAAATGTGACATACAATGATACAAATGGTACATAAAATGTGGTACGGAATTATGGATTGGAGTATTTTATAAATTCCTCTTTATTCAGTGTTTTATGCCTTTTGGTAAATTGCAATTGTAATCCGTATTATGTTAAAGCAAAAAAAAGCCTAATTTGGGCAAATGTAGGAAACCTAAGCAATTGCACATTTCAAGCTTGAGAGTTCAATCTCCATTAGAGGCATTCTAAATCTTTGAATAAAGGAATCCCTTAATCTTCTCCCTCACTTTTAAAGTGTCTGTCTCGCAAATATTGAACCAAAAAACTCTGAGAGTTGAGGTCTGATCAGGGTCATTTTCTTTAACTTAAAAATAAAAAGGTAAGTGACCTTAATGTAGTCGTTGTGAGTACAAAGTACGAGCTTGTTATGATCAGTTGACTAGTGTAACTAGCTTGGATGATCGATTAGTGAGAAAAGCTAGTACAGTAGCTAGGGTTTTTCTTCTTTGGAAAAAAACTACTACCTTTGTTCTTGAAAGTTTTTACCATTACTATTTGCACACAAATTAATGTAATTGGTAAAAGTGTTGATGTGGTGGGTGAATGAGTTAATGAAAAATGTGACTAAAGTCTTAGGAATGAACTAAAACAGAAAGCATAAAGAACGTACAGAAATGAAGGTTATGCGTACTCAGTATCCATAATGTTTTTACATACAGCGGTCATTTGAAAAATGATTACCATATTAATATAATGATATACAATATGATCAGTTCATTATTTCACGTTATAAAATGGCCACAATTAGTCTTCTAACATCTACTCCGTACAATGTAAATATAATTTTTAAAAGTTTTAACCCAACATAAAATAAATATTTTTCAAGAAACTATAACATAAGAATCAAAATTACACACCAGTAATTGAAACTAAAAATTTGATAAATAAAAAAAATGTTGATAATACTATTTTATACTAAAAATAAAGTAATATAATTAATTACTTGGAAAAAAATATGTCAATTATGAACTATATAATCATTAAAATATTATAGTAGTCATATTTTAAACGACTATTGTAAAATTTTCACAGTATCTGTATGCATTTGTCATGATCCTGAACGTTCTCTAATCTTCTGTTCTAATTTATGTCATGGTGCAGGGGCTGGTCTAGCTGCTTTATTACTAGGAATAGTGATGTTTTTAATTTTTCTGGTCATTTGGGAAAGCAAAAAACGAAAAACTCATAAAATTTCATTCCTATGGAATAGAAAAGCAATTGGGGATCATAATATAGCAACTTTTTTGGAAAGCTATGGATTTTTATCCCCAACAAGGTACACATACGCTAATATAAGAAAAATGACCAACTCGTACAAAGATAAACTCGGCGAAGGAGGTTATGGAAGTGTTTACAAAGGCAAATTAAACGATGGTCGTGTCGTAGCTGTGAAGAAATTAAAGTTTTCGAAGGGTGATGATGGAAGAGATTTCATCAATGAGGTATTAAGCATTAGTAGGACTAATCATGTCAATGTTGTCACTCTTTTAGGTTTTTGTTTTGAAGGAAACAATAGAGCTCTTGTATTTGAGTTCTTGCCTAATGGATCTCTCGAAAAGTTTATGCATGGTAGAGAGGTTGGCGAATCATTACAATGGAAAACCATGTTTGACATAGTAGTTGGAATCGCCAAGGGACTAGATTACCTACATAGAGGTTGTAATACGCGAATATTACACTTTGATATTAAGCCTCATAATATTCTTCTTGATGAAGAATTCCGCCCAAAGATTTCAGATTTTGGGTTAGCCCGATTGTGTCCACAAAAGAATAGCATAATATCAATGTCGGAAGCAAGAGGGACCATTGGATACATTGCTCCTGAAATTTTAAGTAGATATTATGGCAATGTTTCGCATAAATCAGATGTTTATAGTTATGGGATGATGTTATTAGATCTTGTGTGTGGTAGACAAATTGACAACAATGAAAGTCAAGACAATAGTGAAATGTACTTTCCTGAATGGATATATAATCGACTTGAACGCGTAGAGGACGTGTCAATTCATGGGGTTATGAATGTTGATAATAATAAGGAATTCGAGAGAAAGATGATTATAGTGAGCTTATGGTGCATACAATCATATCCTGCAAATCGACCATCTATGAATCGAGTTGTAGAAATGTTAGAAGGGTCGTTGGAGTCATTACAAATGCCTCCTAAGCCAAATCATTCTTCCCCAACAACATTTGTGTTTGGTTCTTCGCCTATGATAACCACTCGAGACAATTTTTGTTAACCATACATGTAAATTGATGCTAATCAATTATATTATGGTTAATTACCTAAATTAAACCTTTTATATTATATTTCCTGTGGTCAAATTTTTATTAAAAGAACCACTTTAAATCGGGGCGTATATTTTCTAAGGTTTTCTGTTTTTCGCTTTTTTTTTTTTTTTTTTTTCTTTTCAAAATATTGGTTTCCACTTTAAACAAGACAAAGCGGAAGTTTGACTATTTGTACAACTATTATTATTATTATTATTATTATTATAAAATAACAAAAACCTACAAAGTCAAAAGATTTACAAGAAATTAGTGGGGAGCCGAGATACAATCTGGGCCCCACCCCTCTAGCTATAGCGAACCCAATCTTGTTAAAGATGTGAGCAGCCGCACGAGCTCCAATATCTAGAGTCCTAGCGAACGCCTGAACCCGCTTCAGCAACGCAACGACATCCTTCTCTAATTCCCCCAATGAAGAAAAGGAGAAAGGAAGAAAACCATAGCCAATAGCCCTGCAACGCGCCCCATACTTGTCTCGCTTCCGCTGAGCCGCAGCCGACATAACACGACCAGGAACGAAGTCAGACAACCCAGATTGAGTCAATGGAGAAGACCCCGTCAAGTCAACACATACATCTAGGCCTCTATCCCAGGAGTAAAGCAACACATCTGCTGGCCGAAGAGCCCCGTCGTTCCCTCCAGTTAACCCAACGTTGACCTCCTTCCTTGTAGTATCCCCATCAAAAACTCTTGAGCAAGCAGAACAAGGTGCCGATACGGAGAATATAATATTATTATTATTATTATTATTATTATTATTATTATTATTATTATATTCTGTAATAAAGTGAAACTAAAGTAGTATTTCAAGTAGAGGTGTTAAAATTACATCCAACCCAATCCGAAACTAACCCGAAAAAATATACTTCCTCCGTCCCTAAATTACATTCCTCTTAGGGAAATTTACACAGGAATTAAGGAGGAAAGAATAAAACAAATAACAATAATTAGATAATGCAATGGGAAGTACAAAGATAGATTAGTTATTACTCATGACATGTCATCAATCCTTTGCAAAAAAAAAAAGGACCAATCACATGCTCCTAATTGAAAATTTTTTACCAATCATATTCATTGTAATTTGGCACAAGGATTATGAGTGGGATTAGGTAAGGATGAGTGAGAAAACATTAAATATAAAACAGAAAAAGATAGTTGATTTACTAAAAAAAACTTACCAAAAATAGAAAGGAGAAATGTAATTTTGAAATACCAAAAATAGAAAGGAGGAATGAAATTCAGGGACGGAGGGAGTATAACTTTTATTTCAACTCGCAAAGACATAATAAATTATCATGACTCAAGTTCAAATAGATCCAACGTCCCAACCTAATCCGACTTTACCGAACCCAACCAAAATACCCGAATTAACCCCTCTAAATTTTCAATCACAATTTTGTAGAAGCTAGATAACCCTTACAAAACTGAGAAATTTTACTAGGGATTCTCTCTACAGTGTCCAATTTGGATTTTGGAACAAACTTTTACTCCCCTAAAACTTCAGCTTCATTCTATCTCTAGATTCCCTAAATTAATCAAAAATGAACTCTTTTTCAAATCGCCATTTTTATCTTCAATCTTCAATGAGTTGCTCAATTTGCATTCCGCTAGTTCATCAATTTTGCAGTAATCACGGTAATAATTTATCATACACATCAATTTTTATTTATTTATGATAATTCCTTTGTGCTGCTGTTTGATTTGATTTAATGGTAATTTTTGAAGAGGAAAGTGCAGCAAATTTGAAAGCGTCGGTTTTGTTTTCGGCATTTTAATTATCAATTGATTTTGGAGGTAATTTCTCTCACATTTTATTGAATTGGGATTATTGCCACTTGATCAAGTTCTGTGCTTCTTTCGGCCTTTTATATTTTGTTGGACATTTTTAGTTTCAATTATTGTCATTATCATAATTTATAAAGTTTGTTGAAATTATTTGTCTGATTGACTGTACATAATTGGTTTTATTTGGAGAGAGAAATCTTGACTACTTGTATCAGTATTATCAATGCATATATGGAAAAAAAAAACTTCAAACAATGATTCAAATAATTAAACAAATTTAATATTAGTTGAAAATATCAATCATTGTTTTATTTGAATTTATTAGACTTTATAATTCCTCCGGTTGACGTGTTTCTTTGATCACATGTTCTTATGCATAGATTCAACTTTAAATTAATAAGTAAAAATTATAAAAAGTGGTTTTTTTTTTGAAACTTTGAAAGGATTAATGAAATCATACAGTCTTATCTTATCTATATACGTAATCACAAAAGTTTGTAAAGGGTGTCAATTGTTAAAACGTGCTATATACGTAATCACAAAAGTTTGTAAAGGGTGTCAATTGTTAAAACGTGCTATATACGTAATCACAAAAGTTTGTAAAGGGTGTCAATTGTTAAAACGTGTCAACTAATTTGGAACAAAGGGAGTATTATCTTTTCTTTTTTACCGCTTATATTATTTGAACTTATAAGACTTTAAACAAGTGAAATAAAGGCGAGGAGAACAGTGCTTAAATCAATGGAGGCATGTTTTAGGCGAGAAAGGATGTAAGCTTGATGGATTCCTGTGTATCATTTGGTTTCTGATTTTTTTTCTATACTGACAAAATAGTATGTAAACACCATTTTATGCAAATTGAGTGTGTAACTTTTGTAGATCACTTGCTTTGGCTAATAAGTGTAAGTTAAATATATTTAAAGAAAAATAGAGTGTCGGAGAGAGTGTGAGGGTCAATGGTCAAGAAAAGAATAAAGGAATGTTATTAAACAGTTAATGTCCATAAAACGACTTTAAATCAAAAATATGTAGAACTTTATGGAGCAGAGGTAGTACTCATAGTAGTATGTGTTTATTTATATGTTGCATTGTTCATTTTCTAGGAAATGATGTGTTCAAGTCATAAAAATTCTTTTACTATAATAATGTGATGATTTTATGTATTTTGCTTATTTTATTTGTCATTAAACTGGTCAGACGGCTCATATGATTCTTGCTGAGCTAATAATCTAGTTGCAAGCATACAAGTCACAAATAGAACGTACTCAATAGAGTCCGTACTATATAAGTTCCCTGTAGTCCTGTTTCGCAACTGGTTCCATATAATATCAGACCCGGCCCTGCCTAAACAAGAGTAGAATAAATTATTGATTAAAAATTGTTCTATAAATCCAGGCATCATCTACTACACTTTTTTGCAACTCTAACGTTGGAATCATGGCAGCTAGCATTCTAATCATAAACAATACAAAGTAAAAGATAATGTAATATATGCTCTAGAAGTTCCATGCGGGATTCCATCTTAGTATATTTAAATTTATGTACTTAATTCTTTTATAATATAGAACTATCATATGAATGAGAGACAAAAAATAACATCATCACCAAAAAAAGGGAAAACTACTCCCACTAAAAAGTCAAGAAGGGTCCTTATTGGCAACTTTGAATCTAGAGGATTTTAAAGAATTAGGGAATATTTTTCATTTTATGCATGGACGCCTGTTCATTCATGTTACCAAAGTCTTTTAGTCAAATCAAGTCAAATATCTTTGCTAATAAAGACGTTTACCTGCTTAATTTGTTTGGAACTTTCTTACATCCTTTAATCCTTATGCCATCATGGCCTTTATTTTATGTTAATATTCACGCTGACATTCATAAAGATATACATGAAGCACAAAAGCGTTTTGAACACCATCAGAATGATGATCTCAAGTTTCTTTGTTAGCACCCATCTTCCTTACATAACCTTCATTATTTTCCTAGCTTTCTCCTTGGCAAATGGTGAGGATGCAAAGTATGCAGCGTGCTCTAATTTATACTCGTGCGGACAGATCCAAAACATTGGGTATCCGTTTTGGGGAGGGGATAGCAGGCCTGGATTCTGTGGCATCCCAGACTTTAAGCTTAATTGTCTTGCTGGGACAGAGTTCCCTACTATGAATATATATAATAATGGATACCTGGGATTAAATGTGCTTGGCATCAATACATCTTTGCATACCATGTCTATTTCCCGACTTAAGCTGTTGGAAACCTGTTATTTGCAAGATACAAGTAAAATAACCATGATTTCCACATTGAAGCCAGACAGCAATTATAGCTACATAAGCTTATTTTATGGTTGCTCTGATTGTGTCTCTGGATTTCACTCAAAATCTTTTACCTGCTCCAACTCTAATAATCATACTAATGATTTGGCTTATTACTTTGAAGACCCATCAGAGATCAGCAAAATAGGAAAGTTGTGCTCGTGCAAGAACAATGTTACTGTTCCGGTGGACAAGAGTCGGTTAGATGAACTTAGAAGCGCAAACGCCTCACTTTGGAGAATCCTAACAGAGTGGCCAGTTGAGATGGAGTACATGGTGAACTTCACAGCCTGTTCCAAGTGTGAGGAGTCTGGCGGAAGATGTGGATCATCAGTTGATGTCCCATCTTTGGATCAGTTTGTGTGTTATTGTCAGGATGGACCTCATCCATTTTTGTGCTCTCGATCAGGTACATGTCTTTTTTTTTTTTTAATTAAATCAGAAAATTATGAACGTCTCATGTTTGCTCTATCTACTGGGGAAAACGAAGACAATCATGCGAATTGTTCACAACTTTATTTCCTTCTTTCCATGCATAAATCCACCGGAAACTACAAAATCAAACCAAAATAGCACAGGAAAAAGACTCTCCCCTTCACTTATATACCTAATCAAGCATTTGACTCGTGTGATAGGAGTACACAATTTTTTATTTTATTTTAAATGTAGCGTTTTGGGACTTAAGCTTTGTTGTTGTTGCGTTTTGTACTCTGTATTTGTCAGTACATTTACAATCCATGGGTTAATGTTAAGGGGTGTTAAGGTAATGCCTTTTCTAATTTCTGTTATCTGCAATAAGTCATGGGAGACTAAGTTTGGGACGAAAATGTTTGTATTTGATATGCACATACAAACTAATATTTATACCCCTTGTGCAGGTGAACAAAGAAAATTAACAATCCTTGGATCAGGTATTATTATTGTCATGCTGCAGTATATTTGATTTGTATATTACAGTGAAGAGATTTTATGCCCCATGCATGCAAAAAATAAATTTTACATGCACTTGATTTCTAATGTTTTTCCTTCTGAAATGGAGTACATATAGGAGAGGATTCATTTGAAATTCTTTATTCTATGTTAAATTTTCTTTATTGGAAATTCAACTGCATCTACAATTGTGGAATTTTCTCTCTAATTTCCTCTCTACAGGTGTGGCTGCTGTAGTATTAGGGACAGTGATGCTGAGTGCTCTGTTCATATGTGCATATAAAAGACGAGGAACCAATAAATTTCCATTTCAATGGAGTAGAATGACAGGGGATCAAAATGTGGCAGCCTTTCTAAAAAGTTATGGATCCCTTGCCCCAAAAAGATACACTTTTTCTGAAATAAGGAAAATGACTAACTCCTTCAAAGATACACTTGGTGAAGGAGGATATGGTATTGTTTACAAAGGCAGGCTACATGATGGTCGTTTTGTGGCAGTGAAGAAGTTGAAGATTTTAGAGGGTGATGGGAAAGAGTTCATCACTGAGGTATTAAGCATCAGCAGAACTAACCACGTCAACATCGTCACTCTTTTAGGCTTTTGTATTGAAAGATACAAACGAGCTCTTGTATTTGAGTTCTTGCCTAATGGATCTCTTGACAAGTTTATATATGGTAAAGAGATTGGGAAATCATTGGAGCTGGAAACTATGTTCAACATTGCGGTTGGAATTGCTAGGGGCCTTGATTATCTACATAGAGGCTGTAATACACAGATATTGCACTTTGACATTAAGCCCCATAATATTCTTCTTGATGAAGAATTTCGCCCGAAGATTTCTGACTTTGGCCTTGCTAGATTGTGTCCACCAATGAATAGTATGATAACAATGTCGGAAGCAAAAGGGACAATTGGGTACATTGCTCCAGAAGTTTTTTGTAGATATTATGGCAGCATTTCCCATAAATCAGATGTTTATAGCTATGGGATGATGCTCTTAGACCTAGTTTGCGGTAGAAATACCAAAACACATGACACTAGTGAAATGTGTTTTCCTGAATGGATATACAATCGACTTGAGTCCATGGAGGAAGTTGCAGTTAATCAGATGTTGAATGACAATAAAAAGGAGATAGAGAAAAAAATGATTTTAGTGAGCTTATGGTGCATACAGACATATCCGGCAAACCGACCTCCTATGAACAGAGTTGTAGAAATGTTAGAAGGGTCATCAGAGTTGTTACAATTGCCTCCCAAACCAAATCTGTCTTCTGCTACAGGATCCATGATGGATTCCTTGTCTATAACTACCACGTGAGGTCAGGTATGTCCATGCTTTAATACCATGAGAGATATGTCAACTTGTCAAGTGTATTTATATGGCAATGGGACGTGATTTTTGAACATTCAGTTATTGAAGTTATTGTTGTAGGAGATATCAAAATGATATATGTTATCATGTGACTTTAAATATCAATAATAATGATTTCCATTTTCATTAGTGTCCACTTTGTTGTCAGTTTTTTTTTTTTTTTTTGTTTTAATAATCTTGTTAGCTGCTGTCCGCTTATCAAATAATGAAATTGCATATTGTGAAGCATTTTTTTTTGTTTACTGTTGCGGGTATATCCAATGTTATGGGAGCTAATAGGTTTGTGTTGTGGTATTTCAGACTTTTAAGCTCACTTGTCATTATGATCAGAATCACCCTTTTATGAACATATTTCATAATGGATTTGTTGGATCAAGCTTTTGTGGCATGAATCTAACTTCCCACACCATGGTTATTTCTCAAGATTGTTTGTTTATTAATTGTTATTTGCAAGATATGAGTATGTCAACTTTGCTTTCCAAACCAAAGCCAAGCGGCGGTTACTAGGAAATTTGTTTGTTTTATGACTGCTATATTGCTTTTATTACTTTGACTACAATGTTACTGTAGTACTGTATCAGTGGTTCATCTTATTACTTTGTTACTCATCAGGATAGGTAATTCCTGCTCCAGCAAGAGCAATGTCACATTTACAGTGTTTAGCAGTGGATAAGTGAGCTTAACCATAATTGCTGCTTATGAGTATCCAAATGAGTGGCCAATACAGATGAAAAACATAGAAACTGCTGAACTTTTCAGCCTGAGAGGAGTCTGGACTCTGGAGGCAGATTGGGTTTTGGGGATCATCAGGGAGTCCTACACTAGGGTCGTATGGTTTGACAAAAAATTAAGCTCATTATAGTTAGTCTTAAGACTAGCAAGCTAAGTCCAGACAGACAACTCTATTTCCTTTCCTCCTCTCCCAATTTTTGTAGGAGCCCCTTCTGAAGCCTCCCATGCTGCCTCCTCACTATGTGTCAACCCCGTCTGAAATCATCCCCCACCCCAACCCCCTCCCCTCCCCATTTCCATCTTGGAATCTACTGAGCCTCTTTTTCCTCTTAGTTTTCTCTTTAAATGACTTCCTACTTTCAGGCAACACCCTGCCCAAGTCACTAGTTTGATCAGCCATCTGCATCCCCACTGATGCACCAAAAGTCCTTTGGATAAAAGGTACAATTTTTGGCACTCCTTTTGTCCCCAAATAAATGTCTCTTTTGCTTTCTATATGTTTAGAAATATAAATAAAAAGGGAAGATAAAGTAAAGGTGAATAGTACAATTAAAAAATAGTGGGGTTTAGTTGATTAGAAATGAATATAATAAAACCAGATAATAGGATTTGGTTGATTAAAAGGTGAAAATTTAAATCAGGATAGTAGTGTTTAGTTAATAAAAATTAAGACCTATTTAAATACAATTATTATTTTTTGATTAAGTCAGATTTTTATGGGAGTAGCTAAATTAAGTCGTTTTTTTTTTGTGTGTTTGTTTATGAATATGTTTGATTATTTTGTGTTTTAAAAGTTAAAATTGCAGGAATGGGTTATTAAATACAAGACTTGATTTAAATCATTGCAAAGATATACCCCACACACACACATACAAGACTTGATTTATATCATTGCGCTTGTGCGTGTGCACACACACACAAGACTTGATTTACATCATTGCAAAGATGATTTGATTTATATCATTGCGCACAGACAATTTATATCATTGCACACACACACGCACACATACACACACAAGACTTGATTTACATCATTGCAAAGATGACTTGATTTATATCATTGCGCACAGACACACACATAATTAAATGCTATTGCAAAAATATACTTTACAAAAGGAAGAGAAAGAGAGATTTGTAATGCAAGAAGATGATACAGTGAAACTAAAACTCAATTTTTGTCATAAATTCTCATTCATTCACAACTTCAGGCTACCCATATATGTAATCCAAGTCAACTTTGATCAACTCAAATCTTGATGATAAATTGTACCCCTACACGGTTGGAAGATTCTTATGTGAACTTGAGTCTTATTGCTTTTTATGTCTTCAATTCGCTTCATGCGTGCCCTGAATTTTCACATAGAGCTAGGTGTAATAACTAATAATGTGAATATAGAGTATATGATAACCTGTTTTAATTTAATTTTCACATCAATCATTGATTCATTGCATAGAGTTTTGTATGACAAAGTAGTTGTTGATTACTTCATATTTTAAGTTTAAAAGTGTAGTGGTTAAGAAATGTTTGTGAATAGCATAAACGTTTTAAATGATGCAACTTAAACAGAAAAAGGGAACTGTGCTGCCTGCATTTCACATTTTCATACGCATGACTATAATTGTCTTCACGAATATCCACCTGAACCACCTTAAATGAGGCCAAAACGGCTAAACTTCAGTCGGTATGTATAAGTGCTTGTTGAAAGTTAAATTTGACCACTCATATATTGTCCTCTCTAAATATTTTTTTTACAAGAAAAAAAAAAATACTTGTATATTTTTTTAACAATGATCTCTGGTTTCTTTGGCATCAGCTTTCTTCCCATAACCTGCATCATCTTGTTTTTGGCTGTTGTTCCCTTGTCAAATGCTGAGGATGCACGATATACATCATGCTCTATTCCGTACTCGTGTGGTCATCTCCAAAATGTTGGTTATCCATTTTGGGGAAGTAATCGGCCCAAATACTGTGGGATCACAAACTTCTTGCTCGACTGTAAACATTCTAGTTTAAATAACCCTGGTATGATCGTATATCAAAATGCAAAAGCCACCTTAAGTTTAAGAGTGCTTGGCATCAATACATCTTCCCATACCATGGTTTTTTTCATAAATTTTCAGTTCAATAGGTGTTATTTGACTATGCCAGATTTAAACAATATAACCTATCTTCCCGTATTGAAGCCAGAGGTTGGTTATAGATTTATAAGCTTATTCTATGGTTGCGCTAATAACTGTTACTCCAAATACTACTAAAGGACTTTTTCTTGTTCTCACGATGATGGGACTATTGGTACTGCCTATTACTTTGGTAATACATCAGACATCACTTACATCAGCAGGATAGGTAACTCATCATGCTCGTGCAAGTACAATTTTACTTTTCTGGTAGATAAGAGAGCGGTAGATGAGCTCAGTCGTAGCCCAGATGCCTCATTTCTTAATGTCTTAAACAAGTGGAGAACTGTTAGGATGGAGTACATAGTGAACTTCACTATCTGTTCTAAGTGTCAGAAATCTGGCGGCAGTTGCGGGTCAGATCCATCTTCAGATCGGTTCGTTTGTTATTGCCGAGATGGACCTCAGCCATTTAAGTGTATTAAACCAAGTACATCTAAATCAGGTGCATAATTCATTACTTGGCTCTTTGTTTTTTGAAATGCTCACCAGCTTTATTACAATAGATTACAGTGAAATATTAAATACTAAGTATTTGCTTTAGGGTCAACTTGATCTAGTTGATACTTAAAATAGATTATAAAGTGATTATCAAGTCTTCAAAGCAATTACTAACTACTTTTGATTGTTTTAACATATGGATTTTTCAATATTATCATGTTTGGTTATTGGAAGATAACACATCAGGGAAAAAAAAAATGGAAATCTTATACTTGGGTCACTTAGTTTTGTATATTTTTCTTTTAAAATTAACTTTTATAAAAAGTGAATCTACAATTCTACAGTACTCTCAAAATAAATTTTGTACTCCTAATTAAATGAATCTAATTTCCTAAAAAAAAAAAATCTAATAATGGGAAACTAGGAGAATCTTTTCACTCCTAATAATGATCCAACGTCCAATAAGAAAACAAGTCTATCTCAGTTAGGGTTTAAGGAAGAAATGAATGTATAAAAATGATCTCAAAAAGTATTTGATATTGCAAATTATTAGCATCAAAGGTTTGATGCATAAGCACAAAGCAGCAAATTAATGTCTACAAGTCATTCCTTTGTGCAGGTTTACGACGAAAATTACTATTTGGATCAGGTATTATACTTATTATGTGTACTGCATACATTATCTTTTGACATGTACTTGTTAGTTATTACAAATATAAGTTTTAGTAGAGAGGATTAACAGAGAGGGAGATGGATTTGAAAATTGAGGAAACTTCTCTATGATTGTTACTCTACAGGTGCAGCTTCTTCACTCCTAGGGACAATGATGTTGGTTGCTTTGGTCACCCGTGCAAACAGAACACGGGAAACCAGTAGAATTTCATTTCTATTGAGTCGACGAGCAATAGAAGATCAAAATGTAGCAGCCTTTTTGAAAAGTTATGGATCTCTTGCACCAAAAAGATACACATATGCAGACATAAGGAAAATAACCAATTTCTTCAAAGATAAACTTGGTGAAGGAGGTTATGGAAGTGTTTACAAAGGAAGACTACACAATGGTCGTTTCGTGGCAGTGAAGAAATTGAAAGTTTTAAAGGATGATGGGAAAGATTTCATCAATGAGGTATTAAGCATTAGCAGGACAAATCATGTCAATGTTGTTACTCTTTTAGGATTTTGTTTTGAAGGTAACAAAAGAGCTCTTGTCTTTGAGTTCTTGCCCAATGGATCTCTTGAAAAGTTTATTTATGGTAAAGAGATTAGACAGTCATTGCAATGTGAAACTATATTCAACATTGCAATTGGAATTGCACGGGGACTAGACTACCTGCATAGAGGTTGCAATATGCGAATATTGCACTTTGACATTAAGCCTCATAATATTCTTCTTGATGAAGAATATTGCCCAAAGATTTCTGACTTTGGTGTTGCTAGATTGTGTCCACTAAAGAGCAGTTTGATTTCAATGTCAGAAGCAAGGGGGACAATTGGGTACATTGCTCCAGAAGTTGTTTGTAGAAATTTCGGTGGCATTTCCCATAAATCAGATGTTTATAGCTATGGGATGATGCTCATTGACCTAGTTTGTGGTAGGAATAATCCGACTAATGAAGTTCAGGACAGCAGTGAACTATACTTTCCCGAATGGATATACAATCGACTTGAGTCTATGGAGAATGCTGCAGTTGATGAGGTTATGGGCGTTGGCAAAAATGAGTTGGAGAGGAAAATGATTTTGGTGAGCTTATGGTGCATACAGCCATATCCCTCGAACAGGCCACCTATGAAAAGAGTTGTAGAAATGTTGGAAGGGCCATTTGAGTCCCTACAAATGCCACCTAAACCACATTCACCTCCGCCTTCTGGATTTGTGTTTGATTCCTCACTTATGAGTACATCTTAATGTTCAATTCGTCATATGAAGGCTGTCTATCAGATGAGAAGTGTCAGATGCATGTTGATGATGTTGTGTTTAGGTGCATGAATCTGTTATAAACTTTTATTGTACTTCTATGATGCTGAAAGTACAATATTTATCAGAAGCAGAACAATGAATCATTTGGCTGTGTGATTTGATTTTGTAACATGCATTAACAATCAGTACTGATGCAGTTATCTGTTATCTCAAAGATGATGGATATTGCCATCTGTTCAAAAGGAAAAAAAGATAAAGATGATATATGATTGTTTTCCTTTTTTTTTTTTTCCTTCTATCCTGCTGTCTTTTCTTTGTTGTTTTTCAGTTTTTTTTGCTGCTGCTATACTTTAAGTCCATTTCAATTTCCAATCACTTCGTGATAGTCCTGATAGATCTACTCAAGGTGAAGGCAGGGGAGAGTACACAAGGGAATGGCAGTTATCAAGATTGACTACTCGCACCGAATGGCTAGAAGTGTGGTTGCTCTGCCAGCCTCATCAGTTGGACTTCTTCTGCAGTAAGCCAACACGCTGTCTAGTACCATCACTCGATTAAACAACTAGGATAGAGGAATGGGAATTTGGGAGAGATGGATAAAGTACAGTGGGACTGGAATTCATTCATTGCTATATACTTTTCATTCATGTTATCTGATGCCAAGTCTTGAAATCAAGTCAACTGAATGTCTTTTTGCTAGCCAAGCAACAGGTTCCTTTTTTGGGTGCTTTTAGTAGTTTTCTTTCTGACTTTCATGAAGAGTGCCTCAGCGACCTCAGGTATCAATAAAAATGATCTCCAGTTTCATTAGTGTCCGCTTTTTCTTCATCTATAACCTTATCTGCAGTTCACTTACTAAAATAATGAGAATGCAAATTATACAGGTTGCCTTATTCTTTACTCATTCGGGCATATCCTAAATCTTGGGTACCAGTTTAGGGGATGTAATAGGCATATGCCAGTATTTTGTGGGGTTTCAGACTTCATGTTATTGTGTCTCCAGATATCACTTCAAGTCTGTTAGGTGCTCCAACTATGATGTGTACCAATGGTTCTGCTCTTTTACTTTGTAACTCATTGAACATAAGCAGGATAGTCAAGTTCTGCTCCTGCAAGATCATTGTCACATACTTCATATGTAGTGGATGAGAGTGGGGTGAGCGAGCTTGAAGCACAAAAGCCTCGCTTATGAGTGTCCAAGGTCTCCAACAGATAGGATACGTAGCGAACTTGACAGCAGAGCCTGTTCCAACTTCCAAGTGTGAGGAGTCTGAGGCAGTTGGGAATCATTAGGGGATCTATAATTCGTACAGTTTGTTATTGCCAAGGTGGAGGCATGGAGCAACCTTAAGTGTGTTCACAATCAGGTGCGTACTTTATCACCCAGTTCTTTAGGAGTTTAGGGTAGCTACTTAAAATGTACTACTTAGGGTTTGTTCTCATTGAGTGAACTTAGCTGAGCTGAGCTAAGCTAAACAACTGAACTGAAATGAATATTTTATAAGAGAGGGAAATTAGGAGCTGACCTAAACTGAACTGAACTGAGCTGAACTGAACTGAAAATAAACATATGAGAACAGACCCTTAGTACAATGTTACTTGTAAAGAATGATGATTGATAGTATTTGGATCCATTTTCCCAAAGCTGACTGCAAATTGAAATCCAATTTATTGCTCGCCTGCAAACTAACAAGGTGAGCTAAATCAAGTGTGTTCCTAAGAAACCCCCGCTCAGGCTATAATATCAGGTCGAAAATTAGGAGAGATAGCCTAAGTTAGTAGAATAAAATACCTGAACATAATGCATCAACGTGGCCATTTGGAATTTTTAGGTAAATCGTAGTAGTAATAAGTTAGGGCAATTTCGTAACTTCAATTTTAGGGATACTTTAGTAAATACCTTAGTGGGTTCTTAATTTTGAGGGGTAGTGTCGTAGGGACCCAAATACTTTTTGTGACTTTTTGTCCAAGTAAATCCAAGTCTTCTTGATGATATAAGGGGTAGTGTCTTAGGGCCCCAAAAAAAAAGAGAATAGTCATATTATCCTAACCTACAAGCCAGTTTGGAATTTTCATATGTGAAGTGAAAGAATAGCCCCACTTTTCTTTTTTAAATACATCTTGATTTAACTGTTATGGAGTACTATCATCTAATAATTTATGAGTTTATTGCATCACTTTTACCAAAAGTTTAGGCTTTATATTCTCTCGGTTAAGTATCACTTCTTCTCTGTATTCTAATTTTATTACTAGAAAACCTTGGTTCTTTTTATGAAAAATGATCTCTAATGGTTTTATAATCATCCAATTTCCTTTCATAACCTGTATTTTCTTGTTGTTAGCTGTTGCTCCCTTATCAAATTGTGAGAGTGCAAACTATACAGCTGCATGCAATATTCCATACTCGTGTGGACAAATCCAAAATGTTGGGTATCCATTTTGGGGAGGTGAAAGACCCAACTTCTGTGGAGTCTCAGAATTCAAACTAACCTGTAATGGTTTCACTGATAATACTTCTTCATTTACTACTATGAACGCTTTTCAATATGCATATATTGGATTATCAGTGCTTGACATCAACACATCTCTCCATACCATCACTATTTCCTCAAGTATACTGTATGACAAGTGTTATTTGCGTAATATAAGCTCTTCAATAGCCTTTCTACCCACTTTAAAGCTAAACCAAAACATAGATTACAGAAATATAAGTTTATTCTACGGTTGCAATAGTAGTTGTGACTCCAGAAATGACTCCAAGACTTTTTCTTGCTCCAACGAAGATGGTTTCAATGGTACTGCTTATTATTTTGACAACGCATCAGAAATCACCAGGTTTAATAACTCGTCATGCTCGTGCCGTGACAATTTAACTCTTCCTGTGGATAACAAAGCGGTAGATGAGCTCAGACGTAGCACGGATGCCTCACTTCACAGTGTCTTAAACAAGTGGTCAATCTTTAACTTTAAGTACACGGTGAACGTTACTGCCTGTTCCGAGTGTGAGGAGTCTGGCGGCAGCTGTGGATCATCAGAGGATCCATTTTCAGATCAGTTCGGTTGTTATTGCCCAGATGGGCCTCATCCATTAACATGTTCTGAATCAGGTGCTAATTCATTACTTTGCTTTTTAATTTTGGAATAGCAAAAAAGCCTTATCTTTATTACAACCGATCACATTGACAAATAATTTTCAAAAGTCTTTGAGGTTAAATCGTTCAAGCTGATTATTATGATGGAAGTTATTAGAATATTGATTGTTAAGTGATTATCGTGACTGCAAGCAATTACTAACTGCTTTTGGTAGTATAATTTTTGAGCTTAGCATAATAGCATGTTTACTTATTGGAGATAACTCAATAATAGAAAGGTAAAATAGTTGACGTATGTATTTAGTAAAAATCTATTTTTGGTTCATTTACATTTCAATAGTTTTCCTTTTAAAATCAACTGATTGATAGAAGAAGTAAAAGTCTAAAACTTTATAATTACAATAGTATTCCTCGACAATTTAATAGACCACCAAGCTGTTATAGACCGTAAATCTAGCTTGTACTTTGTATATTTTAATGAATAAGAGGAAAATATAAGATGAAAGCTTGGAAATTTGATTGATAATGGCAAAAGAGCTTACAAATGATAGTTTGTTGACCATGAACAAACCCACACGTGATTGAAAGTGTTCCCACATTGAAAGAGTGTAAAAATGAAAAGGAGTAATAGGATATGTATTCCATATTGAAAAAAAGAAAGTTATGTCCACTTAATAATTTAAGGTCAAGGGATTACTCCCTTTATTGCCATATGATTTTGAGGTGGAACCTCCTTGAACTTGTGGCCCAAGCTTGTTTATCATAGATTCATAGGTTTGATACTCTCTTTGATAGCCCTGCTTGATGAATTTTTTCTTACTTGTAGTACTATTAAGGATTCAAGAAAGATCTCAATCTATATATGAAAATGAAGAATTTGTATTTATATTTATAGACGTAGCAAAAAAAAACTAGCATCACTCAAGGATTAGTGCTTAAGCACAGACTAATGTCTACAAGTTTTCTTTGTGCAGGTGGACGACGAAATTTAATCTTTGGATCAGGTATTGTACATAAAATTAACTAGCATTACGCAAGGGCTAATGCTTAAGCACTGACTAATGCCTACAAGTTTTCTTTGTGCAGGTAGACGACGAAATTTAATCTTAGGATCAGGTATTGTACATACAATTCTCTTTTTACCAATATAAATTCTGTAGAAAGTGTTTGTAAGAAAGAGAATGAGGGATTCAAAATTGAGGAAACTTCTATATGATTATTGTTCTATAGGTATAGCTGGTTCAGTCCTAGTAGTGATGATGTTGCTTGCTGTGGCCATCTTTGCAAAGAAAAGGCGGAAAACCAGTAAATTTTCATTTCTATGGAGTAGACGAACAATAGGGAATCAAAATGTAGCGGCCTTTTTACAAAGTTATGGATCTCTTGCGCCAAAAAGATACACATATGCGGACATAAAGAAAGTAACCAATTCCTTTAAAGATAAACTTGGTGAAGGAGGTTATGAAAGTGTTTACAAAGGAAGACTACACAATGGTCGTTTCGTGGCAGTAAAAAAATTGAAGGTTTTAAAGGGTAATGGGAAAGATTTCATCAATGAGGTATTGACCATTAGCAGGACTAATCATGTCAATGTCGTGACTTTTAGGATTTTGTTTTGAAGGAAACAAAAGAGCTCTTGTCTTTGAGTTCATGCCTAATGGATCACTTGAAAAGTTTATGTATGGTAAAGAGATTAGACAGCCATTGCAATGGGAAACTATGTTCAACATTGCAATTGGAATTGCTCGGGGATTAGACTATCTACATAGAGGTTGTAACACACGAATATTGCACTTTGACATTAAGCCTCATAATATTCTGCTTGATGAATTTCATCCAAAGATTTCTGACTTTGGCCTTGCTCGATTATGTCCACCAAAGAAAAGTTTGATATCAATGTCAGAAGCAAGAGGGACAATTGGGTACATTGCTCCGGAAGTTTTTTGTAGAAATCTTGGTGGCGCTTCCCATAAATCAGATGTTTATAGCTACGGGATGATGCTCAAGACCTAGTTTGTGGCAGGAAAGTTCCAACTAATGAAGTTCAGCATGACAATAGTGAACTGTACTTTCCCGAATGGATATACAGTCGATTTGAGCCTGTGCAGGAAGCTGCAGTTGATGGGATTGAGGATAATGACATTAACGAGTTAGAGAGAAAAATGATTTTGGTTGGCTTATGGTGCATACAAACATATCCTTCAAACAGACCGCCAATGAATAGAGTTGTAGAGATGTTGGAAGGGCCATTTGAGGTGCTACAAATGCCGCCTACGCCACATTCATCTTCCCCTGCAAGATGTGTGTTTGATGCCTCACTTATGAGCACCACATAAGTTCTGTTTTTGCTTAAATTTCGTATGTCATATTAAGGCTGTCTATCACCATCAGATGAGAAATGTCACAACTCACAAGCATGTTGATGAAGTACAGTTTAGGTTCACGAATCTGTTGTAAACTTTTATTGTAAAATTCTATGACTGCCAAAAGTATGACATAAATGAGAAAAAGAACAATGAATCATTTGGCTGTGGGATTTGATTTTGTAGCAGCATTAACAACTAATCAATACTGTTTTAATTTACGTACTGATGCAGTTATCTCAAAGACTATGGTCATTGTCGTCTGTTTAAAGGAAAAAAAGAGAGATGATATGTGATCATGCTTCTTTTTTTTTTTTGGTCAGTCTTACTGTCTTATTTTGTGCTTCTCTTTATGTTGCTGATTTTCAGCTTTTTGCTGCTGCTATATTTCCCATTTCAGTTACTTCATGATAGATCTATGGTAGGTGAAGTTAGAGGAGGAAATAACAGTCAAGAATTCAAGATTGACCACTCGCACCAAATGGCTAGAAGTGCTGCTGCTCTGCCAGGCTCATCAGTTGAACTTCTTCTGCAGTAAGTCCATCATGCTGTCTAATACTACCATTTGATCAAACAAGTAGGATAAAGCAGGAATTTGGGAGTGATTGATAATGTACAGTGGGGCTAAACTCGTTCACTGCCATACTCTTTACATTCATGTTGTTTGATGCTGAGTCTTGCATCCAGTTCAATCGAATGTGTTTTTGCTAACTAAGCTATCTACGAATTCCTTTTTGAGTGCTTTTATTACTTTTCCTGCTTACTTTCATATAGAGTTCCTCAATGACCTGAGCTACATGAAACACGAGTGCTTCAAACATCAGTAAAAATAAAAAAGAGTTATCTCTAGTTTCATTTGTCTTGTCTTTCTCTTCAATTATTAATAACCTTCACCATCTTGCTAGCACATCCAAAATACTTTGTACATACTGTTAACAGGCACATAATCTGTTTCTTATGAAAACAAAATTACCTGTAAAGAATGATGATTGATCAGGTCCTGGATCCGTGTTCCAATAATTGCCTCCGTATAGAACCTCAAACCTCCGGGTCGAGCCTCTAATGCCCAAGTGCGCGCCCAAATTTGGGGTATATTTGAGGGCAGAGGTTAGAGCCATAGAGGGGAGAGCTAATTGGGGTATTACAGTCGGCCTTTATATAATACCTGAAAATAATGCATCAATGTGACCATTTGGTATTTATAGGGATCCATAGTATGTAACTAGTAAGCCCTGGGATCTGCTAACTTTGAAGTCAGAGATTGGTTTAAGGGGAAATTTAGTAACTTTCTTTATAGGGATATATTAGTAAATACCTTAGTTTTTATTCTTCTTAGGGGGTTGGGCCGTAGGGGCTTAAATACTACTGAGTATATACACTCTCAATTCATTCACAACTTACATGTTACGTGCCTCCAATTCTCTTTAGTTGATACATATGTTCTGAGTTTATATAGTATTCACATAACTTCCTCCAATCTATGCGTATTATATCGTACCTAGTAAATTATTGCTAGTTTATCTGTTACTCTGTACTCTAGAAAAATATATGTGATATAACATACAAGATAGTGGATTTTCTTTCTAAAACAAATGGTATTATGGAGAGTGTGAGACCCAACTTTTGGTAGGCAAAAGAAGGGGCACTTAAAAAGTAGTAAATCTATACCATTAAAAAGAAAAAGTGTAACAATTATATTAGGACAGATGGTAAAAGAAAGGTGTAATCTATGTGACTATTTTTGAAGAAATTAAACTTAAGCAAAAGTTCTTTATAAGCCCCACATAAGAAACTTCCAACCTTGTAGGTTACGATTTATATCATCAAGAAGACTCGACTTTGAATTGGCACTAGTTGCCAAAAAAGAAAAAAGACTTAGATAATTAACTACTTCACAAGTTCATACTTTTCATATTAGTTGACACATTTCATTTAAACACATTTGCTAACACATATTTTTAAATTAAAACATTTTTAGTTACTTATTAGCTTAGCAAAATTTACTCAGTAAAAAACTTATATTTGAAAATTGTGGTTATATTTGAAAAACTTATATCATGCACAAAAATGCTTTCAACAACATATAGAATTCAAAGCTAACTAGCTAATACATTTGAGTTTTTGACAAATCAGTTTTGGATTTTGGCCGGGTTTAATCTCATGTATATACTTCTGTGAGTGAAGAAAGTGTCAAATTTTAGCTGATAAGTTTAATGTTATGTATGTACTTCTGTGAGTAAAGAAAGAGTCAAATTTTGTCTGATAAATATCGTATGATGATATGTACGTGTGGCTTACATTTCATGCTTAACCTATAGCCACCTTAAATGAGACCAAACTTCTCTCTTTTCTAATATTGCTGCAAGAAAAGCTTTTGTTCATTTTATCAAAAATGATCTCCACTGCTTTTCTAAGCATCCAATTTCCCTTCATAACCTGCATCATCTTGCTGTTAGCTATTGTTTTCTTGTCAAATTCTGAGAATGCAAATTATACAGCATGCTCTAGTTCTTTTCAATTCTCGTGTGGGAAAATCCAAAACGTCGGGTACCCATTTTGGGGAATTAATAGGCCTGATATTTGTGGAATCTCAGACTTGTTGCTCCGCTGTAATAATAATACTCGAATTTACCTTACTATTAAAATGCTTCATCAAGATGAATTAGTTAGATTGCAGGTGCTTGGCATCAATACATCATCCCATACCATGGATGTTTCCTTAAATAGGTTGTTTAACAGGTGCCATTTGCAAGGTGCAAGCAGGACAATCTTTCCTCCGTCGTTAAAACCAGCCTCCGGTTATACAGATATTATCTTGTTCTATGGTTGCACTAGTGATTGTTACAACAGATATTACTCTAAGACTTTCTCTTGCTCCAATGGTGATGGTACCAATGGTACTGCTTATTACTTTGGTAACACATCAAGTAGCAGCAGGATGGCCTCATCATGCTCGTGCTACAACAGTGTTACTTTTCTGGTAGATAAGAGAGTGGTGGATGACCTCAGTCATAGCACGGATGCCTCACTTCTTAACGTGTTAAACAAGTGGACAGCTATTAAGATGGAGTACAAAGCGAATTTCTCTGCCTGCTCTAAGTGTCAGGAGTCTGGTGGCAGGTGTGGGTCAGATCCATCTTCAGATCAGTTCGTTTGTTATTGTAGAGATGGACCTGATCAGCCACTAGTGTATTCTGAACCAGTTGCATCTCTGCTACCAAGTGCATCTAAACCAGGTACATAATTCATCACTTTGCTCTTTACTTTTTTGGATAGCTAACCATCCTGACCTTTATTACAAATTACAACAAATCATACAGTGAAAATTGTCTGAGTCCAACTCGATCGAGTTAATTTGAAGTATTGATTGTAAAGTGATCATCATGACTTCAAATGGAAATTCTTCACAGAATCCTTGTGTGGTTATTGGCCTTATTTTAGAAAAAAAGTTTCCAAAGGCAGTTAATTTTCAAATTGCATAGGAAGTTTCTTACAAAAAATATTCCTGGTTTTCCGTTTGATGTGTGAATCTAAAACTATCCTCCAAATTTCAATATTAATATTAAGGCCAATTAAGCCATCTTAGATAAATTTGCAGAATTCCAAAATAAATATTTGACCTTGCAATATTAGATTCAGATAAGTTGTCGGGGATTGATGCATAAGCACAAATTAATATCTACTAGTTGTTCCTTTGTGCAGTTGGACGGCAAAAACTACTCTTTGGATCAGGTATTATACTTGTCATGGATACGGCATACATTTCACTTTGATATATACTTGTTCGTTGTTACAAATATTAATTCTAGTAGAAAGGATTTCTAAAAGAGGAAATGAGAAATTTGAAAATTTAGAAAACATTTCTATGATTGTTGCCTACAGGTGCAGCTGCTTCACTAGTAGGGACAATGATGTTGGTTGCTTTGATCATTTGTGTATATAAAAGACGGAAAACCAGTAAATTTTCATTTCTATGGAGTAGGAGAACAATAGGGGATCAAAATGTAGCCTTCAGTGATAAACTTGGTGAAGGAGGTTTTGGAAGTGTTTACAAAGGAAGACTACAAAATGGTCGTTTCGTGGCTGTGAAAAAATTGAAGGTTTTAAAGGGTGATGGGAAAGATTTCATCAATGAGGTATTAAGCATTAGCAGGACTAATTATGTCAATGTCGTGACTCTTTAGGATTTTGTTTCGAAGGAAACAGAAGAGCTCTTGTCTTTGAGTTCTTGCCTAATGGATCTCTTGAAAAGTTTATATATGGTAAAGAGATTAGACAGTCATTGCAATGGGAAACTGTGTTCAACATTGCGATTGGAATTGCTCGGGGACTAGACTACCTACATAGAGGTTGTAATATACAAATATTGCTCTTTGATATTAAGCCTCATAATATTCTGCTTGATGCAGAATTTCGCCCAAAGATTTCTGACTTTGGCGTTGCTAGATTTTGTCCACCACAGAATAGTATGATTTCAATGTCAGAAGCAAGGAGAACAATTGGGTATATTGCTCCTGAAGTTTTTTGTAGAAATTTTGGTGGCATTTCCCATAAATCAGATGTTTATAGCTATGGGATGATGCTCATCGACCTAGTTTGTGGTAGGAATAATCCAACTAATGAAGTTCAGTACAGCAGTGAACTATACTTTCCCGAATGGATATACAATGGACTTGAGCCAATGGAAAAAGCTGCAATAGATGAGGTTATGGGCGATGGCAAAAAAGAGTTGGAGAGGAAAATGATTTTGGTGAGCTTATGGTGCATACAACCATATCCCTCAAACAGGCCGCCAATGAACAGAGTTGTAGAAATGTTGGAAGGGCCATTTGAGTCACTACAAATGCCACCTAAGCCACATTCACCTCTGCATTCAGGATCAGTGTTTGATGCCTCACTTATGAGCACAGCATAATTTCACTTGTCATTTATGTTGAATTCGTCATATTAAGGCTGTCTATCAGATGAGAAATGTCAGAAGCATGTTGATGATGTTGTGTTTAGGTGCAGTAATCTGTTATAAACTTTTATTGTAATTCTATGATGTTGAAAGTATACCATTTATCAGAAGCAGAACAATGAATCATTTGGTTGTGTGATTTGATTTTGTACCATGCATTAACAATCAGTACTGATGCAGTTATCTCAAAGATGATGGTTATTGCCATCTGTGTGCAAAAGGAAAAAAAAAAAAGATAAAGATGATATTAATTGTGGCTTTTTTCCCCCTTGTCATGCTGTCTTTTCTTTGTTGCTGTTTCTCAGTATTTTTGCTGCTGCTTTACTTTTAAGTGTTGGAAATAGTAATGCAATCGGATGACTCGCGCCCGATCGGGCGGCTCTCGCCCGATCGGGCGAAGGTGGTCAAGGAAAAAACGGAAGCTCTCGCGCCCGATCGGGCGGCTTTGCCCGACCGGGCGACGGACAAGAGTTTTTCTACGAGATCTCTCGCGCCCGATCGGGCGGGCTTCGCCCGACCGGGCGGCGGACTCAAGGTTTTGACGAGCCCCATCGAGCGGATTCGCCCGATGGCTCGCCCGGGATGGGGTTTCTAGATCGCCCGACCGGGCGGTGTTCGCCCGACCGGGCACGACACTACGTCTGGAAAAACCTGATCTCGCGCCCGATCGGGCGGCAGCTCGTCCGATCAGGCCCGCCTTTTTTCCTAGGTCGGTTTGATTACGTGTTTCTTTTTCTAGGACTCATATAAATACGATTCATACCTTTTTCATGATATTCATTCACTTTTCTAGCCAAAAACACAAACCTACCTTTTGAGATCTGAACAGTTCTTGAGCAATTCCACTCTTCGAGTTCAGGTGCACGGATTACGGAGAGAGTTGCGTTAAACTTGGGGGGTGTGCGTCACTAGAAAACTTGTATCGGTGGTGGCGTATTTCGCTTCTAAGGCAGTGGATTATTGTTCCACGGCGCGACTGTGAGTTTGGGATCTTCAATCCAGGAAAGTTCTAATCTTTTGTTTGTTATTGATTTCAACAGTTATTTTACCAACAATTTAGAAGCGAAATATTTTGATTTATTCTGTTGATATCATGACTAGCAATTCTCAAACTCGTCTATACCTAGATCTGTCTAAGGTTGAGTCTCTTGATGGAATTAATTATAAGAGATGGTCACAAAGGATGTTGATTGCTTTTGAACAAGTAGAAATTGATTATGTTTTGTTTAGGGATGCTCCAAAACCTATTGAGCAAACCAATACCATGATTGAAATTCCTAGTACTCATGTTCATGGGAATAAAGAATCTAGCTCCAGTCAGATGACCACTACTGTTGTTGCTAATGAATCTGAAATCAAGAAATTTGATCGTGATAATAAATTTGTTAGAGGTCATCTTTTGAACAGTATGAAAAACAACATATTTGATTTGTATGTTAATATGAAATCTGCTAAGGAGATGTGGGAGTCATTAGAGAAAAAATATGGTGCTGATGATGCTGGGAAAAAGAAGTATGTGACTAGAAATTGGTTGAATTTTAAATTGGTTGATACAAAGCCTATCATGGACCAAGTCCATGTGTATGAAAATTATGTTGCTGAAATTCTTGCTCAGGGTATGAAGATGTGTGAAATCCTTCAGGCTAATGTCTTGATTGAAAAATTGCCTGATTCCTGGTGTGATTATAGAAATCACCTCAAGCATAAAAAGAGGGATCTAACCCTAGAAGAACTTGTGAGCCACATGAAGATTGAGGAAGCCAATAGGCTTAAGGATGTTTCCTCTAAGCCTAAAAATGTGTTAGCAATCAAGGCTAACCTTGTTGAATCTGGTGCTGTCTCTGACAAGAAAGCAAGTGATAATCGTGCCAAGAAGGGGAACTCTGAGAAGAAGGGAAATCTCCAAGCTAAGGGCAAGATTGGGAAGAAAGTCACTGGCAAGTGTTGGTCATGTGGTGAAGTGAGGCACTTTGCTTCACAGTGCAAAAACAAGAAGAAGAAAAATCTGAAATCGAGTGGAGGAAACAAGGATCATGCTCATCTGGTTGAGAATGAGGATGAAGATGTCATTGCTGCAGTTGTCTCTGAAGTCAATCTGGTTGAGAACAACAGTGAATGGATCGTGGACACTGGTGCCTCTAAACACTTCTGTGCTAACAAGGACCTGTTTGTCAGTATGGAAGATGCAAAGGAAGGTGAACAAGTCTACATGGGAAATTCAAGCAGCTCTGAGGTACTTGGAAAGGGCAAAGTGGTTCTGAAGCTGACTTCAGGGAAGACCTTGGCTCTTCACAATGTGCTGTATGTTCCTTCTATTTGTAGAAATTTAATTTCTGGTGCTTTGTTGAACAAAGTAGGAGTTAAGTTAGTTTTTGATGCTAATAAACTTGTGTTAACCCGTAATGGGGAGTATGTTGGAAAGGGTTACCTTAGTGGGGGCCTATTTGTTCTTGAAATTGTAATTGTTCCTTCAATGAATAAGATTTCTACTTCTGCTTATATTGTTGAGTCCTTTGAATTATGGCATAGTAGATTGGGTCACGTTGGTGCAACAAAATTGAAACAAATGAAAAGTCTAAATTTGCTCCCAAATATACCATTAGATGGATTTGAAAAATGTGAAGTGTGTGCGGAGTCTAAATTCGTGAAGAAACCCTATAAATCTGTCACGAAGAGAGAGACCACACCACTCGAGCTAATTCATTCAGATTTAGCAGACTTTAAGAACTTGGAAAGTAGAGGCGGGAAACGCTACTATATCACCTTCGTTGATGATTGCTCTAGATATAGCAGGGTGTATCTTCTGAGGACGAAGGATGAAGCTGAGTCCAAGTTTCTTGTGTATAAGGCAGAGGTAGAAAATCAGTTGGAGCGGAAAATAAAAAGAGTTCGCTCAGACAGGGGTGGAGAGTATGGCTCCGATTTCCTCAAGGACTTATGTGAAAGTGAGGGAATAATTCATGAAGTTTCGGCCCCGTATACTCCGCAGCAAAATGGTGTAGCAGAGAGGAAAAATAGGACCTTGAAGGAAATGATGAATGCAATGCTCCTAAGTTCTGGGTTGCCAGACAATTTGTGGGGTGAAGCGGTACTATCAGCTAATTATGTACAGAACAGAGTAACTCACAAGAAGTTAGACAAGACTCCATATGAAATATGGAAGGGTTATGCTGCAAACTTGAATCACATGAAAGTATGGGGGTGTCTAGCTAAGGTGGGCTATCCATCGTTCAAGCGCTCAACTATAGGTTCTAGGACCTATGATACAGTATTCATTGGCTACGCTGAGAATAGTGCCGCATACAGGTTTATGAGTTTGGAAGATCGCTCTATATCTGAATCTTGTGATGCAAAGTTCTTCGAACAGGTATTTCCTTTGAAGAAAATTTTGGTTACTGACGATGTTTCTTCAGTTCCTTCATCTGCAGGGCCAGAAGTTGCTTCCCCTAGGGTTGAAAGTGAGATTCAACCTAGGAGAAGTAAAAGGCAAAGAGTGGAGACAAGCTTTGGACCTGATTTCCTAACAGCCTTTATAGCAGAGTGCGGAAATCTAGGTGAGTTTGAAGATGATCTAGATGAGATCATGCTGTGTCTTCAGGTTGTGGATGAAGATCCGAAATCGTTTGAAGAAGCTATGATTTCAGTTGATGCAACCTTCTGGAAGGAAGCTGTAAACAGTGAGCTTGACTCAATCATGTCAAATGGTACCTGGGAGCTTGTGGACCTGCCAAAAGGGAGTAGAGCCATTGGGTGCAAGTGGATTTTCAAGAGAAAGATGAGAACCGACGGCACCGTGGAGAGGTTCAAAGCTAGATTGGTGATAAGAGGATTCACTCAAAAATTTGGCCTTGATTATTTTTATACTTATTCTCCGGTGACTAAAATTGCCACTATTCGTGTTTTGTTTGCCTTAGCCTCATCTTACAACTTGATTGTGCATCAGATGGATGTTAAGACAGCTTTTCTGAATGGCGATTTGGAGGAGGAGATCTACATGGAGCAACCTCCGGGTTTTGTAGTTCCTGGGATGGAGAATAAGGTGTGCAGACTAAAGAAATCCTTATATGGTTTGAAACAAGCTCCGAAGCAATGGTATGAAAAATTTCATAAAACTATTCTTAGTTTTGGTTTTGTTGTCAATGGTAGTGATGCATGTGTGTACTCTAAGATGTTTGGTGCGCAATGTGTGATATTATGCCTGTATGTTGACGACATGCTCCTGTTTGGCACAAACATGTGTGTCATAAATGAAACTAAGAAATATTTAAATTCAAAGTTCGAGATGAAGGATTTGGGAGAGGTAGATGTGATCCTTGGTGTTAAAGTTACTAAAACCAAGAAAGGGTATTTTCTGTCTCAGTCTCATTATGTGGAGAAAATTCTAAAGAACTTTAATTGTTTTGATTTGCCTCCTTTGAGAACTCCTTTTGATCCTTCTGGAGCTTTGGTGAAAAATGTGGGGGACGGTGTGTCTCAAACTGAATATGCTAAGGTGCTTGGTAGTCTGATGTTTCTAATGAATTGCACTCGCCCTGATATTGCCTTTGCTGTTAGTAGACTTAGTCGCTATACTCATTGTCCTAGTGAGCAACATTGGGTTGCTTTGAGGCGTGTACTCAGATATCTATGTGGAACCATGTCTTGGGGATTGAATTTTGTTGGTCATCCTTTGGTTCTTGAAGGGTATTGTGATGCAAATTGGGTAACGGATAGTGATGAAACAAGCTCTACAAGTGGCTATGTGTTTACCCTTAGTGGGGGTGCAGTTTCATGGAAGTCTGGTAAGCAGACGTGTATAGCTAGATCAACTATGGAAGATGAGTTCATCGCATTGGATCTTGCTACACAAGAGGCAGATTGGTTGAGAAATTTGCTTGTTGATATTCCTCTATGGGGGAAGCCGTCACCACCTGTTTCTATGCATTGTGATTCACAAGCCGCTATATGTGTTGCTAAAAATAGTGTTTACAACGGCAAGAAAAGGCACATAAGAGTCAGACACGAGTCTGTGAGGCAGTTTATTGTGAATGGGGTTATTTCGTTGGACTATGTTCGAACAGAGAAAAACCTGGCAGATCCTTTTACTAAGGGTTTGAGTCGTAGACTAGTGGTGGAGTCATCAACTGGTATGGGTTTAGGACCTTTGTTTTAATGACTTGAAATGGTAGCTATTCTAGCTATGTGATATGATACATTGGTTATAATAAATTCAAGAACCTGTTTCGGTTATTTTGTTTCATTGGAATGAATCATGTGGATTTGTTATATGTGTATCATGTGTTTGAATCAATTACTCTATAAGAGTGGTAAGTTGATTCTGTTAGGATGAGTTTATCTCTTAATGTCATTAGTCCAGTTGTTTTCTGAGCAGGGATAGGTGGAGGAGCTTATATAGTTAAGACCTTTGTCCCAGTGGCTCTTAAAACAGGATAGATAATGACACCGAAAGTTGAAGGGTTGAACTTATGTTCTTAATGTTCTAGTTCCACTGCATGGATTTCTTAGGTTTGCAAGGTGCTTAAACACGTTTAAGCCTGCAGGGAAAGACCTTTGAATTTGCTGGGAACGTGTGTGAATAACACATAGGACGAACACCTACGTGAGTACGAGAGGTGGCCTCTCTCAAGGGAAGACTGGAGTATTGTTTTCCTGAAGTACTCATGAGAGCCCAAGTGTTGGCCAAGATTGGCGGAGTTGCTTAAGCTCTAAAGTCAAGGTATGTGTATTCAAGGTCCCTTCCTCGCTCCAAGGAGTTCAAATCTTAGGATACTCACTAGGGAAGTGTTGAAAACCTTGTGCACTAATGTGTTAGTTCAAACCTTTGGATACTAGCATTTAAGTACTAAGACTTTCATTTACTGTTCAGATTTCATGTTGAAGATCCGCTCGCATTAGTGGGGGATTGTTGGAAATAGTAATGCAATCGGATGACTTGCGCCCGATCGGGCGGCTCTCGCCCGATCGGGCGAAGGTGGTCAAGGAAAAAACGGAAGCTCTCGCGCCCGATCAGGCGACTTCGCCTGACCGGGCGACGGACAAGAGTTTTTCTACGAGATCTCTCGCGCCCGATCGGGCGGGCTTCGCCCGACCGGGCGGTGGACTCAAGGTTTTGACGAGCCCGATCGGGCGGATTCGCCCGATGGCTCGCCTGGGATGGGGTTTCTAGATCGCCCAACCGGGCGGTGTTCGCCCGACCGGGCGCGACACTACGTCTGGAAAAACCTGATCTCGCGCCCGATCGGGCGGCAGCTCGCCCGATCGGGCCCGCCTTTTTTCCTAGGTCGGTTTGATTACGTGTTTCTTTTTCTAGGACTCATATAAATACGAGTCATACCTTTTTCATGATATTCATTCACTTTTCTAGCCGAAAACACAAACCTACCTTTTGAGATCTGAACAGTTCTTGAGCAATTCCACTCTTCGAGTTCGGGTGCACGGATTACGGAGAGAGTTGTGTTAAACTTGGGGGGCGTGCGTCACTAGGAAACTTGTACCGGTGGTGGCGTATTTCGCTTCTAAGGCAGTGGATTATTGTTCCACGGCGCGACTGTGAGTTTGGGATCTTCAATCCAGGAAAGTTCTAATCTTTTGTTTGTTATTGATTTCAACAGTTATTTTACCAACATTAAATCCATTACAATTTTCAATCACTTCAGGATAGTCCTGATAGATCTATTCAAGGTGAAGGCAGGGGAGAGTACACAAGGGAATGACAGTTTTCAAGATTGACTAATTGCACCAAATGACTAGAAGTGTTGTTGCTACCAGCCTCATCAGTTGGACTTATTCTGCGGTAAGCCCAACATGTTGTCTACTTGTCTAGTCAAATTCTGATCCTGCAAGATCATTGTTATATATGTGGTGGATGAGAGTGGGGTGAGCGAGCTTGAAGCACAAAAGCCTCGCTTATTAGTGTCCAAAGTCTCCAAAATTATAGCGAACTTCACAGCGCATCATGCTCCAAATGTGAGGAGTCTGAGGCAGCCGGGAATCATCAGGGGATCTATAATTCGTACAGTTTTCTTGTTATAGGCTTATAGCCAAGGTGGAGGCATGGAGCAACCATAAGCGTGTTCTCAATCAGGTGCGTACTTTATCACCTAGCTCTTTTGGATAGCTACGTAAAATGTACTTTTTTTTCTTTTTTTTTTACAAAGGTTATACAAAACGTAAAATGTACTACTTAGTACATTAATGTTAACAGGCACAGAAGAATAAAAATACCTGAAATATTGCATCAATGTGACCATTTGGCATTTATAGGGAATCCGTAGCAATAACTTTGAAGTCAGAGGTTGATTTAAGGGCAATGTAGTAACTTTCATTTGAGGGATACATTAGTAAATACCTTAAAGTGGGTTCTTAAGGGAAAGGGTCATAGGAACCCAAGCACTATTCATTCACAACATGTTACATAGTACTCTCTCCTCCCCTTATTTTTTGCTTCAGTAATGTTACTTTGTTAATATTTGGTTGGAAAACAATTATAAGGGAGAAAAGTGGTGTTAATGGGGTGATTGTAATAGTAAAGATGTGGTCTCATATGTCAAAAGATAGAATGGAGTAAAAATAAAAGGCCCGCTAAAAAGAAAAGTAGGGCAAAAAATAAGGGAAAGAGGGATTACTAACTAGGAGTAGTCACTACGCTGAAGACTTTTTTTCGGCAACTACTGTAGTTCCAAAGTCTTTGGTCCAAGTAAACCCATGTCTTCTTAATGATTAAAAGGGATAATTCCCTGTTCCTCACCGTCGGAAACAAGGAACGTTTCTTATGGGGACAGAACAGACATTTCCCCGCTCAAAAGTCACTTACTGGACATGTTGATGTGTACTCATGAATACTATGTGTCTTACTTTGTTTGCCAACTGTGTTATTGGATGAGAATTGCTCTTGACGCCGTTAACTTTCAACGTTTAATTGATTTTCATAATTTTGAAATGTGAAAAAGGCACTCGTTTCCACTGGCTTGAGAAGGCACGAATTGTGGCTGATTCATATGGGTTGCAGTTGAGTTCTGGGCGAACACAAGTCGAGTACGCGGTTCCAGGTAACGTCTGATTTCCAGTCGAACATTAATCTTCACATTCCTCCTTTTTCTTTCCCCAATTTGAACAGCCTTTGCTTGTTTATATGAATGTTGTTGGGGTAGGTAACAATGGAATAAATTGACAAATGAATTGGTAATTTATGGAATTATTGAATCGGTAATTTATGGAATTTGCGACTCTAGTTAAATTGTGAAATTAGGGAATGAGCATAATTCGAGTTTATCAGTAAAATTTTGTGTTCCCAGATAATCAATCAGCCATTTCTCGCCAACATCAAAACTTAACGGCTAAAAAGGATGAGAACTGTGAAATCGTTTGCAGGGTAACGACATTACTCAAACATATTGCCACATAGGCTGTCCCCACATAATTCGACTCATCAGCTCAATAAGTGATAAACTTGTAAAAAATTTCCAAATGCCATCATGAGAAACGAAATTGTTTCTCACCGTGAGGAATGGGGGCTCCCTCAATTTAAAGTCTCATCTTCGCTAAGGGGTATCACATTTATTTTTCTTCTCTGTATTCTAATTTTATTACAAGAAAAGCTTGGTTCTTTTTATGAAAAATGGTCTTGAGAGAATATGAGAGATGAGAGAATATTTGCCGTGCCTTCTCATTAATCAAAGATTAGTATATATACAAGATTAGGCGTCTAGGTTAAGCTACGCTAAACTAGGAAAGATATACACTAAATATATGCACGATAATTACAAAAGATTATTTCCATAATCTATAATCTAACACACCCCCGCAGTCGAAGCGGTAGGACTACGAACACTGAGACTGTCCCGAAAATCATCAAATAAAACCTTAGGCAGACCTTTAGTGAAAATGTCTGCAATCTGGTAACGGGATGGAACATGTAGGACACGAACTTCGCCGCGTTGAACCTTCTCACGAACAAAGTGAATGTCCATCTCAATATGTTTAGTGCGCTGATGTTGTACCGGATTACTAGAGAGATAAATCGCACTAACATTGTCACAATAAACCAATGTTGCTTTCGTAATAGGAAGAAATAGCTCTAGCAACAAATTCCGAATCCAGCATGATTCAGAAACCACATTTGCAACTAGGGGTGTACATAAACTAGCCCGGACCTGAAAACCGACCTGAACCGGACCTGTTGGGACCGGACCTGATCCGGACCTGCAAATTCAGGTCCGGTCTCGGTCCTTGAAATTCTACGATTCCGGGTTTCAGGTCCGGTCCGGGTAAAACTCGGAAATTTCAGGCCCGGACCTGAAACCGGTAAAACTATTTTTTTTATTTAATAAGTCTAAATAGGTCCATAAACAGGTCCATAACAGGTCCAAACAGGTCTAAACAGGTCCAATCAGGTCTAAATAGGTCCAAAACAGGTCCAAACAGGTCCATAACAGGTCCAAACAGGTCTAAACAGGTCAGCACTTTCATCTTATTTTAAAAAAATCAAAAAAAAAATAATAATCAGGTCTATTCAGGTCCAAACCCGGACCGGACCTGGTTTTTCAAGTCTGGACCGGAACCGGACCTGTTGATTCAGGTCCGGTCTCCGGTCCTTAAAAATCAAGGATTCAGGTCCCGATCCATTCAAGTCCGGGTCTAGTCAGGTCCGGTCCGGTTTTGGACCGGTGTATAGCCTTATTTGCAACCCCTCTGTACTCTGCTTCACAACTGGATTTAGACAAAGTAGGTTGGCGTTTCGAAGACCAAGAAATCAGATTATCACCAAGGTACACACAATACCCTGACGTAGAACGACGAGTGTCCGGACACCCGCCCCAATCTGCATCTGTGTACGACACAAGAGAAGATACGGGAGATTTATGTAGTTGTAAACCAAAATCTGTCGTACCTTTAATATAGAGAAGAATGCGTTTCAACGCATCCATGTGCTCAACACGGGGTGAGTGCATAAACAAGCATACTTGCTGAACCGCATAAGAGATATCAGGTCGAGTGAAAGTCAAGTACTACAAAGCACCACATAGGCGCCGATAAGAAGTAGGATCGTCTTATGGAGAACCCTCCTTAGTACTCAATTTGCCTTTGGTGTCAACAGGAGTAGACGAAGGTTTGCATTTCGCCATTCCTGCTTTTTCCAAAATTTCCTGCGCATGCTTCTTTTGAGATAAAAATAAACCATTTTTACCTCTAGTAACAGCAATACCCAAAAAATAACTCAGGGGACCCAAATCTTTCATAGTAAATTCAGAGCTGAGCCTAGAGATAATATGTCGTCGGAGAGAATCCGAGGAAGCAGTAAGCACAATATCATCAACATATAGAAGGAGATAAGCAGTATCATTACCATGGCGATAGATGAACAATGAGGTATCAGATTTGCTATTAGCAAAACCAATTGTAGCCACAAAATCTGCAAAACGTTTGTACCATGCTCGGGGTGCCTGTTTCAGACTATAAAGTGACTTTTCCAATAAACATACATGATCAGGTTTGGCAGGATCCTTGAATCCTATAGGTTGATACATGTAAACTGTTTCATTCAAATGACCATGTAAGAAAGCTTTTTCACATCCAATTGATGAATTTTCCAAGACTTAGCCAAAGCAATGCTAAGTACCACCCTAATAGTTGTCGGTTTAACAACCGGACTAAAAGTCTCATCACAATCAATTCCTTCCCGTTGAGTTTTACCATCACCAACAAGACGAGCCTTATGTCTTTCAAAAGACCCATCAGACTTGGTCTTATGTCGAAAAATCCACAAAGACCGAATTATGTTCATATTCGGCGGTCGGGGAACCAATTTCCAAGTACCATTGTCAATAAGAGCATCATATTCTTCCCGCATAGCAATTTTCCAATTATGATCACGAAGGGCATGAATCGGGTTCTTTGGAATAAGTGATATGGAGGTAGAGGTGTGATGGGATTGATCTCGGTATTTGGGATTGGGCTTGACAATGCCATGTTTACTACGAGTAACCATGGGATGGGAAAGAGGAGGAGAGGAAGGAGGAGAAGAGTGAGGAGAGGAGTGGGGAGGGGAGTTAGAAGGCTGCCCATGGTGCTGGGCAGGAGCTGCGGGCGCAAGGAACAACCCGCGGCTTGGCAGTAGCTGCTGGGCAGTAGCTGCGGGCGCGGGAACAACCCGCGGCCTGGCAGTAGCTGCGGGCGCGGGATTGTGAAGCTGCGGGGCTGCATTGCTTGGCAGAATGCTTCGCAGGCAGTCCGCGGCTGAGGAGTGTGTGCCATGGCTCGGCTGCGGAGTAGACTGGGAAGGGGAAGAGCGTGCACTAGCAGCTCGGTCGGCACCCACGGTGGCGCCCGCTGGTGACCCGACGGGGATAGCAGAATACGGCGAAGCCACAGGCTGTTGGGCGCTCGTAGGGGCGGACTGAGGAGCTTGGTGCGTGCTAACATCATGAAAATGTTGAAGCAACGGATGAGGTTCTAAACCATCACTTAAGAAATCATAGGTGTGTGGTTTGGGAGTATGAATTTTAGAAAATGGAAAAACCGATTCATCAAACCAAACATTTCTTGAAATAATTATTTTCCGACTCGAAATATCGTAACACTTATAACCTCTATGATTGCTTGGATACCCAAGAAAGACACAAGGAGTAGAGCGAGGTTGAAGTTTGTTAATTTGAGTAGAAGAGAAAAGAGGATAACAAAGACAACCCAACACTCTAAGATGAGAATAGGCGGGGTGTTTCTGATACAATATTTGAGTTGGAGACTTATAATCAAGAATTTTAGTTGGTAAGATGTTATGTAAATAGGTAGCCATTTCTAAAGCGTGATGCCAAAAAGAGGGAGGCATAGAAGCATGACATAGAAGAGTGCGAACAATATTATTAATAGTCTTAATTTTACGTCCGGATTTGCCATTTTGAGGGGAAGAATATGGACAAGATAATCGAAAAAACCATTCCATGTTGGTGACCAAATTTAATAAAGGGATCATTTTTAAACTCGGTTCCATTATCACATTGGAAAGCTTTTATTTCCCGTTCAAATTGAGTACGAATATAGGTTCTAATTCGAAGAAACAAGTTAAAAACTTGAGACTTTGATGCAATTGGAAAGGTCCACAAGAAATTTGTGTAATCATCAAGAAAGAGAACATAGTATTTGTGCCCAAGAGAACTAGATACGGGAGAAGTCCATAAATCACTATGAACAATGTCAAAGGGCATAGTAGTATAAGATTGAGAATCATAAAAGGGTAACTTTATTAATTTTCCCATAGGACAAGAGTGACAAACATCAATATGAGCCTTATTACATTTAATCAATTTACTACTACGCAAAGAACCTATAATTGCATTTCCTAGATGGCCTAAACAGGAATGCCACACACTTGGAGAGATAACTGCAAAAGCGGATGGAAAGGAATAAGAAAGGACTTGACGATCCGAGAAGAAAGGGTAAAGATCGCCACTGCTATCACATCTCACTATTTTGCTCCTCGTCTGCAAATCCTTCACAGAAAACCCAAAAGGATCAAACTCAATGGAAACACTGTTGTCAGTAGTGAATTTTCGAACTGAAATAAGATTTTTGATTAGCTTTGGGACATGAAGGACATTTTTGAGTTGGAGTGTGTTTTGATTAAGAGATTCGTGACCATAACCTTAAATTGGAATTTTTCTACCATCACCAACAAGAATAGAATTATGAGCGCTATTATTTAATTGAAGATACGAAGACAATTTACCTTGGGAATTTGTCATGTGAGACGTAGCACCCGTGTCCATGTAGTAATTCGGATCGGAAAGATTCATAGTATGCATAGCTTGCTCAATGTTGGTTGGCATATAACCCGAGGCTTGAGACGAATCATTCACAAAATATGCTTGAGGTGGTCTCGGTCCTTGCACACCGGACTGAGATGACATAGGTCGAGGGGTTGCCCACTGTTGTGGCCCTTGACCTTGAGAGGGATACGGGCATGGAGGCATCGTCCAAGGTGTTGCTGGCTGCCAATAGGCCCAAGGGGGGGGGGGGACGCCCACCCTGCCTGCTGCTGCTTGTGAGGCGTCGGTGCTCCACGCGAGGGCTTCTGCTGCTGTTGCGTGGAGCCACCACACTGCTGCTGTCCGGCACCACCCTTCCCCTTGGTGGTGCCGCCTTTACCCTTATTTTTCCGGCCACCAGAACGCTGTTGATTTCCCCCACGAGAGTGAGAATTGTGAGAGTGATCATGTTGATGTTGCGGTGCCGAGGGAGAAGCTTGCGAAATAAGAGCCTCATCATGTGACTCGTGAGACAATTCCGTAGCATTCCCCTGTTCCTCCAATTCTAGCATAGAACGGAGAGTGTCAAAAGAGGGCAAAGGGTTGAGATGTCGAACGGATGTGCGAAAAGGTTTATACTCCCCCGAGAGACCTTTTAAGAGTTGCAAAGCCATTCGATTGTCGGAGACTGGATCTCCTACATTCTTCAAACCATCAGCCAGAGACTTGAGTTGAGAGCAATATGGACGGATGATGGGCGTTATAACGGTCGTACATTCCACACTCAATCAAACACATTTATTAACAAACACCTTACAAACCAAGCATAATGACAAGTAAGAGTTCGGTCCACAAGGAACGGGATATGGTTGCCAAAGATCTTTACACTTAAGCTAATTCGAAGTCAATTGGTGAATTGGGGTTAGTCAAGAAGACAAACAAACTATGGTTCTAAATCAATGAATTAAAGATACTAGGGAATGGGATCCACTCAACCAAGGCAATTAGGCAAACGGGGAGTAAAGTAGACAAGATATAGCAAGGACTATATGTAAAATCAACCTCATGCAATTAGAAAACAACTCACACTACTAAACTTAGATTCCTCATTAGTTTAGCAATAGTGGTACATAATCAAATTACAATAAGTAATGACATACTTAATTTACACTTCCATGTCAAATTAGGCATATCATACTATCAAGCTCCTAAGTCAAGGGTAGCTAAACCTATCATGGGGAACTAACAAGTAATCTCAATAATCAATTTAATTGCAATACAAACATTAATGCTTCTCCCACATTTGCATAGTTAACCCAAAAGGTCGAGCTTCACCCAACCCCTAGCAAGAAGACTACTCACAACTCATGTTTATCAACATGCAATCAAGAATTAGGGTTCTAAATACTTCAATAATTGGGGAAAAGTGGTTAACAATTGAAATAACTATCATCCAATAACAAATTACCAAGAACTAAGAAGATTTAAATAACATGCAAATACCAAATAAAATCTGAAATTAAGTGAAAAAGGGTTGGAGAAATTACTAATTGAAGCTTCAAATGTTGAATACAAATTGCCGAACTTTGAGAGTAATTCTTGAATTTCACTAATACAATGATTTGATTTGATGAAAACTAGGCTAAATTAATCCTAAGGAATGTTTCAAACTAAGAGAGGTTTCTGAAAACTAGGCTACTGTACTCTCTCCCTAAATGAGCTAAAAGTGGAAGTATTTATACTCCCCGAAACACATAGGGAAAACCGTCAAAAGAAAACGGATTCCCAGCGAGGAGCACCCGCTCCTTTTGGCTGCACGCCCTCTCCAGAATGCTTCAATGAAGGATCAGATTTGAAAGTGTCAGGGAGGAGCGCCCGCTCCCCTGTTCCAGCAGCATGGGTAGATTCAACTTCAAAGGGAGTAGCGCCCGCTCCTGGTGAGGAGCACGCCCGCTCCTAACAGCACCTGAACTTGGGCAGAATGTAGCTAGAGTCGAGGAGCGCCCGCTCCATGAGAGGTGCACGCCCGCTCCCCTGGAGAGCCCTCTCCAATCTTCAATCCTCTTGTCTTAAACACGATTCATGCACCGAAAGCCTGCCCAATTGAGTCCATAGACCTGCAAAACATGGACAAACACAAACCAAGAGGGGGAAAGCCGAGACAAAACATTTTCATTCAAAATTGGGTTAGAAAGAGGGGAAATGATCGCAAAATCGGGTTTAACTTTACACAATAAGTGGTCAAATAAACCACTTATCAATGGACACCCTCAAATTGTTCCAACCGAGTGTTTGTGAATTGGGCATCAAGTTGCAAAGCCCTAGCCGACTTGTTATTCCTGAAAAAAATTTCCAATCGATTCCACGCATCAACCGCTTTATCATCCGAATCAATGATGGAATTGAGAAGATCAAGAGAAATTGTGCTATAAATCCATCCACGCACAATATCATCAAGGCGTTGCCAGAGGTCCATGTTAACTTGAGGTGGTTCCTTACCGTCGGCCTGGGTAACTGGTTTAGCAGGGGGTTTAATATGATCGAGGACCAAATTTGCGCGGCAATGCAATTGAAACACAGTAGACCAGGTATTATACTGCTTGCCATCATAATCAAGAACTATGGGTATACACGCCTTGATATTGGTAACGACAGTAGCAGGGTGAATCTTAGAGGATTCGACCATTGATAAGGAAGAAGAGGAGAAGAGAAGAGATGAGCGGAAGAGAATTAGGTCGGATCGTAACCTAAACTCGTGATACCATGAGAGAATATGAGAGATGAGAGAATATATGTCGTGCCTTCTCATTAATCAAAGATTAGTATATATACAAGATTAGGCGTCTAGATTAAGCTACGCTAAACTAGGAAAGATATACACTAAATATATGCACGATAATTACAAAAGATTATTTCCATAATCTATAATCTAACAGGTCTCTAATGGTTTTATAAGCATACAATTTCCTTTCATAACCTGTATTTTCTTGTTGTTAGATGTTGTTCCCTTGTCAAATTCTGAGTATGCACCATATACAGCATGCTCTATTCCATTTTCATGCGGGCAATTCCAAAATGTCGGGTATCCATTTTGGGGGGATAATAGGCCCAACTTATGTGGAGTCCCAGAATTCAAGGTCATATGTGGTAATGATTCTGAAGTTTACATGAACGTATTTCAAAACAACATCATGAAGTTACAAGTGCTTAGCATCAACCAATCTTCCCACACCATCGCTTTTTCCCTAAGCAACTTGTTCAACAGCTGTTATTTGCAAAATACAAGCTATGTATCACTTCTTTCCACGGCGATGAAGCCAATCCTAGACGTGGATGATAGAAATATAAGTCTAATCTATGGTTGCAATAATAGTTGTAACTCTAGATATTACTCGACGACTTTTTCTTTCTCCAACGGTGATGGTACCAGTTGTACAGCTTATTACTTTGGTAACCCATCAATTGGGTGTGAGGTTCCTAGTTCTTGCCCGAGAACTGGTGGTGATACTGCTTATCACTTTCATAATTATTTATCAGGCATAATTAGATCATGTTCGTGCAAGAGTAATGTTACTATTCCGATAAGTAAGAGAGGGCTAGATGAGCTCAGCAGCAGAAATGTTTCACTTGTTAATGACTTAAAGAGGTGGTCAAATGTTAGGGTGGAGTACAATGTGAACTTCACTGCCTGTTCTAACTTCTAAGTGTGAGAAGTCTGGCGGCAGATGTGGATCATCAGGGTCTTTAGCAGAGAATCAGTTCGTTTGTCATTGCGCGGATGGGCCTCATCCATTAGTATGTTCTGAATCAGGTGCTAATTCATTACTTTTTAATTTGCTTTTTAATTTTGGAATAGCAAAAAAGCCTTATCTTTATTACAACAGATCACATTGACAAATAATAATACCATGTTTAGTTATTGGAGATAACTCAATAGAAAGGTAAAATTGTTGATTATTTGGTAAATATATATATCTGGTTCATCTACATTTCCTTTTAAAATCATCTGATAAAAGAAGTGAAAGTCTAAAATAGACTTTTAAATTACAATAGTATTCCTCTACATTGTAATAGACTATCAAGTTGTATTAGACTGTAAATCTGGTTTGTATATTCTAATGAATAAGTGGAAAATTTAAGATGAAAGGTTGGAAATTTTATTTGATTGATAATGGCAAAAGGAGGTTACAAATGATAGGTTGTTGAATCTATGAACACACCCATGTGTGAGTGAAGGTGTTGTCCCACATTGAAAGAGAGTAAAACTGAAAAGGAGTATTAGGATGCGAATTCCATATTGAAGGAAAGAATTAAAGTGCACACTTATAGTGGATGTGGCCCAAGCTCGTTTATCATAGGTCCATAGTTTTAGGCTATTATTCTCTTTGATAGGTTGCTTGGTGATTTTTTTTTTTTTTTACTTGCAGTATTATTAAGGATTCAAAAAAGAAATCAATCAATATATAAAAAATGTACAATTTATATTTATAGACGGACCAAAAAAAACTAGCATCACTCAAGGATTAATGCTTAAGCACAGACTAATGTCTACAAGTTTTCTTTGTGCAGGTGGACGACGAAATTTAATGTTAGGACTTAGGATCAGGTATTGTACATACAATTCTCTTTGTACCATTATGAATTCCGTAGAAAGTGTTTGTAAGAAAGGGAACGAGGGATTCAAAATTGAGGAAACTTCAATATGATTATTGTTCTACAGGTGCAGCTGCTTCACTAGTAGGGACAATGATGTTGGTTGCTTTGATCATTTGTCTATATAAAAGACGAAAAACCAGTAAATTTTCATTACTATGGAGTAGGCGAACGATAGGGGATCAAAATGTAGCAGCCTTTTTACAAAGTTATGGATCTCTCGCGCAAAAAGGATACACATATGCAGACATAAAGAAAATAACCAATTCCTTCAAAGATAAACTTTGTGAAGGAGGTTATGGAAGTGTTTACAAAGGAAGACTACACAATGGTCGTTTCGTGGCAGTGAAGAAATTGAAGGTTTTAAAGGGTGATGGAAAAGATTTCATCAATGAGGTATTAAGCATTAGCATGACTAATCATGTCAATGTCGTGACTCTTTTAGGATTTTGTTTCGAAGGATACAAAAGAGCTCTTGTGTTTGAGTTCTTGCCTAATGGATCACTTGAAAAGTTTATATATGGTAAAGAGATTAGACAGCCATTGCAATGGGAAACTATGTTCAACATTGCAATTGGAATTGCTCGGGGATTAGACTATCTACATAGAGGTTGTAACACACGAATATTGCACTTTGACATTAAGCCTCATAATATTCGGCTTGATGATGAATTTCATCCAAAGATTTCTGACTTTGGCCTTGCTCGATTATGTCCACCAAAGAAAAGTTTGATATCAATGTCAGAAGCAAGAGGGACAATTGGGTACATTGCTCCCGAAGTTTTTTGTAGAAATCTTGGTGGCGCTTCCCATAAATCAGATGTTTATAGCTACGGGATGATGCTCATAGACCTAGTTTGTGGCAGGAAAGTTCCAACTAATGAAGTTCAGCATGACAATAGTGAATTGTACTTTCCCGAATGGATATACAGTCGATTTGAGCCTGTGCAGGAAGCTGCAGTTGATGGGATTGAAGATAATGACATTAACGAGTTAGAGAGAAAAATGATTTTGGTTGGCTTATGGTGCATACAAACATATCCTTCAAACAGACCGCCAATGAATAGAGTTGTAGAGATGTTGGAAGGGCCACTTGAGTCACTACAAATGCCGCCCAAGCCACATTCATCTTCCCCTGCAAGCAGGGCTGGCTAAGGGCCTGTGCAAACAGACCCTTAGCACAGGACCCCGAAATTTAAAGGGCCCATTTATGCCGCGCAAAATTAACTCTTATTCTCACGTAAAAGAGGGAAAGCAGCTTATCTTCCTCCTTTATTCTATCCTTCATTTTCTCCCAATTATCTAGATTCTTGTACCGTAGTATCTCAAAAATTGCTCCCCAAATCCCTTTAGTTTCCTATATTCTTCAATCTTCTTTCCTAATTTCCCATTTAATTTATTGTTTTACTCCTAAATTTTCAATTTCCAAATTAAACGTTTGTCTTCTATCACAGATGATTTCTCAAATCTTGAATTGCTTTTAATGGAGAAATTAATTTTGTGTTTTGTACAATGAAATCCCTTAATGTTCATTAATCAACGATTGAACTTTTCACCCCCTATAAATATAATTTCAATCTCCTATCTTCTTCAATAACAAATGTTATTATACCCCGTCAATAAAAAAAAAAAAAAAAATTAAAAAAAAAAAACTAATGTTATTATCAAACTCAAATTACTTTTTGCCAAGTGAATTGCTCATAGTCAGCCATGGAAATGCTAAAGTGAGTTACAACAATTAGAGTTGCAAGTTGTTAAATCCTTTTTGCAATTTCAACTATTAGTTTAACTAGATAAGCCTCGTGCCATGCGCGACATAAAAAATTTTTTTGAACTAAATATTTATTTTACATATGTCACTTGTATGAGATAAATTATAAAAACATAACCATTAATTGCAATGCTATTTAGATCTAACTAATTTTTAAAAAGAGTATAAATTTAAGTAAATTATACAATACGAATTACTCTTTAACCAGGAGTAATTATATTTTGAAGCCAAATAGTAACTCAAATTCATCATAATATAATATATGGAATATAATATAATACTAGATTAGGTCCCGTGCCATGCACGGTAATTTTAAATAATTATTATTGAATGAAAATAACATTTAATTATAAAAAAAAAAAAAAAAAAACATACATTTGCTAACAAAAACAAAAAAAAATAATATAATGAATTTGTCTAAAATAATATGATGAATTTATTAAGAAATATCCCATCAGCCTGATACGTATTTTAATATACACATTTGACAATACCCGGTCTATAATATTTGTATATTTAACCAACATATTAGTATCATTTTTTTTATTTTTTTTTTATTTTTTGCTTATTAACCAAATGAATTTCTTAAAGCTATGTACTATGTATTTAACCCGTAAATATATTTCTATTTTAATTTTTTTTAGAAAGTAAATTGATGTTGTAAAAAAATAGTACATTACACTCAATATGTCACATGTTAAGAATCCTTTTTTTTTCCTAAAACTTATACTCTGTAGTTGTTAATATTTTTGTGGAAGGATTTATCAAATATTTTATTTTAAGTAATTTTTAATATTCTAGTCACTTTCTTGAAGCTTCTAAATATACATCATTATTTTATAAAGATATAAATGCAATTATTGAAGTACATGACACTATAATTGGCAAAATTATGTTGAAGCTAAGTTTGATTTTTTTTCCCCCTTTACATAAGTTTATATAGTTGTCAAGAATACATGAAATCTTTTATTTATGTATAAGTTTATAATAATTTATTTTATTTAAGATTTATTTTTTAAATAGGTTTTTTTTTATAAAAAAAAAATTTTAAAAAAAACTAAGGGACACACCAGAAAATTACACGTGTCATTGCTGGTGTATCTTTTAGTATATAGTTATTGATAATAACTAGATTAGGCTCGTGCGATGCACTATTTTAACAATAATTTACGATTTTAACTATATTTGTGTGTAATATGTATGTAGTAGAAATAATTTAAGAAAAATCTAATAAATTGATAAATTAATAAAGAATAGACACCCTAATTCATATACGAAGTAATATGTATACAATATACGGAGTATGAGAAAAAGATATTGTTTATAAGAAAATGAAATAGTCCGACCTTCTTTTAATTTATAAAATCTATTAGAAAAATATTTAGCATTTTCAAATTTTTATTTTTCCTCAAAAAAATATATTTATGTTGAAAAATAATAATAATGTCATTATTAGTTTTAGTGGGAAATTTTTTTATAATAAGTTGAAATGTGGAAAGTAATGACATCAAAGGTAATTACTTTAGTTATATTTATAGATTTATAGATTGTTTTTTTTTTAAAAAAAAAAAAGTATTGTAATAATTTAAGGTAAGAAAATTAAAAAAAAAATATTAAAATATGATGTCAGCAATGTATTTAGGCGGGAAATATTTCAACCACAATTTGACATGTGTACAATTTGAAAAGTGATGATGTCAGCGGTTGTTGTTTTAGTTTATTTATAGATAGATTGCATGATTTGTTGTTTTTTTGGCGAATTGTTTGTTTAATTATTTACACTATTGCAGTTTTTTTTTTTAGAAAATTATGCCTCCCAAAATAAAGTATGTGTTTAGTTATGATAAACTTATGAGAAAGAAGAAAAACGGAAGAGCTAACTCAATCTCAAAGAAGAACTCTGTTCAAATAGTTTTAGTAATTTAGATTGTATTGGGATATTAATCATATTATTTACAATTTAAATAAAGTAGTTGAGTTTTTGGGTTTTGTTTAAAACAGTTAATTATTTCATCTATGATAATATATTGAGATAATTTCTTAGAAAAAAATAATATTACCTTTGACATTTTTTTTAATCTCTCTTAAATAATACTCTAAAATTGTAGATTTAAAGAAATTGAGGTAGTACTTCATTATAAGGGCCCAATTTATGAGTTTAGAACAGGGGCCCTAAAATGATTAGGACGGCCCTGCCTGCAAGATGTGTGTTTGATGCCTCGCTAATGAGCATCACATAAGTTTTGTTTTTGCTTATGTTCCTTATGTCATATTAAGGCTGTCTACCACCATTTGATCGAACAAATATGATAGAGAAGCTGGAGTACAACTAGGCGCATAGTTCCTACGGAGTATGGTCATGTTTGATAATTAACTTTTTAATGGCTTTTTGGTTAGTTTTTGGCTTTTGGCTTTTTTAGGTGGTCAAATAGCCAAAAAATGTGCTTGGTAATTGGCTTTTTAGTCAGCAAAAAAGCTGGCTTTTAAGCCAAAATGAAAAAGCTGCTTTGAGTAGCTTTTTTGTTGGCTTTTGGCTTGTTGGCCCACAAATTATCTAATAAACAGCCAACAACCAACAATTAATTTACCAAACACTTCTATAAACAGCCAATTCCAAAAGCCATTATAAACAACCAAACATTCCAGCTAGTCAAACAAGTCAAGTGAACCAGCCAACAGCCATTTGCCAAACAAGGCCTATATGTTTGCTAAACATATAGAGGGCAAAATTGTAAATTTGATAAGTTTTTGGAAAAAGTTGAATCTACAATGGTACATTATAATGTACCATTATGCATATATAATGTACTATTAAAATATAAAATGTTTGAATAATACTTTTGTGTAATATTGTGCATGCAGTGGTACTGTTTACCATCATATACATTGAATATTTTCCCCTAAAATATTTACCACCTATCATCTAATATACATGTAATGGTACATTTTTCATCCTATATGTTTGATAAACCCATAGGAGCTATGCACTAAGGGTTAATCGAGAAGCTGGGAATTGGGAGCGATGGATAAAGTACAGTTGCCTTTTCATTCATGTTGTTTGATGCTAAGTCTTGAAGTCAACTGAATGTGTTTTTGCTACTCAAGTTAAAGATTCCCAAGCCTATTCTTACTTTATACTGTATCATAATCTTCATAAACCCACATGGGTGAAGTGAAATGTCACTTGTACAGTTGTACCCATTTGATTTAAAATCCTATATGAACTAGTGAACTATTGATCATTTGCAGGCTTGGGCGTTTTTTTTGTCCAACGGGCTTTATGTATCAATCTCGAACCCTTTTATGCTGGCTTGATACTTTGTCCAGGCCCGCTTATTAAACGGGTTGGGCTTGCCTCTGCGAGCTAACGGGTTTTTTTTGTTTTTTATAAAACTAATTAACCTTTTTATTATTTATCGGTGCTAAAATTATTTTAGTATTTTTTGTTCACAAATAGTAATAGAAATTAAATAGAAGGTTCAAAGGTTGAAATTATGACATATGTTATAAATATAGGAAAAAAAAACTTATTTAATAAGTGTTAATGATAAAATATAAAAATAAAATAAATAATTAAAACTAATAAAAACTTATAGTTCAATATAGTCTCTTTGTATTTATTTTCTAAAATACACAATATATGTCATAATTAACAAACTAAATAAAATTATTATTACCAACGGACCGGGTTGGCTAGCCCACGATACATATTTTCTTGTCCATGCATACCCGTCCATTTATATTAACGGGCCGGGCCTAGCCCGCCCAAATATCCATTTTTTTCATAAAAGTTGTCCAAGTGCGCCCTTTTTGCAGGCCGGGATGGGCGGACTTAACGTGTCGTCCCGCCCATGAACAACTCTAGAACTACCTACTCCCACAATTAGCTTACTCCGTATTGGTCATTTCACATAATCAATCAATTATTTACCAATATAATTAGCTAATAAAATAAGTTAGTCAAATCAATAAGCTACATCTTTCAGTTAATCACCAAACACGACCGTTCAAAAATTTTGTGGAATGATGTTTTCTCTAGCTAAAAAAACTATATATATTTTGCAAACTTTTCAGCTTTTGAAAATAGAAAAAATGTCGGAAAAGTAATAGATAAATCATACTCTGTAACATACATCGCATGAAATATCACATTCAAAGGATATATTCGGTACCAATTGAAAACATTAGCTCTTTTATTTATTTTTCTAAAGTAATGTTAAATTAACATTAAGTTTGGTAAGATGACATAAAGAAATTTTATTACATTTGATAAGAATTGAACTCAAAATCTCAAACCTTTCGTATCAATTTTAAAACTTTTTACGTCTTCTATTTAAGAAGTTAGCCTATTCAATTATAAGTTTTTTTACATAGTCAAATTTTGGTTCTATTAACATTAATCTTTCTTCTTCTTTTTTTTTTTTTCTTTGCCACCAAGGCTAGTTAGCTGATGTAAGTCATTGAACTCATTTAGCTGATGTAAGTCATTGAACTCATGTAACTATGTAAGAGCAGTTAGACCCTTAGACACATGCTAAGCTTGGCTCAGAAGGGCTATTTTTGGCATAAAATATTGTTAATATAATAATAATCCTGCTTAATTACAATTAAATTTTTTTATAAAAAATCCTTGCAAACCAAGTAATATTAGGATTAGCAAACATTTAGCACCATTTAATCATCTCTCCTCTTCATAAATTAATCAAACATTTTTTTTCTTCGCTCATAAAATTTCGTTGTACGTCGTAGTAAGAGAAAAACCGCATTTTCTCTCAACTAGAGCAATAATTTTTTCACTTTCAATCCAATCTAGGGTTTCTTCCTTTCAGGTATAATTTAATTTCTATCCAATTCATCACAATTTACTTATTTTTAATTTTTTAGCATTGGGTTACTTTACATTTTCCCTAAATTTGCAATCTTACAAGTTAATGTTTTTAAAGTATGAAACTTTGATTGATTTTCTGCTCATTATGTAAAAATATGCTGTTTTTGGATTTCATTTCAGGTATAATTTACCCAATTCATCGCAATTTGCTTGTTTTTGTAAATTTTCAGCATTTGGGTTACTTTACAATTTTTTGTAAATTTGAAATCTTAAGGCTTTGTTACAATTTAAATTCATAAAGTTTAGAACTTGATTGAATTTCTGTTCTTAATGTTAAAATTTGCTGTTGTTGGATTTCATTTTCAGTTGGAATTTGGTTGTTATTACATTTGGGGAGTATTGTGTTGTTTGTAGGGTGAGTGAAGGGGGATAATTGGAGGGGGTTAAATTAGCAAAAGCAGAAGTAAATGAGTGGTGCTCCGAAAAGAGGGGCGCATGAGGAAGGCGTTCATTCGTCGTCTTCCTCGATGCGGCCAGGTTTTGCTGGTGAGGAGGAGGAGAATTCTGGTTTTCCAAGGGTTAATTATGGGGCAGTTCAAGAGTCTACTAGACCAGGATTGTTACCTCGTCCAGAATTTCGTGATGGGGAAAGACGATCCCCTTTGCATTCGGTGTATAAAATGCCCTTGTCGTCTATAAATGCTGATTCTGCACATGCTACTCATCCTATTGCTGGTCCTGAGATTAGGACAGAAGTAAGGGATTCAAAGGAGATTAGAGAAAGCAAGGGCGGGGAGGGTAATAGAGATGTGAAAGTTGAATCTAGAGAGGTGCATCATCAGGCTGTCAAAGCTGAGAAGGAGAGTAGGGTGGATGAGAGTAAAGAAGGGAAACATGAGAGGGACATTCGTAATGATTTGAAGAGTGAGGTGAAAGTGGATAAGGATGTTTATGGAGGGTCCGGGAGTCATACTAATTGGAAAGAGCAATACAGAGGGAAAAAACATTCTGATGTTCCAGGCGGTGGTGGAATGCCAAACTTTTGGATGAATGCTACTCAAATGCGCCCCAAATTTGACCCTGCCAGGGATGCTGCTGTGGCATTTCGTGAAATAAGTGAAGCCGTGGGAGAGAATAGAGTTGACCTTAAAAGCGACGATAAATTCAAGGAAAAGGAGAGAAAGCGTAAGGAAGGGAAGCACCATGATTGGCCTGAAAGTGACAAAGATAAGAGTGATCACAAGAGTAATGTGCAAGCAGCTGGTACTACTAGTAATAATGTTTTCAAGGAAGTAATTAGAGAAGAAAGGGAATCTGAGCAGTGGGGGAGGGAGAGAAAAGAAGGTTTAAAAGAGAAGGAAAGACCAAAGGAAAAAGAAAAGGAACATGTTGACAGAGAAGGTCGGATTGGCGGGGAGAAAGAAAATCATCAGAATGAGAAAGAGATCGCAGAGAAAACATCTGTTCAGGAGAACTTTCCTGTGGAACAGAAGAAACCAACTGAATCTTGGAGAAATATGGAAAGAGAAGCTAAAGAGAGGAGGAAAGAGAGAGATGCTGATTTAGAGGCAGAAAGGCCCGAGAAGCGCACTAGGGTCTATGACAAAGAGTCTGAAGAAGGGGGTGCTGATGTTGATGGAGCTGCAGACAGAGAAAAAGACACCTTTAGTTACGGGGTGCAGCAGCGGAAGAGGATGCTTCGTCCAAGAGGTAGTCCCCAAGTTGCTAATCGTGATGGACGTTTCAAGTCTCGCGGTCAAGATGGAGAGGGGTAAGTCCTATCCTCTATTTCTAGACACTTTTACTTAGCTTAGGCTTTTAATTGCTTCATTGGTGTGCTATTCTGGTCCTTGATCTAGATGTTGTGTGAATGATGTTTTGAGTTATGGCTTAGGGCAGTTCTTATATATGTTTGTATTGGTGTAATTCATTTGGTTCTAAAATGCATGTATACCACTAAAATATAAAAAATTGACGCTATGTATCTGCTAAGTAGTCAGGCCATTTACACTTAAGAATATTCTGAAATACTACATGTAGGTTTAAGTGTTTAACATAGATTGTTCTGAAATGTAGGTTTAATATAGATTGTTCTGAAATATTACATATAGGTTTAACATAGATTGTTCTGAAATATATTACATGTAGGTTTAACATTGATGGTTTTTGAAAATCCCATTATAAATATGAATATGATTGTCTTTTATTTTTGAGGTATTGACCTACCAACTTTGTAAACATCTATGTCCATGCTGAATGTTGCTTTTCAGACACTTACATTGCATTGTCTAAGACATTGCTAACCCTCCTTTTCTGCTTTCTTTGCAGGTCTCAAGGTATGCCTGATATGTTGCCATTAAAATTCACTAAAATGGACTTTCTGTTCACCGTGAAAGTCATTTTGGCATAAGCCATGACATGTTGCTTGGTGCTCTCTTTTCCCATTGTATTTTGCTGCTTATCTTTCTAGTAAAAATTGACTTAATATGTGAACTTCTTCAGTTGGTGGGTATATGGTGGGGTTTTACTGAGTAAACTTTGGGTATATATATGCCCTTTTTAGGTCTTCCATGGACATTTTTATAATAGCCTAAAGGATGAACTATTTTTTCAATATTGTACTGTCATCATTACTTTGCCGCTGATGGTTTTTCTCTATTATATAAGCCAAGGGGTAATAAGTGGTGTTTGTGAAATTTCTAAAATTGCTCCTATCAATTTGATATGAATGTGAAGTATTATTTCTTTCGAAGGAAAAATCTTAAAATTATATATACAATACAATTTGAAAGATCCCAAATTTCTACATATTTATTGTACAAAATTGATATTTACGGAATTTTGTAATCTTATATACATTATAATTTTAAAGTTTCTATGTAGCATTCTATATTGTTCGTAAATAAAAATAATAAAATGATTTATTCAACATAATCTTATAATCAACGTACCATGTTCCAAAATATTTTCTGTAGAATGTAAAAATTGGCTATAAAGTCAATGACAATCATGAACTTAGTTTTGTCATCTATGTTATACTCCATTCTCTCTAAAGAAATAATAAACTTCAGATTAGAGGAATTAGGTTTATGTGATAACAATTGTTGAACTATGATAATAAAATTTTCATCATGTTTATATGTATATATTCTGATATTATTGGCTTACACATTACACCATATAGATTTATAAGTAAAATTAATGTGAGGATTATATTGTTAGTTGTTTCACCTACTTTTTAATATAATTCGCACGTATCGTGTGTATATAGAGCTTATTATATATGTTGCAAGTTTTATAGTGCAATGCAGTCAATGGTTTCATTTAAAGGGGTTAGATTATGTCTTTGATTGTATCTTCTTTTGGCCTTCTTGAGTTATTGTACTCATCCAACTGTTTCAAATTCTGTGACCCCCCACTCCTCTCTCTTTCAAAAGTAATAATTATGTAAATATTGAGTACCCTGTCTTTTCTAATTTTTAAATTTTTAACAGTATAGTCTGATACATGCTTTACTTTGTTTGGCCAATCTTCACTGAACATTAGTTAGGGATTCATACTATGTAATGACACTCATTCGTATCTCACTCCCTATCACGGATAATTACATATTCATCTAGTTCAAAATAATTACATTTGGATTAATGGAGATGTAGGTAGCATTTGGTCTGCAATATATATAGCCACTGAACATTTTTTCCACAGGTAAAACTGAGGTATCTACTGTTTATAAAGTTGGTGAATGCATGCAAGAATTGACAAAATTATGGAGGGAATACGAATCATCCCAGGCTGATAAAAGCAGCGATAATTTATCTAATGGTCCTACTTTAGAAATCAGGATACCGGCTGAGCATGTAACTGCTACAAACCGTCAAGTAAGTTAGTTCCTGATGATTGTTGTGTCTATTTCAGAATTACCAGGATCTAATTTCTGTTTTTTCTTTAATAATTATACCAGTGAGTCTACCATAAATAGTTGAATTGATATAACTTGCAGTTAGGTATTTTGAGATCTTTTTAGCTTTTGTACTTGCTTCTAGAGTAGTTTCCCAAACATTGTCCATATGCAATGTTAGTTGTCAAGGCTGACGAGCTTTGCTTGTTAGTAAAACAACAATTCACATATAACGGCTCTGTGATGGAAATGTTGGTAACAGAAAAGCGTTCCTCTTCTTCTGATTCTTAAAATCACTGTTCCATTTATTACTTCATTATTTAAGTTTGTTAATTAATTGATTGGTAAGTCGTAATTTTCTTAAATGAAACTGCTGGATCAGTTGGCATATTTGGTTAGCAACAGTCCTGATGATGTTTTTGGAGTGTTCTGTGATTATAGCGAGGTTGTTTGAGTGTGGAATGATTTGTTTCTCCCCTCAGTGATATCCTATTTATCTAGGATCGAGTTTTAAAGATTGTGAATTTTTTGTATTTTAGTCTATACTCTGTATGCTATGGGGTTTTTTTGTAAAAAATTTTTTTGCTTTATTGGAAACCCAATGTTATTTTCAGTGATATTTGATATGTTTACTGAACAGGTTAGAGGTGGACAGCTTTGGGGAACAGATATATACACTGATGATTCAGATCTTGTTGCTGGTAGGTAATTTGATAATATTTATTGAGCTGAAAGAAGGATCAACATGTTGAAGAAACACGTAACGTGAAAACATTGTCTTTTCAGTTCTCATGCATACAGGCTATTGCCGGCCAACAGCATCTCCTCCTCCAGCAGCTATTCAAGAGTTACGTGCAACAATACGTATTCTACCTCCGCAAGATAGTAAGTCGAAAGATTCAAAACTTCAAATTTTGTTAAACTAGAGTGTATCCGTGTATATACGTAACATGTATATTTAGAAATCTCATTAACTGACTCTGTAATTATATTATAGATTTTCACAATATGACTATTTATATTTGATTTGAAGCAGTTTCTCATTTGTTTGGTACTTTGGTATATGCATACAACAATGTTTTTTCATATTTTAGTTTGTGTTTGTAAATTGTATGCTTAATTTTCTGTGTGGATGATTTTTGGTAAAAAGTTTTATTATAGTGAGATAGGTTAAATACTGACATGGTGTTTAGGAGAGCTCTGTCTTGACTTTATAGTTCTATTGAAATTCTATTTTTAATGTGGAAATGTTTAAAATGTGATATGGAGATTACTTCTATAGCCTTTGCCAGTTGCCTCTAGCTTTCTCCCTAATGCATCAGCATATATTTTGCTTAAAGTGGTGCTATCATCTCCTCATTGTGGAATTGTTGGTTAACGTGAAGGGTGTCAGCGTGTCACACATAGATGGGTGCAGGATATTTTTTTTCCCCCTCAAATGTTATTTCAGCTAAAAAACGTGAGCAATGTGAAGTGAAGTATCTTCCCTCAGAATACATGTTTGAAAGTTTGACCTTTAGTTGGCAAATGTCTGGCAGATAGACGTTTCCTTAAATTATGCTGCCGGTTTTGAGTTGCAACTCACATTGTATCATCTCTTCTTTTACCCTGCCTTCCCCCCTTTTTCTTATATATTCACCTTTTTCTTTCATCTCTAAATCAATTTCATTTCCTTCCTTCCATATTCTTTCCATAAAAAAACAATCCTTTCTTTTTCTTGCTTTACATAGAAAAAGATATGCAATTTTTGTTGAAAGATTAACCCACCAAATCTCATCTTGTCTCTTTCTATTGTTTTGATGACAAATATGTCACATTGAATTATGAGTTTGGTATTTGGTTCTGATCATCTGCTCTGATACGTTTTCATCTGGATTTAAAGGACATTATATATTAATTAAATAGAAGGTCTATGGTTGCTTCTGTTTCTGTCCATAAGGGTCTACAGTTTTGTTCTTTGCTAGTTTTTGCACAATGCTTTGTTTGTGTTATGTGAGCTGCATTGGCGATCTATTTCCTCTTTTTCTGCTTGTTAAATTATAGACACCCTTATTCTGTTCAGCTGTCTATATTTGTTCCCCATTTGCTATGTTTGATATTTTTTTTCCTAGTAAGAAACACTTATATGCATGCATCCTGCCTTTTGCTGTTACTGCATCTAACAAGTGAACTTGGACTGCCTGAAGGTTATGTTTCTACTCTGAGAAACAACGTCCGATCTCGTGCATGGGGAGCAGCAATCGGCTGTAGTTTTCGTGTTGAACGTTGCTGCATTATGAAGGTGCGCTATTTGGTGCTATCCCTCTTGTTTCTCCTTCTCTTAGTCAAGATTTTTCACACTTACACTCTTTGTTTCCTTGGGGACTTTCATGTTTCTCCATTTTCAGAATGATCTTAAACTAGATGTGCTTTTCTTTTTTTTTTTTTTTTTTTTTTTTGGGGGGTGGGGGGTGGGTGGGGAGAGGTATTTAATGTGGCTCACAATAACAATTTACTCCCTCCGTGTTTTAATAAGTGTTACACTTGACTGGCACATAGTTTTAGGCAATTTAATTAACTTAAATAAAATAAGAGGTAAGTGGGGTAATTGGAGTATTAAAAATTATAAAAGAAAGATAGTGGGGTTAATAATTTATTGAAATGTAATGAATGTGAGAGGAAAGAAATAATAAAAAAAATGTAGTAGTGGGTTTGGGTTGGGACCATTGAATGAGTAATATATAATATTAAAATGTAGATTTTTGCCAAAAAAAAGGACATGTAAAACTTAGTAAAAACACAGCCGCATTTGGTGAATAACACTTATTAAAACACGGATGGAGTATAGATATTAACTGAGGAAATATTCTTTGGTTCTTCTTGTATCTGCGAAATAATGAATACGAAGCATAAAAATTAGGTAGTAAAATTAATCAAATTCTGGATTAAATATAGGAGATTGAAAATGGACTATATTTATTGGGATATATATGGTATATAGTTGTTGATAGCCTAATTCAATGAATGAATTCTTTACAAAAGATTGCCGTTTTAGTACTCTGTATAATCTTAATGAGAAATGAATTCTATTTATTTGCAAAATTATCAATTCAAGTTAAATATCTCGACAAATGAAGCTAGTTGATTGCTTTACTAATCAGAAGATTTTTCAAGCAAGATTAAATGTATTATGCAAAGTTGTGTACTTTGACCAATTCTGTCCTCACTAGAAATGAAGCTAAGTAGTATGATGTTAGCATTTGGGGGGGAGCAATGGCAAGGATTTGAACTAGTTAGGAAAGGTATTTGATATAAAATGGTTGAAATCCTGTGAGGAGGAATTAAATCATAGGGGATTAAGTATTATAAGGACCAGATCCCATCATGCTTGCAGTAGATAAGATCTTGGTCTCAGAATAGCAGCGTGATTCATCAATTCTAATTGATTTGATGGTTTTTTTACTTTCTTTGTTTTATTTCAGAAAGGAGGTGGATCCATTGATCTTGAACCTTGCCTCACGCATACATCTACAATTGAGCCTACCTTGGCTCCAGTTGCTGTGGAGCGCTCAATGACAACTAGAGCTGCAGCCTCGGTAACTTTTTTTGTTTTCTCTATGGAATTTGCAGCATTTAACTTATATATAGGCTGTTTAAGCAACGAAGTTCCCCAACCATACATTGGTCAACTATTATTGTTGGGAAATCTTTTTAATGTTGAACTATACAGGAAAGTTAATTGAAGAAGACTGTATAAAAGTAATACTGTGAAATGTTTCGCTGTTTTATATGGTAAAGTATGGAGAAGTATATAATTACACATTTTTTTCATTGATTAGTTTGCAAAAGACAAAAATAAGTGAATATGTATGTATATATTAGTGTTATTGTTTTTTTTATATTTTTTTTTCTCTCTCTCTTAATTTTCCTCAAATTTATCATCAAAAAGAGAACTATGGACAAATTGGTAAACCTTAATTGTATGGTGTTCTTAGCTTTCTATCTTGTCCATGGTTTTCTTTCCAAGGCATCAAACTCTGTAAAATTTAATACTCTATTGTTTCCTTCTATTTTGCTGATTTTTTTTTAAAAAAAAAAAATGATGCTGAAAAAATTTGATGAATGTAGAAATCTTTCTGTCTCTGTTTATCTTGTTGAATAATGATAATTTTGTTTTATTTTATTTTCCAGAATGCATTACGACAGCAAAGATTTGTACGAGAAGTCACAATACAGTATAATCTCTGCAATGAACCTTGGTACACCATCTTACTTGTTAATACGGAAGTTTTAACTTTTAACATAATACATTACTCTCATATATGCTTGTGTAAGTGTATTAGTGTGTATTTCATTGCATGTTCCTATTATACTTGATTGACACAGTGAGGTTACAGATATAAAGACTTTACATGTGTTGTTCAATGCTCTCTTTCCCGTATCAGTGTCTTAATTTCTACTAAATACATTATACATCTACAATTACCCTTATATAGGTTTCAACACAGTTTGAGATTTGTATAGTTAAATTTACTGTCATTTTTATAGCATTAAATTTCCAGCACACCATTTGACATACAGTTTCTATCTTAATTTGTGTGTTTTCAGCAATCAAGCCTACTTGTATTTATATAGGATGTAGAGAGTACTTATGATGCTTGATATGTTTTACCAGGCACTTTTGACAAAATTCATTTTGTTCCTTGGTAATTTTAAGTTTCAATTGTCTGCCATTGCATGCTCCTTTAGTTGGGAATTCAAGTAATCAAGTGAATTTTAAGGGGGGAAAGTTATCCTTGTGTATAAAATATATAAATATAAACTCCTTTTAGGAAGGTTTTGATGCACATCCTTTTACCCTAATTAGATGAAGTGATAATAAAACTTTCTGTAAGTCATACGTAACAAATTTGCAAATAAACAAATGAGGTTTTTTAGAAACAAAGCAGTATTAACTGAAATACCTTCATAATAGACTTGATTACTGTTAATCTCTATGGTATTTCAGGAATATAGATATACTCTTATTTTATACTGTCTCTAAATTGATTGTTTTCATGATTACTTGTTTTTTTAAATGCAACTCATTATTGCATTGTTACTGGTTGTGGTATTAGGCTACTAGCCTCATAGTATGTTAATCTAAAAGTGGAGCTTATCTGCTTTCATATCCCTCTCACACAGTAAATACTCTGGTTTTGGAATGTTTAAAAATTGTTCATATTATGTGATGTCTTTTTTTTTTTTTTTTTTTTTTTTGTCTTTTTCTTTTCTTTTCTATTTTCAGGATAAAATATAGTATTAGTATTGTAGCTGATAAGGGATTGAAGAAGCCCTTGTACACATCAGCTCGTCTGAAGAAGGGAGAAGTTCTCTATTTAGAAACTCATTTTTGCAGGTAATATGTTGTCAATGCTAGTTCTTCAATGAGCATTCTTATTTCCTATTGCAGTTTTTGGATGATTTTTAACAGCAATGTTGTACTCATAATTGGCATAGTCCCCAAATACTTGTACTTCTTTGTTTGCCAGCTTGTTTCATTTGGCTAACTATTTCTGACATGCAGTGGGTGAAAGAATGGCCCCTCTCCTTATTACGCCTGTTACCAACAATTTTTGCATTTTTATGACACATTGTTCGTCATATGTAGGTATGAGCTGTGCTTCACCGGCGAGAAGATTGTTAAAGTCCCATCTGTCTCACAAGCACATGAGGCGGAGTCAGATAAGTCCCAGAACCATGTTCATACTGCAAATGGCGAAAGAAGTAGTGCAGAAGGTGATAACATGGTAGTAGACATGTTCCGGTGGTCTAAGTGTAAGAAGCCTCTTCCGCAGAAGTTTATGCGATCAATTGGGATCCCTCTGCCTCTTGAACATGTGGAGGTATTGCAAAAAAAACGATGCTTATTTCAATTGCATGATGAAATCTTTTTCTTGTCCTCAAATGGTGTCTTTTACTCCATGTATGTAACTTATTTTTGTTGTGAATTAAACTTGGGCAACTCTTACTTTAACTGAACTGAATTTACAGAATTGTATGATGAACTTACCTGAACATTTTTAAAGTCGAACTTATTTAGATTGACTACGAAGTGAATATAAGGTGAAAGGATCATAGCCTCATTTGCTTCATTTTTGCTTTGACAGGTTTTGGAGGAGAATCTCGATTGGGAAGATGTGCAGTGGTCTCAAACCGGTGTTTGGGTCTCCGGAAAAGAATACCCGCTTGCAAGGGTGCATTTTTTATCTCCAAATTAAGCCTAAGCCTTTGTCTATGTTAATCATATTACCTGTTGTAAGTCGATCTTGAATTGATATAGCCAACATGGATAGGATAGGCGATAGGGGTTGTAACTTGTAATATAGGTTAAAGTTTATGTAATGGGGAACTCTGAATTTCGAGTTTCTTGTTAATTATTAAGGCATCATTTGGTGTATTTTCAGACCTTGGCACCTTACCATTATATTAATAAATTGCATTGGAAAACATTTCTCCTTGTTATGGTCAGGTTCTTTTCACCTTAAAAATTAAGTACTGTACTTCATAATGTATAATTTTAATTGGTTAAATGAGAGTTAAAGTACGGTAGTTAAAAAATTAGTATTATTCAAGAAGTCTGAAGTCAATCAAATTCAAAGTATTAAAGTGAAATGGTAAAGACATTATGGTTAGGAATAACAGGATCTAGTTTACTAGAGATTGTGTTTTGTAGCAGTGAAACTTGATAAAAATGTTGCAGAATTTTGACCACAAAAGGACCTAGTTAACCAGAGATAGTGCCCAAGATTTCGTTTCTAATTTAAAATCAAATACTTCATCGTCTGCATCAAATGCCTTTATAATTCCCTATGAAACCAATCATTCAGAGATATTTTACACCCTTACATGCAGAGCCATACAAAGTACTTTCTCCGTTCTATTAATATTGCAATAATGGACTTTTTGCACTATTCATCACTCTTGTTTGACCATATAATATGATTTATACGTTAAGCAAAATCTAGTCATGTAGGATCATGTTGGATTCGTCTCATAAAATACTTTCACAATATCAACTTTTTATAATTTTTACTCTTACACAACCATACATATTTAGCATATAAAATGTGCTTTGGGATGCGTAATTTCATCTTTGTTGCAATATTAATAGAACGAAGGAAGTATATAATAAAGGAAAAATTAGAAAAAATAATCCCAACTTTGTCTAATTTATGTAGAATAATCCCAACTTTCGTTAATACTGGAATAATCCGAACTTTGAGGGGTCTTCTTTTTCTTCAATCCCAAATGCCGGTTACCGGTTGAATGGTTTTTTTTTTTGGTTAAAGTGACACGTGTCACAATTTAATTGGTTAAAAATAAATTAAAAAAACAAATTAAAAAAACAAAAATTAAAAAATAAAAACCCCACCAGCCAAACCCCAACCACCCAGCCAATCCGATTCCGACTACCCCAACCACCTCCCTCGCCGGACGACCGAAATTCCCCCACCACTGGAGTCCCCGTCCCCGAAACTCCCACGCCACCAACCAAACCCAAAAACCACCAACACTACGACACCTTTCCTCCACCACTGCAGTCCCCGTCCCCGAAAGTCTCACGCCCCTACTCTCGAAAACCCCAAAACCACCAGCCCCAATCTCGAAAATCCCTCCAAAGCCACCAGCCCCACTCGAAAATTGGCTGCGATTTCATTGGCTCCGGTTTCGTGGCTACGGCTTCGTGGCTGCGGTTCCGTGGCTGCGATTTCGTGGTTGCGCCTCCGTGGCTGCGATTGTGGGGTTACGGTGGTTGGGGGTCTCAGTGGTTGCGTTGGGTTTTGGGGAGAGGGGAAAACGGTGACTCAAGGAGTGGGGGAGACGCGGCGGGCTGCGCTGTGATGGTGGAGGTTAGGGTGTAAGGTGGGGTGCGGGGCGGGCTGTGGTGGTGGAGGTTAGGGTGGATCGGTTGGGGAAGGGGGAGCTGGGTGGTTTTCTTTTTTTTTTTAATTTTTTTTTTTAATATTTGGACCAATCAGGATTTGACACTTGTCAAGTGACCTGCTATAATAGGTCATTGACTTTTGTTGACCGGTTTGGGATTGAAGAAAAAGAAGACCCCCCAAAGTTCGGATTATTCCAGTATTAACGAAAGTTGGGATTATTCTACATAAATTAGACAAAGTTGGGATTATTTTTTCTAATTTTTCCTATAATAAAAGCCTAAGTTGTAAAATCTAAGGCTAAGCTATGTTTTTCCTTAAAATTATATCTATAGTTCTATCAAACAGGCCAGCAACTTAAGGAAGCAAAATGCTCAATCAAGATCCTGATGTCACAAGAAACTGCAAGAGCTGGCCTTCTATTGGAATAAACCTACTAGTATATTTGAGTGTATAGATTTTGCCAAATACTACAGAAATAAATTCTGTACACAAGGATGATTAACAGCAGTAAGTTTCGTCAGTATGGATGCAAGGCATGCAACAGTTCACCATTCATTCCATTCATTCAAGAAATCATTCCACATAGAAGTTGCAATCGATTCTCGTAGCAACATTCCCATTTCCTCCTTTAAGGGAGGTCCTGATGGCATATCAAGCAGATCATCAAAGTCTGGAACTTCTTCCACCATTTGTTCTTCAACGCTGGAAAATAACCGATCATTGCAATCTTCTTGCCGGATAAAATTATGGATAACACAAGCAGCGATTACAATGTCTCTTTGAATCTGAAATGCGTACTGAGGAGCAAGTTTCAGAATAGGAAATCGCTCTTTCAAAACATGGAAAGACCTCAAGATGGCTTGTCTTAGGGTTGAATGCCGATGATTAAAGAGCTCTTGCACATTTCTTGGTAGACAGTTAGCACCTTTGAACTCATGATTGCAGTATCGAACTCCTTGAAATGGGGCGACAAATCCTTCCATATTTAAGTAACTTGTATCTACAAGGTAGTATTTACCTGCAGCACATAATCTTCAGGTAAACAACCTGCGAGAAATAAGGTAAACACCCACAGACTCTGTACCAGGTCAAGGTTTGATTTAAGTTAGGGCATGAAGATGAAGGTGCAAATGTAGAAAGAAGACAGGGGCATGTGGATGTATCCCAACTTAGAGAGTATGCAGATAGAAAAAGACATGTGTAAAGTAGAATAAGGCATACTTTTTTGGTAAGGGTTAACCATGAACTTGGACATAGTAATTACACTTTTACAATCAAATAAACAAGAACATCACCTTCAGGAATGCGAGGGAAATTCTGATCTGGGTCATCAAGAACAGCTTGCAGTACACGAGAATCAGAAACTGAACCTTCCCATCCAGGATATACAAATATAAACTGCATATCAAAAGTACAAGCTACCAAAACATTCTGTGATAGAAAACCTCTCTTGTTACGGAATCGAGTCTGATCTTTTGCAGGTACATGTGCAGGAACATGCATGCCGTCTATTACCCCAATACAATCCTGAGGTACAAAGAAAGGGGGTTAATGTGCAAAATAATAGCCATAATTTCCATACAAATTGACACGAGTGTTTCAAAAGCGTACTTTGAAATAAGGGAAGAGTCTTCTGCTACCAAGGATCTGTAGGGGTGTGTTTATAGGTGGAGCTTGTAGGAACTCACGAGACAATGACTTGATAGCCTTCAACACACTATTGAAATGCCGACTTATGGTCTCTCCAGAATGTTGAAACCTGTCCTGTATGACTCTATTACGCTCATTATGCCCGATAATATTCAAAAAAATTGCTAGTTGCTCTTCAATTGAAACTCCAGCAGTATCACGAAGCATGCCTCTTTGTCGAAAAATGCCACATAATTTATGGAAGACATGTTTATCCATCCTAAGCATTTCACGACATGCATCCTCTGGCCCTTCCATTAGTCCAGTCATGTAATTAGGTTGATTAGGTGACAGACTATGGCGAGGATGTTTATTTATACTATTATGATAATAGTATCCAACTGCAGCAGCAACTAGTTCCATCTCATCCAATTCTATATCAAAATCCTCCATGCCAGCTGAGGTATCTGAAGAAATTGCATAGCACAATAGATACTTCATAACAAAAGGAAAATGGTACTTACTACAAGTAGCAAATCTATAATATCAATAATTCATGTATAAACTTTCCTATCTTTAAAAAAGATTTCATAAGGGACCAAAGAAGGAATATACATAGAGTGCTCCATAGTAAATACTAAATGCTAATCTGGAAGCTAAAGGTTAGTTCTTAGTAAACCTAAAAAGAAAAGGCCTCAATTAGGACTCGCTACCCCACAGAGTCCACTCACTATTAACAAAGAGCTCACCTAGTAAAGAAAAAAATAATAACTTGTAACATAATTTCTTGAAAGGAATTATAGAACATCCTGTTGTAGCTTATAAACCAAATTAGAAGTAATTGATCTTATACGATTATACCACAGAATTGGTTTTGCACTTCCCCTGTAACCAAATCAACCTTCTCTCACTTTTAAGAGCTATAAAAGTCTCTCGTGCGTTGGAGTTTTCAAATAAGTCTAAGGCAAGAAAATAGAGGCGCTGATCAACACCTTGCATTTCATCCAAGACTTTGATGCATTTGCTAATTGAAAATCGATCTTCATTCTTCATCATTGCAGCAGCTCTCATTTTAGATGCAGCTGCTATTTCTAGCATAGCGTCAACTATGGCATCACCCGTTGCCTTGCGACTTCTTTTTTGACGTCCTGAACTTGATGGGACAGCAGAATGACGTTTGTTATGCCCATCAACCAAATTCATCTCCTCTCCAGAGCCAGAAGATGCATCCTCATCCACTGAGTTTAATGGTGCATTAGGATAAAGAGACATCTTCAAAGCCTCAGGAACGTCAACAACTGTCTACACCCCAGCACAAGGATAAAGTCCATAGTTATATCATTGAAAGTCTAAATTATCATATATTAGAGCAAATAGATTGCATCCTATGGTCAAAAATCCCAAAATTCACTAAGAAAACATAAAAAGCAGCACAGAAGAAACTTCAAGACTTGAAAATAAGCTTGAAGTTGACTGCTATTAAGCAACTAAATCTGCATGTTCTAAATCAAAGAGAATGATAAATCACCTGCCCCAATCCCAACTCACTCTAAGGTGAGGGGAGATGCAAAAGAGAGATATTTACAGAAAAAGTGCAAGACAGAAGCTAGCTTAAAACTTCTTCACAGGGAAGAGCATAAAAAAATAAAAGAGTTGGCATGTAAGTATCTTAAAACTTAAACTCCTATGAGAAATCGATGAAGCCTATTACTATGAAAAAAACTGAAAAACCACTTCAGACTTCGGCTAGAATAACAATCAGGATTTCCCCAACAGCAAACCCAAATTTATTGATATATTTGCCAAAAATCTGAAGACAGCAGTCATCAGTACAGAGCAGCAAAACATGCTAAACCGTAACCTATATATATGATCACATACCCTTTTTGTCCAACTTTATAAACTAAAGCTTGCTTTGCTCTAATTTATAATGGACAAAGGTCCTCAACATCCTTTATTCTACCCATAAGTTTCACCTTATATCACCAATAAGAATAATATTCCCATGGTCTCAATTTCATTAGGCCATTAGGGTGGGTGCAACTATGCAAGAAGTGAAGAAGCTTAGGTAAAACTAAAGAAAAGCGAGACAACATAACAACGCGTTATAGCACTCCTATATCAGTACATCCTACCAACCAGTAGAAGTTGAGACCCTGATAAGGACACTTAAGCCATTCAAGGACCACCATCAAGGTGTACCCAAATTACACTTGACAGAAAACTTAATATAGTCAACCTTTTTCATCAAACTCTTAAATCATGGGCCTCCCCTAGTTAAGTTATGATAATCACCATAATTCCATAAATTTCATATGATGCTAATAATCATCACAATCTTTGATTGCACAGCAAATATCATAATCAAGTTATAAAAATCAGCAAAATTTAATCAAGGATAAAGTCACAATCAAAATTGATACAACATCAAATTATGTATATACCCATATGAAATTAAATCAATTAAATAAGCTTTCCTACATATTTTCACTTTAAATTAAGAGCCATAAACAATGTACATTGTACAATTTCATCTTTTCCTTCGGTTAATTAGAGAACATAAAATATAAAAATCCAAAAAATTACATTTAAACAAAATTAACCCAATAATTTCCTACATCCCAATTCTTATAATATACAAAAGAATTAAAATTTCACAAAATTGGGATTTTTTAATTAATATAATCAAATTACCGGATTTACAGAAAATTAAGAAATTTCGCAGGCAATTAGGAGAGAGAAAGAGGGAATGAGGATTACCAAGAGAAGCTTGATCAAGTAGCAATTACAAATTGTAAGCAGAAGAGAAAGTTGCGAGGGAAGATAATGGCAGCTTAATCAAAATTATTTGGAAAAAAGTTAGGCAGAAGAAGAAAGAGGAGAAAAGGGGAAGAAGGGTTTAAGCTCCCCTAATTGCGTGTGTTTGGCTCCTAGAATTCACAATTTACAAACATGTTGGATTAACTGGTCGGGTCGAGTTCGTATTCGTGTCGAAATATAAATATAATGGGCTGCGATTTTAAATATAGAAATATTGATTGGATTTATATTAAGGGTAATGCTATATGTAACCCTAAGATTTATATATATAAGCATTAAATACATAATTGAAAATTGTATAAAATTAGGAATTCACGACAAAAACACGCGTAAATCAGTATAATTAGTGTTTATATTTTGATGATTTCTTAACTTTTTCCGATTTTCAAATGTAAATGTAATGCTTATATGTAGCCCTAAGGGCTATGTATAGCATTTTTCTTATATTAATAATTGAGTTTTTACTTATAATTTTGAGGTTAAGGGTTCGATTTTCATTGAATAACCACAAATATAATAGATCATGTAAATTTAGAGTCAAATTAAATCAAATTTGGCTCGGCATTAAACAATGGTTTTTACTATTGGAAATTCTCATTGAAGCATAACAAATAATTTTATAGGGCTTAGGGTTTGTCAAAAAAATTAATAATGGTAGCTCATTAGTATGCTTAATTAAGATCATTACTCTTTTCTTTTTTTAAAAAAAAAAAAAAAAAAGATCACTACTCTTGATCATATGGAAAGAACAAGGCTAAGCTATTTAATTGGAGTTTGTGACTAACCTATAGGTCAGAGCAAAACATATTGTTTTTTTTTAGATCGTACAAAACAAATTGAGTAGTAGATTGGATTGATATAACCACAAATTTGTCAAATTTACACCAATCTGCTAATTAAATGGTCAAATCACTCGTTATTAAACAAAAACAACTACTACTATTAGTTTCGAATGAAGGGAAGATAAAAACACTTGAATTATAAAAAGGATAAATCCAAAACACAAAAAATCTAACTAATGTTTAGTCTACAAATTTATATATTCACTGTTCTTGTGTGAATTCTTTCACTACATACATTATATTATGCCTCTATATATATGTCATCTAGATATGAGACTTCTTTTGCATGCTTAAGCTTATATTAACTGAATTTTGTAGTGCATACTAATACTATCATGCATGATACCTAAATTATCTATTAAATAAACTACATAATCAAAGAAGGGGACAAGATAATGTCTTGCTCGCAACGATCACATAGAAAAATTCTTGGAACCTCTTCATTGTTTGGAATCCTAACACATCGAGTATGCTGCCACACTTCACATATGTCACAGGCAACCATTCTTTCGCCGTCATCCTCTTTAGCACCACAGGCACAATCTATGCATCCATAGCCTTGATTATGGCAATAATTTCCGAGTTCATATACATTCCATCCTTGTATTAGTGATCCATTCCTATGCTCGTTCCCATTAACCTGACCGATAAATCCTGCTTCAAAAATGATATCCTTTCCTTCTTCAATCACCCCACAAACAAAATCTGTGTCATTTGCATTAACATTGACAATTGATTGTTTCATTCCATAATATACATCTTTAAACCATTTTTCAACCTCCCTTTTTAACTCTTCAATTATTATGCTTCCTTTTAATTTAACATTTTCATAAGGCTGCATAATTTGCTTGTCTTTTAGCTGCAAAGAGCAGAACAAATCAACTAGTTCCTCCCCAATGCTGAATTTGTTTCGGGGTGGAAGGTTTTGTTGATGATTAAATTCCTTGACAAGGTGTTTACTGTCAAGGATTACCCTGCTAGCTATTAAAATTGTGCTTCCTGAACCTGATGTTGCCTTTCTTTCTTTTAGTGTGGATTTGTAGAGGTACATTATGTCCTTTGCGAGTTGAGCCCTAGTGACCGCCATCATATTAGACTTAGACTCCCTCAACACCAAGTTATGATCATGACTAATGGACATATCTTCCAAGCAATATTCAAGAACTTTGGTCACAGGATTCAAGCTACGACGAACAAGGTATTTTCCCACAACATGATTACCAAGTGACTTGAGAACAAAATCTAACAGTCCTGTATCACCAATGTATACCCTTGCTGCATCCCTGACCTCTTGTCTTGACACCCATTTGGGCTCAGCCCTTTTTAAAGACTCAACTATGACTCGAGTAGCCATTTCAACCCGCTTAGGAGACCACCTACAGGAAGTTTCTAGAAGGATACCCGGATTGAACAGCTCAGAGGGGCAGTCTCTTTTGGGAGGCGGGACCTGAGCTCCAGCATGAAGTGGAAAAGGTCACTTAGGGTTATTAAGGAATGCTCAGATAAGGCTTGGTACCGTGAGTATATGATTGGAAGGTAATTGTCTGAGGGGCTTAAGTGGTGGAACAGAAGGCATAAGGGGATGTTCTGTAAGGCCTGGATTGATTTTTGGTACATGGATTCTGTAACTCCAAAGCTTCCACGTCCAAATTTGTAATCCCACCGCGAAAACCAGGGTCCTCCATATGCTAGTCCATGAAGTAGTCTCAAGTCCATGCCCTTCTTCTGAGATATATCGGTCAAGCTCACTTTCCTGCATAATAAAACTTAATTTCATCAGTTAACTGTAGTATGTCTGAACAATATCACCTATTTTTTCAACTAAGGAAATCCAAACAAATTTGATAAAGAAACAAGCTAAAAAAAACTCTCTTCTTTCAGCTAGCTTTTTTCTCTGAAAGTTACTATTTACTTCTTAGTTCTTCTCTTGCTGTAAGCATAGTCCTAGCAACATAAAATGCAAGGAAACAAATTTGGAGTCGGATACACAGGGGGGCATTATAGGGTCATATAAGGCTAAGATACATACCGAAAAAATATATTTTAAAAAAAAAAAACTCCCTCTTGCTCAGCATTACTGTAGGGCTATTGACAATAACATGGCAAAAATTGAAGTAGGGAACAAGATGACTGATTACCTTGCACGCAAGCCAGTGCAGATGCGATCCCAAAAATCCATGACCTGGTGACCAGTTAAGTCTGAATTCATTTCAAGGCCATTAACACAGAGCAAATGCCCAAAGCCATTGCAGTGGAACACTCCATGCAGAGTGTGACCCTCCAGTTCCACCAAGCTGCAGGACTTGGTACCGCATCTTGCAGCTAAAATTGTACCATCAGCACAGCAATTACCTTGGCAGCTCAAACATGTTGATGCCATAGCTGCAGTTTCCTTGGAGGGCACTACAAAATGATACTTCATGTTGCAGATCATATGCTGTCCCCATCCTGTTACAATCAACAAATGCAGTAAATAGCACTCCTGAAAGGCTTCAGAATTTTAAGCAATTACTTGTTTTTCGATCTTTCACTCATTGTACTTCTGAGATGATAAGTTGTCCCTCTTTAATGATAAGGAAAATGAAATATTTGGCTTTATATCATGCTAATCACCCGAAAACCTCTGTATCAGAATACCTATCCACTTATACTGCTAACCCTATGGGGATTCGAACACTGCTAGTGTCATGGAAAGTCAGGGGCTAAGTTTTTGCTTTAAACAATAACTGGTATGTCTATGCAAAACATGGGATTACTAATAATATTCGACAAGTTTTTTGTAAAATAATATGGCCCAATGTTAGAGAGGAAGTAGAGAGGATAAACTTAAAGAGAATGTTTAATTTTTTTATAGAATATGCAAAATTAGTTATGTATATAGACAGAGGGAGTACTATTAAGATAACTTTCTAACAGTGTAGCATAAAAGCTAGACTACAATCCACAAGTTTCAAATAAGTACCTATGTAGCGACAATGTTTGCAGTAGAGGTAGTTTGAAGTTTCGATTGGCTCCTCTATAACAAACAGAAAGACACGGTGATCAGGTCTATGGCGATGAACTTCCAGCTGAAATGACCAGCTTATCATACCATTGGTACTATGAATACTCTCCATATGCCCAAATTCGAGTAATGCTCTGACATTCTTCCAGAAAGGGCCATCAAACTGAGTTGGATAGCCTGGTTCACAGAAAGACTTGAACCTGAAAACCCTTTGATCAGCAGATGACCTTTTCCTCCTCTTGTTGCAGCTATGCAAGTACTCTAACTGTGACATTTCAACCGCCTTAGTAAAAAACAAACGAGTGTACAAAAATGTTAGTATCTAGCAAATACAAAGCAAGATATCAGTTGAAGGAGAGAGAGTAAGATAGAGAGAAAGTCTCAGAGCTATATACCAATAATGCTGCTTGATCACACGGTAAGTGCCTTCAAATAAAATTGGAGGAGAATACAATGAAATTAGCTATATGAGTTACACTCTCTGCATGAACTTTGTCAAAAAAATATTAGTACCATGCAAACTTGTCGCAACAACGCTTGTAACAACTGTTAAATTAAGGTTAAATAAATAAGAGCATGCTTTTGGTCAGATGAAAATGGTACTATAAAATGTTACATATTCCGTTAAAATTTGTGGTAAGATACGGATGCTCTAATGTGAGCTTACATAAGAGGAAATAAACATGTAAATGCAACATTCCTTTGCCAACTACCACATTCAAGGTAAAAATAATAAACCTAGAATAAAAAATGATGAACTACGAAATACAAAATATGAATCATGATCAATAAAAATTTCAATTAACTGTACTTTCATTGCACTAGCACAAAATAGTCCAACTTTGATGTATCGTTATTGTATAAATTACATTCTACGACCCCAAGAAATATAAACTAATCGTCATCTTTGACACTAGGATTTAAGATGGTACATATTTTGCTAATCTAATTGTCAAATTATGAATTAGGCTTTAAGAGATTACATAAAGCAAACAAAATTTGAAGAGAATTACAACACAATTTGCTAGCACCCTAGAATCTAAGCCACGGATCTCATTTTTGAGATAGTTGTCGACAAATGGGGCATTGAGAAGAGCCCACAGCAGATTAGAGTCACTGTGACATAAGCGGCCTGTGGCGTATTTTCTCACAGCTGCATACTGTTGGATTCTTGGGTTCCTCAAGAAGATATTTAACCACCAAAAAATTGGAAGTTCATAACGAAGATTCTGGGCTCATAGATGGTCTGAGTTTAGACGGCATTTGCATAGGAGTTTGTGAATTACGACCAAATCTACTTTTAAGTGTAGAATCTTTAGGCGTGATGGACATTCGGTTCAATGTATCATTAAACTCGTCAAGATAATCATCTTCAAAACTTTCTACAATCCCTTCATCTCGGGATGCTGCTCTATTTGTTTCTGGGTAGAAAACATCAACATCTTCATCGCTGCTGCCTTCATCATCTTCATATGTTTTACGAACCATAGACCAGTACACAAAATTTGGGCGAATGGAACTGCAAAATTCAAACAAAGGTTATTAAAAATGGAAACTGTTCAGAAACCACAACACCAGGGACATATTCATATTATGGCCATGTTTTGTTAACTTTATTTCCTCCTAAAAACAAGTTCATATAAGTTCTAAAAAGAGTAGATAAGTTTAAATAATACACGTACAGGAAAACAAATAAGTTCAAAAAAGAGTTAAGGACTACCCAAGTTCAACTTAAAACTTATATAAGTTGTATTAAGTTCAGGTTTAGTTCATACTAGTAAATTTCAATTAAATTAAAAAACACCGTAAGTGGAGATTACACCACCAACTATAAGATCCTTAAAACATCATTCTAAATGTATACAACATCCAATCCATTACTTCGCTTACACTGGGCACATCTGCCAAGCAATTTTTGCCTTATTCGCGCCACACAAACTAAATATGCATATCCTTACATAACACTTGGCATTAAACATCTTCCCATCAAATTTTAATTTCAGAGAAAGAATATTCTATTTTAAATTATCTTTACAACATCCTTAGGGCTGCTATGGTTCGCAAAATCCTTAACTATAAAGGGTAATAGTAAAGTCATAGTGAATAAAAATTTCAACCAGCTTCCAATGTCATTTTCTACACAGAAATGTCTTGATAGAAGAAATGTGGACAATTGGAGGTAAAAAACTTTAATCAAACTAAAAATTGTACAGAATGAGGACAGCACTTATAAATATACTCCATAATTATACTAGATATAACAAATGACATAACTCAATATAGTGGCATTGAATACGCATAGTGAAGATATATGATAGTCCATACAGACATTCTAATTGAGAAAGTATAATAATCACCTACAATGGCTACAAACCAGGGACAAGGGATTCATGTATTACTGCAATCTACACAAGCAATGGGTCTTAATCTGGCATATTAATTAAGGGAATAATTTATGAATCCCTCCTCTCTACCTTCTCTTCATGATTTACAAAGAATAAAACTAACACTAATTAAGTAAGAATTTTCCTTCAAAAAAAAAAAAATTAAAAAAGAATTAATATGGGGAGTTCTTCAATGCCAGGCCCAGGTCATAAGTGCTATGTTATACAGCAGAAAAAATGTGGCTGTTATCTTGAGAGTTGGGAGTCATCAGCAGCTCCTAACGAAAGTACCCCTCTCATTACAGGTGCCAAAGATTTATTAACTATGCGTTCATATAATGACTGACAGCTTGGCTAACAATAATAGTATAGTAATTAATTGGATCACATGTCATCTCCTACATCATATGCACAGCACACACTGAAATGCACATGGAGCATGGTATACAAGGTAGTGAACATTCCCATGGCTAAGTTGTGTAAGATATATAGTGAAAGAAATGATAAAGATAAAAATAGAACCTGTCACTTTTCCTCAATAGGCATGGGTCAAATGGAAAGAACATGTCAAGCCTCTCGATCCCACCAAAAGCTTTAGAAAGTTCAGACTCTAGCATATCATGAAAAACAGGAGTACCACTTTTACGAAGTAAATTAGCTGATTTTGCTTGCTGTAAAAATTCCTCTACAATTGATGGCAAGCAAACCTGTCATTGTTGGCATTTAAATTAAATAAAATCAACATTAGAAAGGTCTATAAAACATTAAAAAGGCACAATCAGAGGAGAAAATTTCATATAATATGATAATTTTGAGTAAACAATTAACCTTCAAAGGCTCCAGATGACTTGTAAATATTTGACTCAAGGGAAAACCAGAGATTTGCGATTTCAGATTTGGAATGTCGATGATAGATCTCATACGGAAACAGAGAACATACATGATGGCCTGCAATAGATGAAATTAGAAGCTGCTGCATCTTAAAAGAGTAGCAAAACTATTTCAACGGACGTGTAAGGGAATTACAAAACAATCCTTAAACTAAGACTTCAACAACATTTCATGCTTATTAATAACACAACATAACAAAATGTAGAAAATTTCTTCAGAGGGAAGGAGGGAAGAGGGGGGGGGGGGACAAGACTTTAATAACGTGGTTTTTACTTGTAGAAAACAACCACTTCTATTAATTTCAGCCCAGATTACAGAATGTATGTTCAGACACAAAAGTTCCCAGATGTTTTACTGAAAAAAAAACAGCTCTCAAAATTCTTCAAATTTATAGGTAAAGAATTGGATACTTTTTATTTCCATTTTTCAATGATGTACACAGAGAATCGGAGATGCTAAAAACAGCCTTTACATTTTTTTTTTTGGGGGGGGGGGGGTATGTTTCAGATATTTACTGTTTTACAATGACCCACGAATGAAGATTTATGATGCAAACTTGGAACATTAAGCCAAGCAAACAACCTATGCCGTCTATTTACATATTTTTCTTGTTATGGAAGAGGGATGTTGCAGAATTTTTCATTTTACTTTGATTATAAGACGAATACATATAACACCTAAAGGGCTAAAATATTATATACTCTGTTTTATTATTGTATACGCACTTTTCATTTTGAGGTGTTTTTGTTGGATGTATCCATTTCTTCTTTATTCAATTTTTGGCAAACACATATTATAATTTGACCCCTTACCCACCAATATTTACACATTTACAGTTTGTTTGGATAAAGAAAGGGGAAGGAAAAGAAGGGGAGGGAGGAAAAGAGGAGGGGAGGGAAAGGAAGGGGAGGGAAGAATGGTGAGTTTTCCTTCCAAATCTCTCCATTGTTGGAGGGATCAATTTTCTACAATTTAATCATTCCATTTCTCTCCCCTCAAATTCCCTCCCTTCCTCATTTGTTATCCAAATGAAAGATACTCCATCTTTCCATTTCTCTTCCCTTCCTTTCCCTCCATTTCCTTCAATCCAAACACACCGTTACTCTCACTCACATTTTATAATCTGACCCCTCAGCCACAATATCCAAATTTTTTTCTTATTACACCCCACTTTTCGATACACATCCATCACTTTATTAGCAGTTTTCTGATACCCAATCAAACGCTCAACTCTCCTAGAAACAAAAGTTTAAAGTAATTAGGTACATCAAAAGAAAACGCAGCTAGTACATTGTTTCAAGATGCACCATTTTAATCAAGATATACTACATTGTATGACAAAGGATCACTTAAGCAATTTGTCAAGAAGGGCACATAAAAAAATAAAGAAATCGAGCTGCAGGGGAGTGAGTATATTACCTGGCATCCAGCATAAAACACTCTATGAATTTTAGGATCAGAATTGCCACTTTGAAGTCTGCAATAATCTGAGCAACACTTGGCAAGTCTAAAATTTTACAAAAGTTAGAAATTGTCTTTATCTTGAAAAATTTATAAAAAACTAAACTAGAATAATTGCATTTAGTAGACATTTGCACCAAACTGGTCTATATAAATTAATTTCACAAATATGCTGAATCAATTACCTTCCCAAAATGTTCACAACAAGGGGCGTAGACAGGAACCTTCCACGAGACATGAAACTTGCCAGATATGCAACAGCACTCATCCTAAACAAGATCAACATGAGAATCGTAAAACGAAGGCTCATTTCACAGCACCCAAAAACAAAAAGGACAAAAAGAAAAGGGATGTAACATAACTAGCAGCACAAACTACACAGAAAAGCATTACAAATATCAAGTGCCTGGGTAAGATACCAGATTTCATGGTAGGAGTAGGTCAACATGTACCGTATATTGTCCGTATATAACATGTGTGCATGCTCTTTTTATTCTATTAATTACAACATGTGCCCTTGGAGATTTAGAGGTAAACAGACAAATTAATAAAAACACCAATAACTCAACATGTCCCTTTTACCAGAATTCAAAAGGGGGTGTATTTACAACCTAATATGTTCAAAGCCTAAAATTGCAGGAATATTATAAACAATTACAGCATATCACATTAATCACATAGTGGACATATGATTATACCTAGTAAGTGGGGGAAAGCTGCAGCAAATATACATATCCGCAAGAAATTCAGCAAATCTTGTGCCACAAATTTCAGAATCCAGAGAGCAGGCATAGAAAATCACAAACTGCAACAAGAAAAAATACAGGTTACTATAAAGTGACTAGAATCATCAAAATAACTTCGTTAAATAAAGTATAACATGAGTGCATCCATTTTTTTTTCTCTAACAACGTGCCGCATAAACCATGACTAACATCAAGGAAGTAAAAGTATGAAATAAATGGAGATATACTGTAAATAAATAAACTATAATTAACACCTTGAGCATTTTTTATTTTTATCCTTCTCATCTATTGTTAGTACTAAAGTATTAATGTTAAAGGCAAAATACTGGGAAATATACCCTTGAAAAGTTTCCATCGAGATAGCATAAGTTAAACAAAAATACAGGAGTGCCCTCGACTTTGGGACAGAAAAGGTATGATAAACCTTACATTTAGTTTTTAAGCCTAAATTCTATGATTAGTACTCCCTCTGTTTCATAGAGACCAGCATAGTTATTCTACTAGTTGAAGGCAAAGAAAAGAGGTCAGAGAGTGAAAATGGTTCTTTTTCCTCTTTATGTATAGAAGAGAGAGTCTGATTAAAGAGAATGTACTACATTGATTAATATTCGTTTGTCGATAACGTATCTACATTTCTCCTCAAGTACACATTTGTTAAAGGTAATGGACCAAAATAAGGTAATAATTTTTTTAAAAAAAAATCATTTAAAAAAAGTTAATTGAAATCTTAATTACTTAACATTTAAAAAATATATATAATATAAGCTTTTAACGGATACAATTAGAGAAAAGCTATGGTACTGTGAAGAGGAGGAAACCGAAATGATTTTGTTAGAGATTACGGGTTTCTTGCAAGAGCTTAAATGACAAGGCACCATATATAATGAGTACGGAGTACTTGAGTTTTCACCCAAAAAAATGGAGTACTTGAATGGCTATATAAAAATGTTAATTGTATATCCATCATTATTCAAAACAAAAAGATGCTTTAGCTAGAAGTATATAGCACTAGTAACCCTCAATCAAAAGTATCCTAAAATCATTCAGCGCCACTTTAAAATGCTTCATAGTCATATCATCACAATCACATGACCTCAAAGATTGTGAACTTTAAAAAATCTATAGTTTACTCGTGGCTTGAGGTAATTACACCACGAATTGTATTCCACCATGAAATATGAAGTGGCCTCAACTTCAAAGTAGAAGGGGGGGGAAAAAACAAAAAGTTCTCATGTGAAAATTCAGCATCAAACCACAAGCATGGAACCATCTAAAGAGACACATAAGATTTAGATGTAGGAGGCTAAGAGCAAAGAGGAATCACGAAACAATATCAAAAACGATCTACTTAGTACAAAAGATTATTCCCGAATTGTTTAAAGTCCACCAGGAACAAAACTTTATCATGTGAGCTAGTTGTGCATTTAATGCAGATAATCTCTGCTAACTGGATAATTCATTTAAACAGAGTAACATGGGAGATACTTTACCTGTGCAAATTTAGACTTGTAAGCATTCAGAACTGTAATCTGAAATGACTGGAGGAGAGATTCAAACACCTAATCACATTCAAAGACAAATTTAGAATAAAAGGCAATCAGATAGTACAGAACATAGGTATGTGAACATTACTTAACACAAAAAGAAATTCAGAAAGTACCTCAACCAAACGACCATTCTCTTTGCAATATTTTAGATGCTCAAAAGTAGTGACCATAAGGCTATCCAATTTTTTTAACTTGTCAGTTACTCGATTTTTCCAGAGACGTCTCTGACCTGAGGTTTCTCTCACAAACTGAACAATTCAAATTGGCATGACATTAATAGATGCTACTTTAACGGGCTTTAGGTTTTTTTTTTTTTTTTTTTTTTTGGGGGGGGGGGGGTTTGGTAAATGGGAGTTTCTGCAAGTATAGTTCTTCATCATTACCAAAATAAATTTCTTAAACTGGCCTTAATTGAGCAATATCAAACCAGAAGAAGTCTACATATGCATAATTCAGTAATCAAAATAACAAGAGAATCAACATACCCCACCTCCATCGTCATCATCATCCTCATCATCTAATATTTGCTCGTCTTCCAACTCCATCTCAAAAATGCCTTTCTGAGGATTCTCCTCTAGAATATCATCCCATCCAACCTCCACCTACACATACCACAGAACAATAGCAAACCAGAAGTAGAAATTGTCATTTTAAAATGCCAAAACAAAGAATATTTACAGGTTAAGAAAATAGAAAAATAAAATAACTAATGATTATTTGAAGGTACTGGGTGCAGCAAAGTATTGTCTCTACTACATGTTACTTCAGCATACTCACGTCAAAATCTATCAGCAAATCAACCACAGCCATGATTAGCATTCTCCTGCCAACCAGCTCCCCAATAGCACTGCTTTCAAGCTTGAACATGTTTTCTACAAACATCACCACCACCTACAATAACATCTCACATTAACAGTAATATAATTGAAAGAACACGTGAAGGCACAGCAAAATCACAGCACCACAGATTATATACTATTTCTTGACAATGCATAGAGATATAGTATAAAATAAGAATGGCAAAGTGAGAGGGAGGGAGGGTAAGAGCACTGAATCCACAAATCGCATCATTGTTGTTTAGCCCACTACGCAAATTATGACCTTCACAACAAGGCACACCAAAATTCCCCACTCAACCACCAAGGTGCTAGACTGCTAGGGGTCCAATATCTCCCATCTTGTCACAAATGTCAGGCTTCCATTATCCTCTAACTCTGCCTTTAACCTGAAAGTCCATGGACTTTGTCGCTATCATCTAATCATAATGAAAAGCCATTTCTTCCTTCCCTTGCTTTCTGCCAGCTTGAAGACAGATGCAACAACAAGAGGTTGAAATAACTACACACAATCCTGAGTATTTAATGGAAGAAAGAATCCCATATAATTATTGGTTGGCATATTGGCAATGATCTTCACCCAAACAATAAACATGCCTCTCTGAAATAGACTGTATATGTACCTCAATCTAATTGACATCTATAAAAAAATGATATGAGAAATACGAGTTACAGCAACATACAAAACATAACATCAGACAGGTAGGATGCAAAGACCATATAACGTATTCATCCACGAGAAGATAAAAATTGCTTGAAAAGTTCTCTTCCTCCATTCTCCTCTAGCAATCTGGCTGCAACCCCTCTCCCAGCCTGATCACCCTTCCCCTGGGCTATACCCCCTCTTTAATCATTGGAAACTAAATCAAATTATAGACTACACACTCTCCTTAATACAACCTGTTTCAATAAACTCTCATCTTTACTTAGTTGTTCAAATTTGAAATTTTATTGTCCTCTCTCTTCATTAACCTGTACTCTTTAATTTAAAAATTCCAGCTTGAAGAAGCAAGATTGATGTAGTTCTATCTTCTTTCTCATTTATTTTTCGCTAATTTTGGGTTGATTCTACAATTGTTTGGTTAGTATATATTAGTAGCTTAGAATTTAGTGGACTTTCCTTCACTTAGTTTTGTAAATTAATTTAACATGCTTCTAAAGTATTGAAAACCTTTTATTTTATCCCTAATTTTATCTAATGAGAACTTTCCTAGTTATTACAGTAGGCTTAGAATTATTTACAAGTACATTATAATAAATGAGCAAAATTTTAATTTTAAATCGTGATATACGCAAAATCATCAAACTTACAGATTTGTTATGATTCCATTTGGTAACTCTTTCAAAACAGCATCAAACAAAGTGTAGGGAAGAGCATATACTCATAGATTGCATACAGCTCATCACAAAAATAATACAGCAAACACATCCCTTTTTATACTGAGAATCAGAAATCTGAACTTACAGGTTCTTGCAGGTTATTAAAAACTTTAGGCATTCTCTGCAGAACAATGGGCAATAATCTTGATGGCGCAAGTGGAACGAGGCCTGAAATATATTCCAAAGCAGAATGCACCCTAACCAAAACGTGATCCTTCTTTGCAACACCATATGGCCACTTTAGAGCTTCTATGAACCTCTTGGGAGGAGTGAAGTTGCATACAAGCATATCCAAACATGAATCAACATATTTACCACTGGAGGCAGCCTGCAGCATGTGAAGTGAGACAAGAGAACTAAAGGCCTTACAAAATCAAGGTCCATATATGATCACATACCAGGGTTATAATTAACTCGATCAAAGCGTCCATGACCTCGGGACCATAGCTCCACAAGCTCATATTAAAAATCTGTACAATCGCACAATTTAATTACTACACACAGCTGTGGCAAGACACAGGTGCCAAAAAATATTACACTGGGAACTAGTGGATCAAGCAGATGCATTAAATGCAGACTATTAAAAGAGTGCTTGAGAGTAACAAAGTATGTGAAGCTTGTTGGGTCAAGGTGTAATCTCATGGATCCTGCTAAAAGCTAGTCCTTCCATGAATCTATCCTCTAATGCTTTCCAAAGATACCTATTTTAGACAATCCCAATTCCCAAATAGTTTCTCACTTCCTTTTTGGGTACGTAACACCATTATCCCCCAAATATACCCTTGTCGCCACAAATCTAGAAGTCATTTGTTTTCCGCTTTTCTCTCACCCCATATGAGTTATGATTCCATGTGAACGATACTAACACTTAAAAATATCAACCACAGCATGTTATGTGTCATCCATAATCAAAACATTTGTGTCAAACCTCAAACCCCAAACCCCATGGTAAAAAAAAGTAAAGAATGGAAGATGTATACTTTAAGAAGCCAAGGGAAAAAAAATGCATTACAATAAATTGCTATAAATCACTAAATCGGATATATTTTCAGCCAATGGACAATGAAAATAAAAGAGGATTCATATGAGACATGTACACATAAGGAAAAAAGCAAAGACAAGTTAAAGAACAATATTAGTAAAAACTCAAGATCTCACATGAAAATTAATTCAACAAATTTACTGAAATGAATGCAAACAAAATTTTTAATCTTACGGTATCAAGAAGACTCCCATGGAGCACAGTATCTATGCATGAAACTGCACCGGATAAGGCCTTCAAACTTGTCTGCATATCAATAAGAGATGCATTTTAGCCAGAAATCGCATGTACAGAGTCTATAGACAGTGACCTAAAGCAACTTCCATAATTAAATAAAAGCTTACCACAAGCATAGCTACATCCTCGGGGGAGAGTCGATCATTGTAATGTAGCAACCCAACTAGTTCGTTGTAATCATCATTCTCATCCTACAAGGTGCATGTCAAACTCATAACACACAGCAAAAACAATCAAAATCTTTTTTTTTTTCCTGACACTCAAAAGTCCAATGGTATTACTCTCCCATGAATCTCAAATTGGAATTCCACACTACCCTTATACTTCATATCAATAATTCTCATGCAACATCTATTAAATAAATGAACTTTTTATTTTGTGTAATCAATTTGCTAATTGCCTAATTGTTCTCATTTTTGATATCTCGTCCAATGTTGAGCTCCCTTAAGAGTTAGGACAACACTCATCGTCTCATCCTCTTCATCCTATTGGAGATGTTCTTGTACACACTCGATTCTGATAGCTTTCAAAACCAATAAGAATTGAATGAGAACAAATATAACTAAAACTCGAGCAAAAACTCAACAAAATGCATTACCCTCAAATCCTGAAGCCTGAACACTTAAAAAATATTAATGTGGCCTAATTAAAGCATCAAATCACAAAATCAAGCACAATTCTATACTATTATCAACAAACAATCATCTCGAATCCAACAATTTTCTCTTCCCAAGCATCAAACAAATTCAATTCATAATTTTACCAACACAAACTTCAACAACAAATTAAACCTCCAAAAATCTCAATTAATTAAAAAAATTCATACCGAAGAAGCAGATTTTAGAGCTTGACGAATATGAAAAACAATTTCAGAATCAGTTCGATCAATATCATCATCAGCCTCCATTTGTTGATACTGTTCTTCCTTGGTATAATTCGCCGGCTCAACTCCCATGATAATCCCTTGGAAAATTCTCTCTCCTCCGAACACGGCGGCGTTGCTTGCCGGAAAATTGATCGGCGGCGAATTTTGCGGCGGAGATAATTGGAGAGAGAAAAAGGAAGAGAGTTTGGAACAACCCTACGCGAAAGAGGAGAGAGAATGTGAAGTGAGCAAGGGTTTTCAAAGGGTTTGGAAAAGGACAAGTGTCGTCGTTTTATTTGGTTAACCGATAGTAATTTTAGGGTTTTATTTTTATTTTATTTTTTTGGTTATCGGTTAATTTCGCGCTTAAAATTGGGGGAATGAAAAAAAAGTCAAAAACAATGAAGTGAACTAATGAAGTGACTAACTATTGAAAAGAGGTGATGAGTTCAGGAGTAAATATTAACCACTACTAGGTATGGCCCGTATGGGTAATACTACCAATACCACAATATATTTTTTTTTCCCTTTTTTTTTTTTTTCCTTTCCTCTTCATCTTCTTCCTCCCTTAAACCCTACCTTCACCTCCAACAGTAAGAAACCCACCCCACTAACTACTACCTTAGTCGAAAATCCAAAAACACTCAACTATCTCCGTTAAAAATCACCGGAAACCACTCAAAAAAAACATAACCCAAAAACGAGAGACACAAACTTATGGCTCTAGCCAAAATCAGTGAGTTCTATGCTGGAAATCGTTGAGTTCGGTCGAAATTGACGACGGTACTTAATTGTATACTGTTATTCTTAATTTGTATACTGTTAGTAAGAGGAGGGAGACTACATTTTTACAACATAGGTAAATAATACATGAAATTATAGTTTTGCCCCTAATATGAGCCCAACGAGCCCATACCTGGTAGTGGTCTATCACTACTAATGAATTCAGTGTGTATCTACTTGTTTAAATGCTAGGTTACCATAGGAATAAGGAATTGGTAAGAATTGTGACCTATTAAGTCATAAGGTATGTACGAGTAAGTTATTTTATGATTTTTTTTGCATCTCGGACTTCTTATATATATGTGTGCAAATTAATACTTTGAAGTCTCACTTCTCCATTATTTATTTGTAGGTAAACACGAATCGAATAATGAAATATAACAATACCTCCTTTCATTTTCAATTGATATATGTATTTGAAATTTTTATGAAGTCCAATGAAAATAGAAGGTAGGTAATACTCTCTTGATAAATCTACAATAGAAAAACATTTTCAAGTGGAGTTTTATAAACTCATCTAATATGTAGTTCAAATAATTTTTACAATATGTATATACAACAAATTGGTTATTGGTGCAGTGATGATTGACACTATACTTAGTAAGGAGCATATGTATTTGATCCTCCGCAACAATAATTAAGATGGGAATAGAACCTAACCAATGCATAGAATTTGTTCGTTGGAGCCTTATGCTGTAATAGGTTTGAGTTGTGATGTGCAGCAATTGGGCATTCAATGGACTACAATTGTTGGTATAGAGCTTGCATAGAATTGGGATTGGGATTTTAGCACATTTGGCAGCTGCAGATTTGGGCTTCAAGTGCAGCAATTGAGCAATGCCCCGGCGTTGGATTTGTTTTGTTGGGCCTTCTTTTGTTATTGGCTAGAAGAAGCTTTTTCTCATGTGGGCCCTGTTTTGCCCTTTTCATGGGTATAAAAAGAATGACCTAGATTAGGATTTCTTATGATTTTCTTAAAAAATAAATAAATAAAATAAAATAAAAAATTAGGATCTCTTATAAATAAGCAAAGCTAGCTATACAAGAGTGATTCTTAGAAAATGGAGAGTCTATTATGTACACCCAGGTGTACACGTATATCGGGGTCATTTGCTCATTAAATATTTCTTCGTTTTTACTCATTTATCGATTAAATGAATAAATGATTTTGGGTATACGGTACACTTGGGTATACATAACAAATTCTATAGAAAATGAGGGATAAGTTGAGAGAATACTAGAGATGAGATGACAATTAGGTCGTTTGGATCGGTTAAAAATAAAGTTTTTATATATTTATTTTCTTATTATTATTATTAAACTTATTAAGATAAAAAATAATTATTGAATACTTTGTTTATTGATTGTTAGTTAGGTTACTTTTTGACTTGATTCGTGTGATTTGGGTTTAAAATGGATAATTAGGTGAGTACAAATTAACTAAAAAGGTAATGATATCCCCACTACTTGGAAACTAAAATGAAAAGAATAGTGATAATTCGTGTGAAATTTATTAATTACGAAAGTTATGGAAAATTCAACAGTAAGTTACGAGATATTTTATTTTATATCTTTCAAAGTTTCAAGCCACAAATTAAAGTTTCCTAGCTTGCCGTCTATTTTTTTAATCACCTATCCGATCATAAGCTTATTAGTCACACATTTCACGATAGTGACCACTTCTTTCTAAAGACAATCAATGTCAAATAATTTAAAAGCTAGGAAAGAAATGATAGTACACAACTTCACATCTTTTGCTTACCCATCTTAGTTCTTGATCATATTGTCATTACATTTATGATGATATAAAAATCATTATTAAAGATATTGGTTACCTAGACACTTTGGCTTAGTTTATGCCAAGTGATTTCATGTTTTTTGAACCAGATAACTGAATACGAGTCAGTTTTCAAATTTTAGAGACTCTCCATCTCTAAAAAAAAATCGAATAGTGAAAACTGAAGAAAGTGGTAGTACTCTTGTAAATTTATAGCAAAATACAGTGCAACTTCAATAGTGAGATACAAGATATTGTATCTTGCCTCAAAGTTCTTAAATACATAGTTGGCCACAACACTGGTTTGCAATTTTGCATGCGTTGCTTTATTTGTACTCCACTTTTATGAAAAGAAAAGATTAAGGTACACAAATTACAATTAGCTTAGGCTCGTTTTCTCTAACCTATCATAATTAAAGAAGATAATAATAAACTTAATGTATGGGGAAATATCTACATAACGGAAATCATAATGGGCCGATATTAGTTGTATGGGGAAATGTCTACATAACGGAAATCATAATGGGCCGATATGGTTGGACATACCGACATACGGATTGAATTCGATCCATAAATGGCCTTTGTTGATATCGGCGTTCCTATAAAGTAGACATATCAGCATATAGGTAGCTGCCACGTGTCGCGCTCACAATTGACACGTGGCAGAAATTACATTACTTATTAGACTGCCATCTGTCACCTAGTAAACATATAAATAATCCGATTTTACTTCATAAACAAGGTAGCATTTTATGATACTTTCTCTCTCTAAATCACTTCTCTTCTATAAACACTTACTGATTTAATCTTTGGAGTGGTTATCCCCGGATTCACCCCGGGGCTAGCTCATCTTTTCTCTTTGTGTAGGTTCTTATTTGACCGATAGGAGCAGAACGGGTTATATACTCGAGCTTCGGATCCTGAATTCGGGTTGTCGGATTTCTGCAGAAACAGTTGGTGCTAGAAGGGGGGGGCTACTTAATAGCTTCTATCGCCTGAAAGAGCCTTATACTTTCCGATAAAAAAAAAAAAGTATATATATATATATATAAAATATATATATATATATATATATAATATAAAATATGCCTGATCCAGAAATTCAGATCGAGGATGAGACTCATACGTTGGGGGGTAATGAATTTCATATGCCGTTAACCCCTGAAAGGCAGGCTAGGGCAGATATAGACCCTATGGCAGAATTTACATCAGAAGAGTTGGCAACAGCTGCAAGGGTAATGACAGCTATGAGCAGAAAAAGAAAAGAAATAGGGGCAACCCAAGATGGAGGAGGGATGCCTTTTACAGCTCATGGCAATCAATTTGACCAGGATGGAAGTTCGCAAAGACGCCGGAATGATGGGTCGCCGACAAGATCCCAGCAAACCCTTAGGGAATCAGAGGTTCGATCCTCAGCTCAGGACGAGAGTACGGGAACTTACCAGCAAGGAGCGGGGCGAAGAGTAGTTCAGTTGAGGGCATCACCATTTATACAAAGCATCCAACCAATGGAGAAAATCAAAATGCCGACATGTCGGTATGATGGTAGGGGAGATCCAGGAAGATACATAACCTCGTATGAGGGTCACATGATTTTATACACCAACTCTGATGCCGTTTGGTGTAAGGTGTTTCCCACTACTTTGGTTGGAGCAGCAGCCGATTGGTTTAATAATCTTGAAAATGGAGCAGTTCACAGTTTCCAGCAGTTAGCCGAAATGTTCGTAGGGCAGTATGTCAGTAATAGTGTTCGGCAGAGAACTTCTGGAGAGTTAATGGCTGTTACTCAGAAAGCAGATGAATCTTTAAGGGATTACATAAGGAGGTTTAATAATGAAGCTAATACAATTCCAAGATTGCAGCAGGAGATAGCAGTCATGGCACTAATGAATGGTCTGAATGATTCGGAGTTCAAGAGATACCTAACTCGAAAAAATCAGCCAACATTAGCCGCAACTTTTAATAAAGCTCATAATTATATTAAGAGTAAAGAATTAATGAAGACAAGCAGCCGAATAAGTTTTACTGATAAAATTCACCCTATGTCGAAAGGGGGATCTTCAGGGGTTGTAAGGTCAAGGAACCCAACGACAGCAAGAGGAGGAAGCCGCCAAGAGGTCAGAGGAACCAAAGCACCAATGCGATATAATTCGTATACGCCTCTAAATGCACCAAGGGCTGCAATATATTCTATAAATCTGAACCGAGAAGGATGGGTGAGACCTGTGCCGATGAAAGCAAAAGGAAGGGATACCAAGAAGTATTGCATGTTCCACCGGGATGTAGGGCATTACACTGAGGACTGTGTGCAGTTGAAGGATAATATCGAAGAATTAATAAGAAGGGGGCACCTTACGCAATATCGGTTGCAATCTGGGGAAAGTCAGCAACAACAATATAGGCAACCAAAACGCCAGCAGATAGAATACCGGCCAGAAAGACAAGGTCAAGTGAACCGACAGGGGGAAGGCGGACAACCACCGTCATCTACTAGAAAAAGAGTTAATGTAATAACTGGTGGACCAGTTAACGGAGGAACCATAAGTGGAGCACGGAAGCACCTGTCGGAGTATTGGCACATTGTTAATGCATTAGATGTTGCTGATCGCCCACAGCCGTCTGAAATTCCGAATGTAATCTTCACCAAAGAAGATGCAAAAGGAATAGTGTTTCCTCATGATGATCCCCTTGTATTAATAGCAAAGATTAATGGGGCCGATGTGAAAAGGGTTCTAGTTGATGGAGGAAGCTCAGCAAATGTTCTGTTTATGCAAGCCTTCAATGAGTTGATGATAGGCCGACAATATTTAACGCCGGTATCATATCCGGTGATTGGGTTTAACGGTTCAACAGTGAGGCCAGAAGGAAGTATAATTCTCCCTATTAGACTCGGAGATGGTACAACGGCAAGAGATGCGATGGCTGAATTTTTAGTAGTGGATGTACCGTCGGCGTATAATGCAATTGTGGGAAGGCCGATAATTCATGACATCCAGGCAGTGGTATCAACTTATCATTTAACTATTGCTTATATGTCAAATAGAGGGGTTATGGAAAAGGTACATGGGGGACAGGTGATGGCAAAGTCATGCTATGTCACGGCGTTAAAAAATCCGGGGCAGAAAGGAGAAGTACCAAACAACCCTAAGCGGGCAAGAGAACCAACAGTGCGAGATTTGTCAATGGAAAATTTTGATTCTAGGCCGGAAACTGTGCCGAGACCATCGCCAGGAGGTGAAACAGTGCAAGTAGAGCTCCGACCAGGAAATTCAAGTCAAACAGTTAAGGTGGGGGCTGATATGGACGTTGAAATGAGGTGCAATCTGATCAGCTTGTTGAGAGAAAATGCGAATGTATTCGCTTTCTCGGCAAGTGATATGCCAGGCATACACCCAGAAGTGATGGAGCATAAGCTCAATGTGGACCGAAGGTTCAGACCAGTAAGGCAGAAGAAGCGCAACTTCTCCACAGAAAAAATTGAAGCCATTCAAGCTGAAGTCAACAAGCTGTTAGCGGCAGGATTTATAGAACCGTGTAACTTATCCAGAATGGTTGGCAAATGTTGTAATGGTTAAAAAGCCAACCGGAAAATGGCGGATATGCGTGGATTTTACGGGTCTGAATAAAGCTTGCGTTAAGGACTGTTATCCGTTACCTCGGATAGACAGGTTGGTAGACTCGACTTCTGGCCATGAAATGCTAAGCTTCTTAGATGCATTTTCTGGATATCATCAGGTTAGCCTTAATGAAGCGGATAGGCCTAAAACGACTTTTATAACAGATGCCGGGGTATACTGCTACAAGGCAATGCCGTTTGGGCTGAAGAATGCTGGTGCGACATATCAAAAGCTGGTTGATAAAATTTTTACAAATCAGAAGGGCCGAAATGTTGAAGTATATGTAGATGATACAATAGTAAAAAGCAAGATGAAAAAAGATCACATAGAGGATTTAAAGGAGACCTTTGCAACTTTGCGGCAATATCAGATGAAGCTCAATCCAGAAAAATGTGTTTTCGGAGTCCGATCTGGAAAGTTCTTAGGATTTATGGTTAGCGAGCGAGGTATTGATGCAAATCCAGATAAGATTAACGCTCTTCTCGAAATGAAACAACCTAAATCAATTCGAGACATTCAGAGATTGACAGGAAGAATGGCAGCCTTGACGCGCTTCATCAGCAAATCGGCAGATAAAGCACTTCCGTTTTTTTGTAGTTTTACGGCAAAACAAGACATTTGAATGGGGGAAAGATCAAGCTGATGCTCTAGAGGTGGTAAGAAACCATTTGAAGTCTCTCCCCACAGTTGCACGACCAGAGCCGGGAGAATACTTATAGTTATATATATCGGCATCGCCAAAAACAGTGGCCTCAGTCCTGATAGTTGAGAGGACCAAACAGCAAATGCCGATATACTTTGTCAGTCATGTCCTTAATGCTGCTGAGCAACGATATCCAGTGATTGAAAAAATGGCCTTTGTTGTCGTAATTGCTGCTAGGAAATTACGACCTTATTTTGATGCACATCCAATAGAAATTCTTACAAATCATCCATTGGAAAAATCATTGCAGAAAATGGATACATCAGGAAGGTTATTGAAGTGGGCTTTAGAATTATCGGAATACGAGCTGTATTACAAACCCAGGATGTCAATAAAAGCACAAGCCCTATTAGATTTTGTTGTAGAAACCTCTTATAATGATGAAGAGGAAGAATTGGGAACATGGCAGGTATCAGTAGATGGCTCAGCAACCTCAATGGGATCTGGAGCCAGTATTGTGATAACAGCCCCGAATGGAGAGGTTTTTGAGTATGCTTTAAAGTTTAAATTCAAAGCTACGAATAATGAAGCTGAATACGAAGCAGCAATTGCGGGTATTCAGCTCTCTATAGCGGCAGAAGCAAAGAGGTTAGTCCTCAAAACCGACTCACAATTGGTTTCTAGTCAGTTTCGTGGGGAGTATGAAGCAAGAGAATTGGCGATGATAAAGTATCTGGAAAAAATTAATGAGCTTACAGCTCAGCTGCAACATTTTGAAGTTCAATTGGTGCCGAGAGCACAAAATTCCCAGGCTGATGCTCTAGCAAGGCTAGCCAGTTCAAGTTTTAATGACTTGGAAAGAACTGTTATGGTAGAAGTTCTGAAACAGAGAAGTATAGACAAATCGGCAAAGGAAGTTCAATGTATTCAGCTGGGGGAGCAATGGTATGACAAAATTCTAACATACTTACTGACAGGGGCTTTGCCGATAGAGAAAGAAGAAGCTCGGAAAATAAAAAAAAAATAGTGTATGGTTCATACTGTACCAGGGCCAACTTTATAAAAGGGGGTTCTCGTTCCCATTACAAAGGTGTATAACAGCAGAGGAATCTACAAAGTTAATAGAAGAGATTCATGAAGGAACTTGCGGAAATCACCTAGGAGGACGAGCTCTTTCAAGGGAAATAATGAGACGAGGATATTACTGGCCAGCAATGAATGAAGATGCTTCCGATTATGTTAAAAGGTGTGAAAAATGTCAAAAGTTTGCACCTATCCTGAACCGGCCACCAAATGATTTGACGCCGATATTAAATCCAATGTCGTTTGCGCAGTGGGGGATGGATATAGTTGGTCCCTTTCCGTCAGCAACTGGAAATCGAAAGTTCCTACTGGTGGGTGTAGATTACTTCACCAAATGGATCGAAGCAGAACCGGTAACAACAATATCGGCAGCAGAAGTTAGAAAGTTCATTTGGAAAAATATCTTTACAAGATTTGGCCTTCCGAGAGCAATGGTTTTTGATCACGGATCACAGTTTGAGTGCAAGCCCGTAAAAACTTTGTTAACAATTTACAAAGTCAAATTTGCATATGCGACAGTTTGTCATCCGCAATCGAACGGCCAGGCAGAAGCAGCTAATAAGCAGATAGTAATGGCAATAAAGAAAAAGATCGAAGATGCCAAAGGGTTATGGGCAGATTTGATTCCAGAAATCTTATGGGAAAATAGAACAACAGTTAAAGAAGCAACAGTAGAATCCCCTTTCCACTTAGTTTTCGGAACAGAAGTCGTTATACCAGCCGAGGTCGGTATGCCGACATTCAGAATACAACATTACTGTGAAGAGAAAAATGATCTACTATTGCGACAACAGTTAGACTTTTTGCCAGAAGTAAGGGAAAAAGCAGCAGTTAAATCGGCCGCATACAAAAACAGAATGTCAAGAGCTTATAATAAGAAGGTTAACCACCGGCCATTAGAGATCGAAGATTTAGTATTGAGACGAACATCAGCAACAGGAAAGGGTAATGAAGATGGAAAGTTAACGGCTACCTGGGAAGGTCCATATCGAATAAGAGACATGGTTATGCAAGGATCATTTTATCTGGAAACTGAAGACGGAAAGCCGCTGAAGAATGTCTGGAATACTGCAGTTCTTAAGAAATATTATGTATAATGTAAAGGTACAATCGAAGTATTTTGTATGATAATAGTGATAAATAAAATCAGAAACAATGATCTACTCTACAATTTGAGTTTAAAGGCATCCTCCAATTAACAGATCACCGTTAATTGGGATGGACAGCTAAAAACCACTTCCGTGATGATAACGCTCTCACAACCTGATCAGTTGTGTTCGTTAAATCACGAGGTTGTTGGTTCAATATAATATCCCGGCCAAATCACTATATAGTATGCGCCGATATGAGACGCAGCTTGAACATGATAGCTGATAAGGGTACTTGCGAAACTATTGTATAGTTGCACAAGTGACCAATGAGTTATAAAACAAACTACCGCCGTATGTATAAAAAATTGTGAAAGTACATACATCATGAAAATGATGTCTGCACTATGCGGGGAAGAATGAGGGGTTATACTATGCCCGATATAAACCTGATATTACAGCTTTAACAGGGGGCTATGTCGGTATCATTATACTTATAAGTATAATGGAAGAATTATTTAAAGTAAATTGATTCCGAAATGAGTGATTAAAAGCAATAGAAATTAAATAGAAGTTAAAACTAACACAGTTGTAGTGTTTACGAGAATCACATAACAGGTATACAAACATAACATCGTGAAGGAAGCAATTCTTTGGCAAAGCTAAAATAGAGATCGACAGACATCACCGCAAAAGGGTATATGCCGATAAAACAACATTGTCAAAAGAAAGTTTTCTAAAAAGTACATAATCAAAAAAGAAATTACAATGAGTAAGGCCCGATAATACAAGAGCCACAAGATGATGACGGTGATGGTTGCCCGCCCCTTTAAGCTGTTTTGTTTTCGGGTTCCGGAGAATCCAAAATCTTAGGATCAGAAACACCGATATCATCAGAAGGAGCAAGGTTAAAGATATCTGCGTCTGAGAACTCTTGTTGCTCAAAACTAGAAGGTGTCTTGTGAGCATCATTATTAAGTGCTGCTTCAATCTTAGCCCAGTCTTCTTGTTTTAGACCGATAGCATGAGCAGCACACCTCTGAGCAGCAGTCCAACCACCATCAAAACGATCTTGTAATTTACTACAAAACTCAGCCGATGACAAATAGCGGCTAACCGCTCTTTGCCGTATACCAGGTTTATCGGCCTCTATTTTTTGCAGCTGACCTTCTAAGCTGCTGATTGTTGTTTTAACCTTAGAAAGATCACTCTTTGCAATGGAAAGTTGATCCTTTACAACGTTCTTATCTTCAAGCTGAGATTTAAGATCTTTTATCTCCTCTTCAAGATTTTTCATGTTTTCAACTTTCTTGCGCAGAGTAGCCAATTCGGCACCATCTTTTGCCTTTATCACCTTAATTCCATCAAGAGCCATTTTGGCATTCTTCAAAGCTGTCTCCAGAGATTGTTGGTTAGATGTGTTCTGATGATACTTATCTTGATAAAACCTATACATCTCAACCAACTCTGTTCCAGAAGCAACTGCCTATAAACAAGTACAATGTAGAAGAAATAAGCCAGGTGTTTAAAAAAAAAAAAAAGGATTATAACAGCATACCCTCATTAGATCATGCATATGTTGAGCTGCAACTGGGCCGATTTGTCCAGACGGCCTATCAACAGGAGTTGAAACATTTCGTAACAGCCGATATCCCAGATTTCCACCTCGAAGTGGATCATCAGTGAAAATGGACTCATTGCGGAAGACGTCCATTTCAGGCCGCCATTGATCACGAGAACGACCCTTAGGAGCCCTTACTCTATTTAGAACCTCATCAGGAATCTTTCCTTCAACATGTTCGATCCACTGTTCGCCCCGATAAGTGATACCGGGAGCACTTACGTCAGAAATAACAGGACCAACCTGTTGAGGTTCAGCAGAAATGGGAACGGTTTCCTAATATACAACGAGTTAGTAAAAAATAATAAAAATAATGATAGCAATACAATAATAATTTTATTTTCGGCCGTTATAACAAGTAAATTTTTATATACCAAATCCATTACCTGTTGAGGAATGGGAGACGCAGTCAAGTCTTCAAACACCTTATCGGCGTTTTCAGGAGCAGAAGTTTTAGGTGGCAATGGAGCCTTTGGCTGTTCAATGTCGGTCTTTGACCGCTTTGATTCCGGCCCATCTTCCTTCCTTGTAGAAATGGAAGGAACGATACCACCGCGTCTGTTAGCCAGCGAGGTCAGACGCTGATTTCTCCTCACATTCTCGTCAGCCATCTCTTCTGCTCTTCTTTTAGGATTACGTGTAGGGGCACGCGAGCAGAAAGAATTGAAGGTTTCTAATGCCGGTCTCGGAGATGGAGGACAATGGAACAACACTCGTCTGCCGTCAGATGATAAGCCGAGGGCTGTCTTGTCCAACTTGTGCGGGCCTACATATCAAAGATTATCAACAAGTATAAACCATTAAAAACCATATCTACATAAGTAATACAAACAAAAATACTATATTAATGCGTAAATACTGACAATATAAAGGATGACAATAATTTATAAGGTTAGTACCATAATTGTTAGTCCGACATAAACCGATATAAGATAGTGGTGCGTTGTTCAAAATGTACTTTACATTTGGCAGCCACACTTTCGGAACAACACAAGTTTTTACATCAATATTGACCCTAACGGCATCAAAGTAATCACAGGCCTTCTGTTCTTGAGGGCCAAGCTCTCTTTCAGCAATATGGCCAAAACGAGGATGAGGCCGAAAGAAAGTTCTCCTGATAGGAAAATCTTCCGGGACACTCATGAAAAAGAACTTATCCTGCCAACCTTTACAACTTGACAGCTTAGGGTTTACGGTAAACTTGTGAGAGGCCGTATACAACGACCACCAACCCTCAGATTGTCCAACACGTTTCAAAGTTATTAACCTCCTAAACAAATTCAAGGTTAATGGAAAATTTTTATATATCAACACCCAAACCAGGGAAATGACAGCGCGAATAGTAGGAGGAGTAACTTGTACCAGGCATACATTCCATGCCTTAAAAATTTTAGCAATAAAAGGATGGAGAGGAAATCGGAGGCCGAATTCAAAGTGTTTAGCATAAACGGCGATATGACCATCAGGACAATCAAGAACAGTGGCAGAAGGTGGTGGGAGTATTAACTCATACCTATCCGACAAACCATAAAATCTTTTTGCCTTACGGCAATACTCTTTTTCTTCGGCTAATTTCAACCAAACCTTGCTAACACTAGCTTCAGCGACTTTACTGTTAGAAGGTAAGATAAGAGGTTGTCGGAAATCAGCCTCATCAGTTTCAGACTCATACTCCTCATCTAAACTTTCTTCATGAGTAACTTGGGCCATTATATCAGTCATTTCGGCTCTCTCAGGGCTTTCAGCGTTGCCACCTTGATTTACTTCTTCATTGCTATCATCATCATCATTTAATACAGATTTGATAGCGGAATCATGAACAGGAGATTTCGAATCTCTTTCAGACTCGGAGCTAGAGGAGCTTATAACTTGTGCTTGGCCAGGCCTTTTACTTGCCTCAGGCCTAGAGCTTGGTTCAGCCTCAGCGGTCTGAGATGGGTTATCAGTCGGCCTAGATCTCGGCATATCAGAGGTTCTGATGTTAATATTTCCGACGTTACTTCCGTATTGATTAAAATCAAGTTTATCGGCAAAACTCCGCAAATGATACCGGATGCTAACAGGTTCAATTTCAAGAACCTCAACCTCCTCGGGAATGTTAGGGTTTATAGGGCGTCGTGCCTTTTCACAATTTTGCTAGTATTTTATGGCGATAAAAAGCCTCCTTTTGCTCTATCTCTTATAACGGCTGAAAAGGATCGTCAATATTATCAGACAAAGACGAAACTCCACTTTGTTTATGCCCGAGATCTTTTCCCAAAGACTGCCTAATAAGACGTCGCCTAACAGTACTAAGGGGGGTTTTGTTCTTCAGAATTATTATTGGACATTTAATAAACCAACTAAAAATTAAAAAATGGGTAAACAACGAATGTATTCCAACGCATGCAAATTGAAATTGAAATCTTTAAAATACCTTCAGCTACTTGATGGCAACGACGACGCAAAGAAGAATATCAGATGCTTCAGTAATGCGAAAAATCCAGACCCAATTGCGGTTATCCCAAAGCCTTCTCCGGTAAAATTCGCAACTTTTAGTGAATGAAATGTGAATGTGAAAAGTAAAAAAAAAAAAGAGAAGAGAAGTTAAAAAGGAAGTTGAAAAGGTGACGTTTGATACGACACCTAGTCAGAAATCTAACGGTTAGCATAAATAGTTAATTTAAAAAATAAATCGTTAGATCATCAACACGTGTCCTCTACTTTATATAATTTTCCCGCTTAAAATTTAAAACCATTTTAATTAAAGTAAACCTTGTTTACTAACGGCAAACAAGGTTACTTGGGGGGAAAAACGAAGTTTTTTCGCTCCCAGCCTAAATGTAGTTAAAGTAAACCTTGTTTACTAACGGCAAACAAGGTTACTTGGGGGGAAAAACGAAGTTTTTTCGCTCCCAGCCTAAATATAGTTAAAGTAAACCTTGTTTGCCAACGGTAAACAAGGTTACTTGGGGGGAAAAACGAAGTTTTTTCACTCCCAGCCTAAATATAAGAATAAGTGACCACGTTAGATCATCTGATCGAACGTCCTCACTTGGGGGGCTAGTTGTATGGGGAAATATCTACATAACGGAAATCATAATGGGCCGATATTAGTTGTATGGGGAAATGTCTACATAACGGAAATCATAATGGGCCGATATGGTTGGACATACCGACATACGGATTGAATTCGATCCATAAATGGCCTTTGTTGATATCGGCGTTCCTATAAAGTAGACATATCAGCATATAGGTAGCTGCCACGTGTCGCGCTCACAATTGACACGTGGCAGAAATTACATTACTTATTAGACTGCCATCTGTCACCTAGTAAACATATAAATAATCCGATTTTACTTCATAAACAAGGTAGCATTTTATGATACTTTCTCTCTCTAAATCACTTCTCTTCTATAAACACTTACTGATTTAATCTTTGGAGTGGTTATCCCCGAATTCACCCCGGGGCTAGCTCATCTTTTCTCTTTGTGTAGGTTCTTATTTGACCGATAGGAGCAGAACAGGTTATATACTCGAGTTTCGGATCCTGAATTCGGGTTGTCGGATTTCTGCAGAAACACTTAACATTCTATAAAGGGGTGATCAATTATTGCTAGATGGGTGTCTTTTGTGTTCCAACAAGGTCGGATACAAAATTTGCAACAAACTCTTATAACTTATCTGTAAATATGTCTGGATAGTATCGACTGAAATAGTTGATTCATTACGTAGCTACAGATTTCACAATAGTAACCGCTTTTCTTTAAGGACAATAATCAACATCCATATTATTAAAATATATTAAAGAAATTGTAGTACACAACTTCAGATCTTCAGCTTACCCACCTTAGTCCTTAGCATATATTCTAGGTAAAAGTACCCTACTTGACGATGATTATAAAATTCATAATCCTATTATTATATATACAAATAGAAACATTGATGATGAACACATGATTTCATAGTATCCAAAGTTCAATGACCAGATACCAATTTTCCAGCTAATTATAGCAAATTTAATACTCCAATTCTATTAATAAAGTGCCAAATTAAGAAAACCCTTTTTTATTTGTACGTTGCACAAATCACACCCCATTCCATAATTGATCATAAAAATTATACGATTATATTATATGGAACCTTATATTATATCAAAAAAATTATACGATTATACTATATATTATACGATTATATTATATGCAACCTTATATTATATCAAAAAAATTTGATCATATCATGCAAATTAATAAAACGTGGCAAACAGCCAAACAACATAAGTCCATGCTCAGTTTCATTTGCATGCCATGTGGAGGTCATTTTTCTTACAATGTCCACGACATAGGATTAGATCTAACTAATTAACTATATTAAACTAATTACACAACTAATTAATTTAAAATTTTAATTAAATTTTAGTATAAGGTATTTTATTTTTATACGGTTGTAATACCAAGACATTTTTTTTGTAACGGGTGGCAGGGTGATGCATGGTTCATCCAAATTTAAGGGCATGCTAATTTGATACGTGGCGCAATTTGGAAGGAACACAGTATTCAATACAGCTCATTTAGTATTTAATCATCAATCCCAATAATTTAGTTAAGGTGGGACCCACTTAAAATCCTTATTTCTCGTTGATAATTGGTCCACCTTAAACCCTTCCAATGGGCACAACCCACCAATGAGGGCCCACCTTTGGCTCCTTTAGAAAGGAGCACCAATTATTTTTTCTTATAATAAGGTTTTTATGCATGTATATATAAGCTAGGTGACATACCTTACTTGGTAGCAAACAAGCTAAACTTTTAAAAAAAAAAAAACTCAAATACATTCCATAGGAGGAAAAACATTCAAAGACAAAAGAAAAAATGGGAGCTACATCCTTCCTTAGAAGCTTATCAAGGCTACCAACGGTAAGGCGATCGACTAATTTGTCGATGGTCACACCGTTGCCTGCACAGAGTCAATTCTCAGAAGAAGTCACAGAAAAGCTTAATGCTCTTAGAGCATCCGAGTGTGAATATGCTAGTGCTAGTTGGTTAGTTGAGGTTCTTGATGCTACTATTTTAACACAAAAGGTAGCACAAGAACAAGTGATCAAAAGTGCTAGTAATGTAACTTTATCCAAATTGGATAAGGAAACAATAGAATCTTACCTAGAAGACAACATCGAGTTGCTCGATGCTTGTAATGGTTTGGTAGAAAAGATAGACGTGATTCACAAGTATGACGATACATTACAATCCATTGTGAGATCTCTTGCAATAGAAGGGCGTAGTCAAGAAATACTTAAGGAGTGTAGTAAAGTCGAGGCACAATGTGCGGCACTAGATAAGTGTAGCCCTAAATTATGCCGTCTAATGGGAAGAAAAGAGACAACTCATGTTTATCAAGGCGAACAAGATCTTGAATTGCATGAAGCCCTAAGTGGTTCAAGAGAAGTAGCATCAATGAGTTGCAATCTTTTTCAAAGAGCCTTATCATTCAAATCTAGGCAAGGGCTTCTAAAGTCAAGGTCAAAGTTGTCTACAACATGGTCAAGCTCTTTGAATGAGTTGCAAGTAGCTTTGAATGATGAGGCCGAAAGGCGAAAAAAGTGTGCTCCATGGATGATGAATGAATTGGAAAAGATGGTGATGGATGCTAGATTTGTACAAGAACAAGTGAAGTCACAAAAAAGAAATTTCGAAATCGATGATCTACGTACAAGTTGTAGGGCATTAGAGCAAGTGATGGAACCATTGGAAGAAAGAGTTAGAGAGTTATACAAACTCTTGATCTCAATTAGAATGGTTTTATTAGGCATATTATCCAAATGCTAAATTATTTTGTGAAGTGTATCGTTTGATATTTTTATCATATCGAATTGTGTATAGTCGATTTATTGACATTAGTGAAACTAATTGAATATAATAGTATACTCTTGGTGGAAATTTGATTGATCATATGCTTCATTTATGTCTTACAATTTAATTTTTGCGTGCTTCGATCTTTATTCAAGTTTCATGGTATATATTTTAACGTTAATTATTTTATTTAACCAAAGTTTTAATTAAATTTCTCATGCTTGGTTACATAAAGAATGAATTTCATCAAATTAAATAACAACAAACTTTATTACTATGTTTACATAATAAGCATTGAATACATATATCAAATTGCCAAATTGGTACTTTAATGTGGAAACTTATGACAAAAGTCACAAAACACATATGCCATTCGAGTGTATGGTGTGAACAATTTTTTTTTTTTTTACTGTTGTTACACTTCGGAAAATAAAATACATAGATTATGTTTTACATTTGAAATTTTAAAAATAATAAAAATATAATTATAATATGCATTCTTTTTGTAATGCATAAAATTTTCAATTAAATTTTGTAACCAATATATATTATAAACTCTCAAATGCTTTACTTACACCATGGAAAATAAGCATATATGGAGTATTTTGATATAATAAAAATACATAGCATTATTATTCTATTAATGAGTATTGTGTGCCTTTACATACTCAACTCTTTAAGACATACGAGCACAATAAGACATAACATATTTTTTAAACATATTTTTTAATTTGTAGAATATGAGATGACTTTTATAATTTTATGAGATCAATAAGGGCTTGTTTGACATCAATTTTGGTTTTCAGTTTCCTGTTTTTTTGAAAACCAAAAACAGAAAACAAGAAAAAAGGAGTTTCCACTTTTCTGTTGTCGGTTTTCAAAATTATCATAATTTTAATAAGTTTATATAATTTTTGATTCATTATGGGACACATCTCTTATACTTTTAGAATACAAAAAAACAGAAAACTACAGCAATGCCATACGAACCCTAAGTATTTGGATTTTCTAGTAAGAGAAATATTTTACCTTATAAAATAGTATGGTTTTCCCGTTGAATTTGAATTAGTTAGAGTTTAATTGGCTTTGGATCACCGAGTATACTTGCAAAAGGAAGAAAAAGTGACTTTGTCATACATTATACACCCATTTTATCCTAAAATTACGTTTACAATCAAACCGTCTTAGATTTGTATTTTGTAACCCGTCTCACAATAAATTTGATCAAATAATTTTGGAAACATCAAGTAGTAGTAAGAAGCAAAGTATATAACTTTATAAAACAAAGCCATTTTAGGCATTTGGTCTTAATATCTTATCTTAATCTTAAAAATAGAATAAAAACAGCTTTCCACAAGATCCGAAGATCATTACTAACACATTGTTAACTTAGTGCTTAAGATCAAATCCATAAATCAAGAGTTAATTAATCTATAAATTATAAAAAATTAAGAGAAGCTTGAGTTATAGTATTGCCCACGTATGATGTCTAATCTTAGGGTAGGCGCACAATAATGTACAAAAGAATCTATCGTTATTATAATTAGGAACATAATCCATTATGATTTAGATGCGTCCTTAATTAATTAAATAATTAGTACCATTATGTACCATAATGTACAAATATTATATTATATATGTTAATTAAACCTAGATTTTAGAGGACTATAATAATGAATTAATGATCATGCCGTACCAACGAATGTACCCGTTGTTAAGGTGGCTAATACATGAATCTGAACATTATTATTAATCCAACATTATTACGTTTAATTATGATGAAAATAGTTCATGGATTTTGGCTGGCTTAAATACAATAGGACAAATGACAATTGGGTTCTGTAGCCTAATCTTTTTAGAAGATTAACGTACAGTATGGTCTGCATGATATGTAGGTGATACATTTCCCTTTACCTATTAGCAAGATTGCAAGGAACAAGAAAATCTACTAAACCATTTAATTAGATAAGTGTGAGAATGCAAAAAACTTGTATACAATGGGTGCAGTGTATCGTACTGTATATAACATGATTCAGACTGCCAGAATCACAAATGAGATACTTCACAACTAATGAGCGACTTTTATGTAATTTAGAGTCCAATAATAAGTTAACGATCAAAACATACAATATGCAATTGAATACAAGATCCATTATTTAGTAAAACTAAACTATTAATATGTGATGGAAAGAATGCTTAATGAAAAGGCTTAAATTCATAACAAAAAAAAAGGACCAATCAATATAAATGTTGACTAGGTTAGTTTTAAAATTAATATACGTTAGTTTTAGGTGATGCCTAAGAATTTAAATCTCGTCTATTATGATCACCGAGTATAAAATCTCAGTTTTTACTTGGGATTCAATTGATTTCTCATTTGTCATGCATGTTCAATTATTGGCTTCTTGGCTTCTTGCATCGTCTTCCAAGAACCCTTTGTCCTTGACTCCTTGTTAAAAAAAAAATGAAAAAAAAAAAAAAAGAAGCCTTTGTCACACCAGATAGTACAATGTTTAAAGCACCCAACCAAAATAATGAAAAACTCAAATTTTTCGATACAACCAAACTGAACTTAAAATAAAATTGTTTGCTTCAGATAAAAGAAAAGGATCGGATCGAATATAAGAACGGGAATTAAAAAGGGGAAAAAAAATAGAGAATGGAAAATTGTAATGTTATTAGTTTTTTTACTGTATTTTCTTTAAGTTTTTTTTTTTTTTTTTTTTTTTTTTTTTTTTTTTTTTTTTTTTTTTTTTTACCTCCTCTTGCTTCCTAAAATGACAACTTTTGAATACTACACTATTAAGTATTAGGGTAATTTCCCTCAAAAAAAAAAAAAAGTATTAGGGTAATGATATACATAGCCCTTGGAGCTATGTATAAGCACTAAAAACACTCCTAAAAATTATACGGAGTATAAAATTTGAAATTTATGATAAAAATACACTAATTAGGGCTATCTCGGTGTAATTAGTGTGTTTTTGTCATGATTTTCTAAATTAAATAATTTTTAAGAGTGTTTTTAATGCTTAAATGTAGCCCTAAGCGATACGTATAGCATTTTCCAAAGTACTAACCAGCAAAGTACAAACTTCTAATCTTCTATGGTTTAATTAATTAAAAGAAATTAATGTTATTGTATTAAATGTTTTGGGTTTATCTAATTATTATTATTATTATTATTTTCTTTTTTTTTTTTTTTGAAGAGGGGTTTATCTAATTATACATTTTCCCTTGTGTCAAAAAAAAAAAAAAAAAAAATCACAATTTTACTGATACATTATAAAATAATCCTTTTTGAGAAGGTTTTTTTTTTTTTTTTTTAATTTTTTTGCCCCACTACAAATTTAATAAAATAAGCTAAAAAAGTACATGATATACCCATGCTAACATCCTTTTCCCTCTCTTTAAAATATGTGCCTAAATTAAACGTGTCATCTAAATAAAAATGGCAAAAGTATATCAAAGATTAAAATTGAGCTTAGCAAATGAGATATTATTAAGGGGAAGTGACAATGGTTAGCGATGTCCAATGTCCCAAGGATAATTGTTACAGAGAATAATGAGATAGTGGCCACAAGCCCACAATAGTAGTAGAGAAAAATGGGAGAATTGAAGGGAAGAAAAGTTGATAATGGGAAATAGGTGAACCTACTAAGCAATTGTGGTCCTAAAGAGGAATAAAAGGAAAAGAAAAAGAAAAAAAGAAAAAAAAAAAAAAAAAAAGAAAAAAAAAAAAACAAAACAAAAAAACTAATGTATATAAAAATGCATGTAAAACTTAAGTTTTCTAACCATCTAGAGGAGGAACTTCAATTGTTCAACCTTACAAACGAAAATCAGAATACTCGTAATTATATAGAAAAAGATACCTTCTACATTTAATCAAATGACCAAAATGCTTTGCATTATGGTTGATTGCCAATCCTTTGAAGAGAAGAAAGTATCCGAGGCTTTTATTAGAGGGGATAATTTCAATATAAAAACCCCAAATTTTAGACTAAAGTTGGCAAGATGGGGCAATGGAGAAACAGTGGAAAATCATATCTTTGAGATCTTAACTGCAATGATGTCATTCCAAACCTCGCCTAGGAACAATGGCAGGCCAAAAAAATATGATTTGGCATTGCCAATTTCTCCAGTATAACTAAAGATAAGCTTGAAATACAACAGTTCTTGCTCTAAACTCTTTACAACAAAAATCCTGTGCCTATCGGGATAAGGATACAACGACCAAAGAACCTCTATGAGGGGTAATGTCAGTATATACAAGAATGATCAAACAAAATTCGGATTGATGGTCAAGATGATAAATTGCAATGAAATAACTTCACTTAACCTTCCGTAGATCACTCTAAGGTTTTGAGTAACCTGAACAAACCAGCAGCTTCTCTTATCCGGGAGAACTCAATACAGAAGGCCTGAACTTCGATAAAGAGATCTTGAACTGCAAAATAAATCACAGGAAGAATTATCAGCATTTCCCCTCTGTGAATTCAGGATTGCCAGTTTAAATTCCCTCCCACCACAAAACTACCATGCAATTGCATATTTACCCAATCTGAAGCCTTCTTAGGGTCTAATACAGCCATACCCTTCGATACTCACTTCTATAATTCTATCACCAGTTACCATAATAACTTCATACTTGCCAATCAAAGAAATACCAAATTAAACTTCACTTTTCCTGTCAAGTTTTTTGTTTTGTTTTGTTTTTTTTTTTTTTTTTTTTTTTTTTTGAGGGCTTCCTGTCAAGTTAAGTATCTAAAAGTAAATATAATTCTCTCATCTTCACTCTCAGCCTATCCTGACACTTTCTCTTTTATCTTTATATATCTATCAACCACAAACTATCTTTAATCTTTTTCTTTCTATCCAAACACTTTATCATACCTTATTTTCCCTTTTGTCACTTCCGATGTTTTAACAGTCAACAACTATCTATGTGCCCAACCCAAATGTGAAGTATAATATGGGACTAATCAGCAGGAGAACAAGTTTAAATTTGAGTACAGATAATATTACATTATCATCTTTCACAATAACCTCCTTACATTTCCCTTCCCTTGTGTAAATAAGAAGATAACACTGTATTACTAAAAAAATACGAAATATATTATTTTAAAAGCATCAGAAGGTCAGCAAACAAAATGGGTAAAAGTGGAAAGTGTCTTTACTTTTATGAATTGGCTGTTTCGAAGATTCTGTCTGAAGGAAGAAAAACAGAGAAACAGAAAGATCTAGATTTCAATAATAAAGAATTTATTATTTCATTGTCCCTTAAAAAATAAAGGGAAGAATTACTTTCAGATAAAAGTTTTATTGCATTATGTTAACAAAATCATACGCCTTGAAGCAAATCTGCGAAGTATCAGTTTCCATGCACAGTGGCGAAATTTTCCCACAAATCACAAAATTGTTCATCAAGGTCCTAGATGAACTAACATTTTCTCCCAAAGTTTATGAAATGTTTGTCAAGCAGCACACCTCTTCCATGATTCTATGTGTGGCCCAATGCAGGAGTTATTTTTGAATCATTTTTTTTACGCAAGAATTAGGTGAGAAATGCGTAAAATAGGGTAGCACTTGCACATAAATATGCAAATATAAATCATTCAGCATGAAAACAGGGGTGAGGCCTATACAAGTAACTTGCAAGACGAGTGCAAAATTGCAGTGAGGTAGAAGATGGACACACCATTGATAATCTTATTACGTATTAAGCTCTGTAAGAAGACGCATACAAGTCTGACAAGCCTGTTCTGCATATATTTGTCCTGTACAGCAAATAGCCAATCTCAGATATTCATTTTCTGAAATGGAACAATTGGTAGCAGTACTTAAAAAAAAAAAAAAAAAAAAAAAAAAAAAAAAAAAAAAAAAAGAGGCAAGTTGGATCGATCACAAAAAATACCATGAGCAGTACTAAAAAAAAAAGAGGCAAGTTGGATTGATCACAAAAAATACCACGACTGATGCCGGCATCAGTAAGGGCACTTTATCTGCCAAATTACTCACTACCCCAAAAGAAAACAGAAGGCACTGGGGAGAAGGAGAGGATCGACAAATATAACAATAGAACAGGGTTCAATATGTTTTAAGGTAAAATCAGCATAGAATTGATACGGTACATTCCAAATCAAGAGGGACAAAGGCTTATTCTTTTCCATCTCAGCAATGATTACAAATCTATATTATAGAGGAATAGAACAGAACAGGAGGTAAATCAATAAACCCCCCCCCCCCAAAAAAAAAAAAAAAAAAAAAAAAAAAGTTCAGCTAATCTTTGCAGACCACAAGGCATTGTGACAAGTAAAGCGTATATAGGGCAAGGTCGTAGCATAGTAGTGCATGAAACACAGACACACCCACACACAGGATCGACAAACGACAATGCACTTATATGGCTAGCATTTGTACTCAGGTTCAGAAGATGGTAAAACCATTTCAAATAAATATGATTGGTTTAAAAAGAACTAAACCATCTACTAATGCCAATTTTTATAAAAATAAATTTGACTACTCAGAACTCGGAAACAATACATTTACCTTTTCTGCTAACAGGAAAACACATGCTACCATTTGTGAATTTCATTATATAGTGCATATCCTTCTATCCTTCAATTGTCTACAGAGAGAGTGTGTTGGGACAGAGAAATTTCGTGTAGATGTGATGAAAAGAGAAGAGGAACAAGTTATTTGAAATGTTGTCTTAATACAAAAAATAAGACTGAAGAAGATTCCAAGACACTAAAAAAAAGTATGAAGAAGATTAAGAAATGAAGTAATGAATACTAGAACCATAGTACGATACTTCCTCCACTCTAGCTACATTGCAACACGAGAAAGGCATAAAATTAATTAAGTGGGTAAATGTTGAGAGGAACCACAAAAACCATGCGTATAACTCAAAAACCCATAAAAATGAGGAGCTTTGGAAATATCCGTAAGGGTATATTGGGTAATTTGTAGTATGAAAGATGTTGGAATTGCTCTAAAGGAAAAGCTGCAATATCTGTTTCACTTTCTTATAAGGCAATTGGGCAATTGTTAAATTATGGAAGAAGTATTTTTCAAAGCATGAAAGACCTAAAGAAAATACAAGGTAGACCCTTTCAATACAACCTCAGGAGTGCTGATTAAATCAGCCCAACAAGTAAATACCAATACACAGACCTGAGCCCACGCAATTATTCATCACATTAGTGACACAATTTATGGTTTTATTCACAATCCACGTGAATCAATTCAAAGGTTACCAAAAAGTGCCTTGAGTTTGCATGCACAACCATTCATTCACACTAAAGCCACTTCCAACATAGAACTGACCTCGAGATCATAGTTAGCTGGTTTGGCCTATATCATGCATCATGCTAAAATGATATGAACTTATTACAGAGTATTTAATAGCTTCAGTCACAATATGGAAAACAGTAAGGTTTTGATAAACCACCTTGCTTCTACGAATAAATTTAATTGAACACAAGGTATCAAATTTATACACTTCTAGCTTTTAAGACAATATTTGATAAATGTTGCTCAATGCAGCAGCAAAGCCATAAAGAAGCTTTTGCATATGCAGACAAAAATGACCAAGATTCACAACTATATTTTGATTGTTTAGCTCGACGCCTATAAACCAACCAGGTCACCCAATTTACAAAGAAACAGATCCAACCAGAATCAACAATTCCTTAATTACGCACAAAAAAGTAAGTCATAAGGAAATAATTTTAGCAAATAACTAGCTCTAGTATAAAACCATCATGCCTTCATTTATAAAAAAAATTGATAGCAGAACTTCCAGGGACCAAGAGAATTATAATTCTCAAAGAAAGTGGCATTTATAAGTGTTCATCCAAAAGCAGAGACACACATCTGACAGAAAGGTGAAGGAATTAACCTTGATGTTTTCACAAGAGGATATGCAATTTGTTATGTACATATGCACAAATTCAGTAGGAAGGTCCACTGCTGTTGTAAGCCTGTTTACAACTTCCATAGAATGTAGACTCATATCCATGTTGACAAGAACTGTGAAATAGCTGCGTTCAACCAAGAAGTGAAAGAAATCAAAAGAAGGAAAAAATCAGGAGGTGGAGTTCGGATGGGGAAGATAGTAGACAATAACAAAATTAAGAAGACGCACTCTGAAATTTCTGGTGAATTCATCAGCTTGATAAGAACTTCAACTGCTATGAGGGGATTGTTTTCCACCAATTCCTGAAAAGCAAGATACAATTCCCTATTAGCATCAATGTAATAACCATTGCATTAAAGCATGAAGACAAATCATAAAATTAATTACAGGAAGCTTTCTTGGAGTCAATCCACAGTGATAGACCAGCTTAGGATCACTTGCCAATTCCACCAGAACTTGCTAACCAAAAGGAAAAGAAGATAATGAGTGAAGGATTAGAGGAATATTAATTATAAAGTTAAATAAAAATAGAAACTTTAGACTTAATACATATACTTTAGAGCGCTGACTCACTCATAACTCACAAAGAACATTTATAAGTGAGAACAGAAAAGTGCACAAGCTTAAAGAGGTTAAAAATGTAACTGCTTGCATGTTCAACGTACCAAAAAATAAATAAATTCAAATTTCCATTACAGACAACAAAACCTTTCTTGTTTGCTGAGATCACCTTCAATGCTAGATAGTGTATGGTAAGTAGCATTTAAGGATAAAGGAAAACAACAAATATAATACGGCACAATACAGAACAATCAAGTAATTGTTCAACCATAATTTTGATCTATAATTTTTAGAAATCTAGATGGATCTGTATTGAGTACAATATTGATAAGGAAGATAAATTACAATTGACAACAACCATAAAACTATACAACAAATCAAACATTTTGCAAATAGTCCAATAAATAGGACACAAAAAGGATGCTAAACCTAAACTGTACAACATTTTATCACCGTCAGAGTTCAGTTATATAATCAAGCACCTCTTGTTGCGTAGGAGCAAGTGGACCTTTCAAAGCCTTTGCAATCAAATCTCTCACAGCTGCTCCTCTACTTGTATCCGCACACATGCCATAATCCCATAAAAGCTCATGATTATTGTCAGGGTTGAGCCAAACCAGCTGTAAAGGGCTTAAACAGGTTAAGTCCAACAACATATAAATGGTACCCCCAACAAATTCAATAAACTGAGGGTCTAACCTCCCCATCTTGAAGAGGAAACCTTGGTGGAAGGGGCCTCATCCACTTAGGTTCTAGCCCCTCTAGAGATAGATTTTGTAATAGCCCAGTTATTGTTTCATCTCTATTACCAGATCCTATTTTGGGTTTGGCTCCAGGTTGGAGGTCAAATCTGACAAAAGAATCCATGAATAAGTAGGACACGAAGGAAATTTTGACAAACAAACTGAGTATCAAGTTCAAGATATTAACAATGCTAATAAGGCAAGAAGCTATACTCCTCTGAAGTTGCATCACATTGAGGTGGCACATCTGGATCTGGAATCACATTTTTGACAGAAGCATTCTTAAATAGGCAGTTAAAAGGCTCTGGAAGAACTTTATTGCAAAATTGCTCTTGCAACTGTTCACGAGCTGGGAAAGTCTGGAAGAGGAAAGGAGCAAATACACATTTCATCAACAATTAGAAGATACAAGTTAAAATGCTATAATCAGTAGCTTGACTTTGTTATTGCATCTCAATGATATCACATGTCAGGTAATATGTATTTAAGCTATAAATAGTACAAGATCCTAATTGTATAACTTTTCAAACTTACAATAAATGAAGGATCAAAGCCTTTAATATAGTCTGATGCGGATTGTTTGAGAACCTGCATCAATGAACCAAATCGTAAATGCATCACTAAAAGGAAAATATTTAGGATTAATGCACTGGACCATTATTCATTTATCTAGCACAACTCATAGCTAAGGAGCTAAAAACAAGCTCAAAATGCTAAAAGAAGAGGATTAATAATTTAAAAATACCTCCTTGTTAATCTCGTTGCCAGCTGATCCCAACAAGTGGAGAATCAGTGCCCTCTCATATTTGGTACCTTCTTCTTCAGATGCAATCTGGGAAAAAAAAAAGAGGGGGAAAGGTGGAAACATTTAGTAGCACAAAGTAAAGTAAATTATAGATGAGCTAACTGCAAATTCACACTACACAAAAATAGATTGGAGTAAAATTGCTTTCAGAAATTCATGCCAAGAAGACCAAAGAGTGAATGGAAAATATCCTACTCGAAAGTAACAATATCACAGGTGCAAATAATATCAGAATCAGTAGCCTGCATATTGCTTAGACTTAAAACAATCTAACCCAAGAGGATGAGGAAGTCACCAGTCACATGAATAATTTTGCAGATTTACATTAATATACTAATCCCTAAGTCAACCAAAGCTTAAAAAAAAAAAAAAAAAAAAAAAAAAAAAAAAAAAAAAAAAATCCATAGAGCCATAGAGAGACGGCAACCAAAATAGTTGCATGAATTTGTCACAGAAGTGTATCACATCTGAATTTCTTAAACAATTTAGTCCCTGATCTTAAGATCAGATCAAGAAAAGCTTGCAGGTCATAAGTCTGGTATAGCAATTCCTCAAAAAATGAGCACCTTTCTTTCAGTTATTTGTGCAAAAATGATATATATAAGGTACCAACTCATGGAACAAAGGTTAATAGCTGGCACTGGCAGCACCATTTAAAGACAATCAAAAACAATAACATTACAAGTCAAGGCAAAATGGTGTGAACTGTAAGCAAAAGGAAAATATTGCTAACAATTCTTTTGATAAATTAATAGGTACGACTCCTAATGAAATTTGACGTCCTTAGATAAACAGTTGACACAAGAAAAGGTGGCTTACTGTTTCTCAAATTAGTAGCAACACGGAATCATGTATTCATGTGTTTAAGTAAGGGTTTCCACATCCGATGCAGTTGCAAAAACAATAAAATGAACCGCTTTCAGAGGCAAAAAAAGATGTTTTGCAACTTTCAGCCTGTCGCAGTCTAATATAACAATTGCAGTAAGTTCAAAACCTTTACAGTTTATATTAGACTGCGGTAGGATGAAAGTTGCAACTGTACAGCTTTAAAGTTGACATCCTTAGATAAACAGTTGGCACAAGAAAAAAAAAAGGTTTACTATCTCAAATCAGTAGCAACATGGAATCATGTATTCATGTTTTGAGTTAGGGTTTCCACATCTGTTGCAGTTGCAAAAACTATTAAATGAACCACTTTTAGGGGGCAATACAGATGTTTTGCAACTTTCAGCCTATCGCAGTCTAATATCACAATTGCAGTAAGTTCAAAAGCCTTACAATGCAAGACAATCTCAAGGCACTATAGTAAAAGCCTTATTTTCTCCTAACCAACCTCCAGGTACTAGTAGGCAGAAGATAAAGCATATCCTTGCAAATGTGAGGGAGCTTAATAAAGACAATAACTACACTGTTACACAGCTTAATACTGCTCAGAATCTGTACAAGGAAAAGGGCAATATAAACTCATTTATATTGCCAATTTTCCATAGTAATACTTAAAATCAATCAACCAAAGAAAGAAAAACTAGCACATAGTGTCAAAAGCTAGTCTGATACATAAGCTGTCTCTTAGCCTTAAATAAAAGTGTTTTATATCAACTAGACTGATAACTAGATTCAAGACATACTTTGAAAAGGAGAATCACAAAAACTTACATTGACCAAAAGGGAAATAAACGGATTTTCTGAAGATTGCTGAGAAGAATATGCCTGATAGAGTATACAGAATGCGTATAGACGTTGACTCGAAAGAAGCATGGGTTTGTCCTACAATAACAAAATCATCAAGACAAGTGAGTTTAATAGTTGAGCAAATCCCAAGTAAATGAGGCGCATTACAATCAAAATTAGTGGTGGCAATGAATGACAGATAAATATGAGTAATAACAAATCATGCAACTATACATGGAAAAAAAGGCCATCTAAGAAACCACAAAAGTTCCACTCTAATCCATAGATCATAAAATGCAGAACCTTGAAATAACTTTAGGCCTCCATACCACACGTCCAAACTGTGATATAGAATTCCACCACAAAAGTGAAAGTTAACTAGCAACAGAAGCAAAGCATGGATTTGTTGAAAGTCTAAATAATTGAGCTGAATCCCTTTTGTCTGATCTACAGTGAAGAACGATGAGTCGATGAACACCTTTGCATAATGCAAGCAAATGATGAATAACATAAAAGTAAGGGAAAAACAATTTAATACAGAATATGGGCCCTAGGATCACAAAACATATGAATAGCTTCAAGCAAAGGTTATCCTTCAAGTTTGAAATGACACTCGACATCCCAATGCTTGTCAATTATACCACACACTGTGCACACCACGCCATCACACTCGAGCACAGAAACAAACTAGCTGAAATTCGACATCTTCGACCCATCATTGTAGAGAGAATTACCATCACACCTTATTTGGAAAAATAAATAAACTTATTTACACAATTAAAACCCGAGATCAAAATGTCTTCAGTAGTTGCACAATTATAGACGAAAAGAGTTTACTTCCTTTGTTATTCACATATATCTGCAAAATCTCAATTAATTTTTCAACTCACCAGTTCAAAATCGCACCAAATCCTAACATTCAAAATACATCCATTTCACCAAAAATTCATCAAAACCCTAAATAAGTTCAATTGCTCATCCAAATCCTAAACAAGTTGAAGAAATCATCCAAACCCTAAAGAAGTTCAACAATTCCAGTTCCAAGAAAAGTACAATAAACCCTAGTAAAAAACTTCGAAAATCTAAATCAAATTAAGCTCAATCTATAGAAAATCAAGAATAGGATGAATACAATACACATATATATATACCTCGATAAGTGTGGCGAGAGCAGTGCATATCCTGAAATGGAGAAATGAAGGGAATTTCGAGGTGAAATCCGCCATAACTTCATCGAAAGACCTTTGTTCTGAATTCAGAAGCGAAAACAACGCTTTCGATTCATCGACGCTGATCATCGTCGCGAAATTTGGGTTCGTCGGAAAGTGCAGAGGAGAGAGAGTGGAGAAGGGGAGGGAGGGTAGAAGAGAGGAAATGATTTGGGTTTTTAGGCGTTTCGAAACTCTTTATTTTTACACAAACTAAAATAGACTCGTAGAAGTATTACCAGTAATTCCTTAAAAAAAAAAAAAAAAAGGTATTACCCGTAATAAAAACACAAAGTTATTCATGAAATGAATAAAAATGACTAAAATATAAAAATAATCTATGCTTTATTTGTTAAGAATCACATTTAAAAGCACTAAAATTCAATTATTAGTGTTGAAAATTTGAAAGTAATTTTATTACCCTTATAAAACTTATCTTTTCTATTTTAAAAAGAAAAAATTATATTATATTCAAGAGAGTGAGGGATAGCTCAAGTGGTTAGAACTTCCCTCCCGATCCTAGGTAGTCGTTATACTTATACTGCTCGATGTACACTAATGTTAGTGTGAACCGGATGTATACAAAAGTTTTTGTAATAAAAAATCCAAGTGAAATTATCAATAAATAATTTTTTGTAATATTTTTAAGCTAAGGAGAAGGACCCTACCGAACCTCAACCCTCACGACTTTAACATTTATTGATTTATTTTTATATGTTCTCATTGGATTAAGGTAAGAAAAAGAGGGAAAGCGTAAGGTAGGGCTATTCAGAGTGCGGTCTGGACCGCACCAAACCACAAACCAAACTAAAAAAGTGTTACTATAATAAAAACACAAATGAAATGAATAAAAAGGACTAAAATATAAAAATAATCTATGCTTTATTTGTTAAGAAATCACGTTTAAAAGGACTAAAATTCAATTATTAAGGCCCTGTTTGATTCACCTTAATTTTGCTGAACTGAAATTATTTTTATTGAACTGAACTTATTTTTACTGAACTGAACTTAATTTTACTGAACTGAAATTATTTTTACTGGACTTATATTATTTTTACTTAACTTAAATTATTTTTATTGATTTTCTACTATAATTCTTCTTTAAGAAAACTAAATTTTACTAAACTGAACTTATTTTAACTGAACTGAAATTATTTTTACTGAACTGAACTTATTTTTACTAAACTAAACTTATTTTTACTAAACTGAAATTATTTTTACTTAATATTATTTTTTTTAAGGTGAAAAGAACAGGGCCTTAGTGTTGAAAATTTGAAAGTAATTTTTTTCTTTTAAGGAAGAAAGTAATTTTATTATCCTTATAAAACTTTTCTTTTCTATTAAAAAAAACATACTTGTATTATGTTCGATAAAGTTACCCTAAATTGGCTTAAAGTTACCCTTATACTGCTCGATGTACACTAATATTAGTGTGAACCGAATGTATACAAAAGTTTTTGTAATAAAAAATCAAGTGAAATTATAGGTAAATGATTTTTTGTAATATTTTTAAGCTAAGGAGAAGGACCCTACCGAATCTCAACCCTCACGACTTTTAACATTTATGCATTTATTTTTATATTTTCTCATTGGATCTATCTATTTTTTTTTAATAAGGTAAGAAAAAGAAAGAAAGTGTAAGGTAGAGCTATTCAGAGTTAGGGCTGGCAAACGGATCAGGTCAGGTCGGGTTCGTGTTCGGGTCAATTCAATTTCGGGTTGAATACCCCTGACCTGAACCTGACCCATTTAACTTTTCGGGTCAAAAAGCTCAACCCTAACCTGATTTTTTCGGGTTCGGGTCAACCCGAATCTGACCTGATTTTTTTTTTTTAAAAATCATTCTTTTCGATTTTGAATTTACTTTAATTTTCAGATCTAATATTTCCCATTTCAATTTTAAATATTAACATCTTAATTTTATAAAGAAAATCATTGATAAATAATCAAATTGATACCATCTACAAATTAAAAATGTAGATCATAAACATATAACAGCTGCCCTTCTAGAAAGAGTCTTAATTAGATAATAAAATACCAAATTAAATTACATTACATAAGATCTAAAACTAAAAAAACATAAACGTTTCTCCAATTTCAATGATTTGCGGAAATATCATCTAGATATTGTTTGATGACGATGAGGTTGATGCTTGCAGCCTGCTGTTGTTAGATCGATCGAGCGGTAGAAAGTATAGAAAGAACATAAAACGCCGAAGGAGGCTGATGAAGCATAGAAAGCGTGATGTGATGGTGGTGGAAAAACGCCGAAGGATTAACACAACCTTGGATTGATGAAGGAGAGATTGAGATAACGCAAGGAAGTGTAGATTGATGAAAAGAATTCCAAGGATTAAATAGAAATTAAGGGTTTAAAAAAAGGTTGGAGAAGATTTTAGGGAATGAAGAGAGAGAAAATTTAAGAGAGAGAATGGAGGAGAATAAGAACGGCTGAGTGAAAGTGAGAAAGAATTGAGGAGTTAGGGTTTTTTATGTTAGTAGGTGGGCTCATTTTGAATTTGGGCTGGTATGATGATCTATTTAGGCTTTTTATTTTATTTTTTTCGGGTTATATGGGTCAATTTCGGGTTGGGATTTTCAACCTTAACCTAACCCATTTAAATTTCAGGTCGGGTTCGTGTCAACCCATTTAAGTTTTCGGGTCGAAAACCTCAACCCTAACCCGCTATTTTCAGGTCGGGTTCGTGTCGTGTTTTCGGGTCGGGTCAATTTTTGCCAGCCCTATTCAGAGTGCGGTCTGGACCGCACCAAACCGCAATTTTGCAAAACATTTAAGACCAAACCGCACCGCAATATCAACCACTATAAATACTATTACTAAAGATATCCACATGCACAAAAAAGAAAATTTCAAGCTCAGAGTATCAATAACATAAATGAACATATTGAATTTCAGTTCAGGGGTTACATAAAGCTTTCATCCATCTGCAAGAGAGTTAAAATGATGGGTGATGTGGTTAAAATCCCATCGCGACTTTGTGATTATACACTTCATAGGACAGAAGAAAAGAGAGTGTCAAATTTGAGGTTAATTGGCAACAAAGCAATCAAAGCTTGAAGGCATCAAACTATATATGATGAAAAGAGTGCAATACAGAAGGTACAAAGAATATTAAAATCAAGATGATGCTTCTTACAATTTTTTAACTGAAAATACAATCAGGAGGTTCATAGATACAATTCTTAGAAAAACACTCTAATAACCAAAGTCCAAAATCTTTGCATACATTTTAACTGAAATTTAGCTGATAAACCTCTGTAGCAGGTCCTTGTTTGAGTCACTTAAGTTTGAGGCCAATGAACAATGATAAAGTGTGTGCATCAGCTTCAAATCCTTTTCCAGCCATAAGATTATGATAGTATAATGCATTTGATAAGTCATTATTAAATATATAACCTTCAATAATCGTATTAAAGGTAACATCATCAGGAGGGCAACCATCTTCCTCCATAATCCTCAACACTTGAGCAACTTCACGCACGAGCCCTTTCTTGCAGAAGCCTTTGATCAATATATTGTATGTTCTAATATTAGGTTGCAGACCCTTTGATACGAGATCGGAGAAGAAATTTGCCGTATCTTCAAGTTGTCCAGCCTCACACAAGTTGTTCATCAGGATATTGTAGATGAAAATTCTGGGCTTAACACCATTATCCTCCATATCTTCGAGTAATTTCACTGCCTCGTCACGCCGGCCACTTTTGCAAAGACTGTCAAGCAAGGAGGCATAGGTGACAGCATCTGGAGCAATACCAAGAGCACGCATCTCCTTGAACAGCTTACGCGCAGATGGGAGTCTATTGGCTTTGCACAGTCCATCAATAAGAGTGCTATAGGTAACAACATTAGGTGTTATATCTTTCCGAAATATCTCTTGGAAAATGTTAAGGGCCTTGTCAACTTTTTTAGCTTTGCAATATCCATTCAACATAGTATTAAAACTGACAAGATTAGGCTCCCAACCATTTTCAGCCATGAGATGAAGTAGGTTCTCTGCATCTTCCATCTGACCACGCAAACAGTATCCATCCAGTAACGCATTATAAGTAATGATGTTAGGAGTCGCACCTTTCTCAATCATGTGCTTTAGAATGGACTGTGCTTGATCAACACAGCCATCTTTACAAAACATGTCAACCAGCATGCTGTAGGTCTTAACATTTGGTGCTATGTTGCTGTCTAACATCTCGGTCAGCACACGCTGAGCCTCATCCCCAAAGCCGGAATTGTAGAGGCCTCGAATCAAAGAAGTATAAGTGACAACATTGGGTTTAATGCCCTCAATTTTCATAGAGGAGAACAGAGCTAAGGCCTGTTGTAACAACCTGTCCTTACAAAGACTATCGATAATAGTGCTGTATAAAACAATGTCAGGCTTAAAATGAGATCTAGATTGCATTTTGTTAAGAAAAGCGAGAGCAGACGCATTGTCGCCGATCCTACAAAGGCCTTTGACAATAGTACTATACATAATTAAGTCGGGTTGGAAACCAAGCTTGAGAATTTGATTCAACAAATGAGCAGCTTGGGGAAGCTTATCAGAGTGAATATTGCCATTAATTAAGGTGTTAAAAATGACAGAATCAAGGGGATGACCAAGCTTAATGATTTTACCAAGTAGAGAAAAGCCGAAATCAACTCTGCCCAGATGACAGTAGCAATTGGCAAGAATACCAATGGAATGCATATTGGGTTTAATACCAAACAATTCAAGCTGCCGGAAGAGAGAGATAATGGTGGAATGTGGATTAAAGCGCTTCAATTTAACAATAGCAGTAAATAACTGATTGAAATACATGACAGAAGGAAGAGGGCGCAAATTAATCATTTGATTATATAGAAAAAAGGGGGTTTTAAGATCGGAAAACCCTAATTTGGATTGTTGAGTAATTGAAGTTAGAAACAGTTGACGATGTTGGGAAGAAGAAAACAGTCGAAAATGGGAAAGAAAAGAAGGGGAAAGAGAAATACCGGCATTAAAGAAGAAAGCAGAAGCTTTAGAAGGAATCATCATCATCCTTGAACTTCTCGCAACCTTCGACCTCCTTCTTCAATTCCCCCCTTTGTTGAATGTGTATTTTTTTATAAGGAAGAAAATAGAGCAATTTCACTCAATAATGTTAAAACAAAAATAAATTCCCACTATACACTCATTTAAAAACAAATTCCCAAAATATCGTCCATGTAGGATTGGTATTTGGTTTGGATAAAACCGCTAGCAATATTGGCGGTTTTGGTATTTTTTTTTTTTAAAAAAAAAGCAAAGAGACCAGTTATTAATGAAATTAGGTCTCTTTGAACTTAACAGTAATAATGTGGGCGTTCTCTTTTCTGGTGTTGGCTAAGACATAGTTTCAGAAAAGAGACCTCCTTTTTTATTGTTAGGTCTCTTTGCCTCCTTACCTTTTTAAAAAAGTGAAAGAAGAAAAGAGACCTGTTTATTGAAATAAGCGGTCTCTTTTACTAATGATAGTAGCGGTTTTAAAGCTATAACCGCTATTGTCATTAGCGGTTTTAAGGTGAAAAAAATCACACCCAACGCCGATCCTACATGGATGGTATCTAGGGAATTAGTTTCCAAATCGATGCATAAAGGGAATTTATTTTTATTCTAGCATTATTGTGGAAAATTGCTCGAAGAAAATACAAGTGATCTCAGAAATGAACAAGATTTAATTTGTTATAGTAATACTCCCCCTTCTTTAAAAAAAATACTAATAATACTCCCCCATTTTATTTTATTTTTATTTTATTTTTTATTATTATTTTTTTAAAATTTTTTGAAGAGATAGTTATGGTCTGTTCTCTTCCGTTGAAATTCAGTTCAGTTCAGTTCAGTTCAGCTCTTAATTTATGTCTAATGATATTGCTAATGATATAAAGCCAAATTTCATTCTTTTAAGTTCTTATTACAACGACAATAATAATAATAATAATAATAATAATTATAATAATAATAATAATCAATAAATAATAATAATAATAATAACAATAATAATAATAATAATAATCAATAAATAATAATAATAATAATAATCAATAAATAATAATAATAATAATAATCAATAATTAATTATAATAATAATAATAATAATAATAATATTGATACAATTCATTGTTCAAATGGTTATATTTTTTTTAAAAAATTTGTTTAAATGAGTTAGATACATGTAAGTGTTTTGTGTTCTTTTGTCATAATACTATTTTATTTTTAAATTAAATAGTATATGTGTTTAAAATGTTTAGAGGTTTCAAGTTTTTAATATATTTTCCATAAATTTTATAATTATATAGTATATTTTTCGTAAATATTTTAATATGTAAATTTGTATATACACATATGTATAGAATAAATAATCAATAAATAATCAAAGTTACTAATCCGTAGTTAAAAATCACTAATTAATAAGTTCAGTTCAGTTCAGATCAATTCAGTTCAGTTCAGTTCAGTTCAGGTCAGTTCAGTTCAGCTCTGTTCAGTCAATCAGAACAGGCCCTTACTTCATTTCTTCGTGAAGAAATAGGAGAAAATAATAAAATATGAAGGTAATTAGTTGAAAGAATGAGAGTGGTCGAGTGGGGAATAACTCAAGTGGTTAGAGTTTTCCACCCGATTCTAGGAGATCCTGAAATTGATTCTTACCTCACCAATTTGTACCTCTCTAAACACTAAAAAAAAACAGGTTAGAGAATTGGAGAGAAGAGAATATAAAATTAATAAAACATGATTTATATTGGGTTCACTGGGTGAGAAAAATGAATTAAATATCGTAAAGGCTTTCCAAATAAGAAAATGGAGAAAGTATTTAAAAACGGAAGGAGTACTACAAGAGTACTCCGTATGACATTTGTCATTGAAACAGTATGTTTTTAGGCTGCTCTTTCATGATTATGCTTTTAGACTTCATAATACGTAAAGTTGCAAAAAATTAAGTAACAACCGTAGTTATCCCTTCGTGTTTTAATACGAAGTAAGTGTTACGCTTACTAAATTCGGCCGTGTTTCATTAAGTGTTAAACTTCTTTTTTTGGCAAAAAATTACATTAAAATATTATATATCTCTTCTTTCATGGTCTACACCCAAACTCATTGCTACTTTTTTTTTTTTATTATATCTTTCCTTTCACGGTATTTTTCAATAAACTATTAACCCCATTATCTTTCTTTTAAAATTTTTTAATACTCCAAGTACCCCAATTACATCTTATTTTATTTAAGTCAATTAAATTGCCTAAAACTACGTGTCAGTCCTGTAATACTTAAAAACACGGAGTCAATTATATCTTTCCGTACGTAAAAAGTAAGGAGTGTTGATCAAGGTCACGATTATGATAAACAAATAAAGAGGAATTTGTTGAAGAAGAGTACATGTTACTCCGTAATACTCCCTCCGCTCCTAATTTTTTGCCCCATTTGACTTTTCGCTATCTCCAACAACATTTTAAAACGGTTATATCTCCATTTTCATACGTGTAAAAATTATAAAAACTAAATATCAATAAAATGTACAATGATGCGCATCAAACAAGATCTCGCATGACTATATTATCACTTATAGATTAAGAGTATTTTATGGTCAAAGTTTATAAAAGTTGACCCAACATTTTGCAACGAGGCAAAAAAGCAAAAATTTAGGAACAGAAGGAATACTTACTAGATATGGAAGGACAAGATTTTAAGTCAGACCAATTTTTGATAGGTTTATTGCACAATAAATGGTAGATTAGTAAGGTTTCAAAAAAAAAAAAAAATGGTAGATTAGTAATGGTGAACATTACATTTGTATCCAATTTTTATTTTTTTAGTTGATTTGATAAATACATGTACCTTTATTTATTTATTATTTTTTTTTTTTTGGAATTTATGAAGTGGACAAAATCCATAGATAATGCATTGGGTAAGTGGTTAAAAGAGAGTTTCTAAAACACTATCCCTCTCCCCGCCAAACACTCAAACAGAGCAAATGAAGTAACATGTTGCTGCAAACTGTTAGTATTACTACCAAGAATTGACGAGCTGATCTAAGGTCAAAGTAAGAGCACCGATGACGGTTGTCGGATATCCCATCACCACCTCTCTCACTCGTGGCTCATTGCCTACTAAAGGTACCAGATGGAAATTCCAGGCTGCCAATTACTATATCATGAGGTGAATGTTTAGTTGTCAACTAGTCACCTTACGAGTTCAAATTATACTATCAACGTGACTATTAAACAGTTTGCGGTAATGTTTGGAAGTCAATGGAGACTAGATAATGTATTGAAAAAATCATTAGAATGCAAATAAAAGACGAAATATATAAAACTTGGTTAGTATTTGCACTATATTATACTCCATATGAATTTAACTAGATAAGATTAGCGTGGACAAATTTGATCATATCCTTAATTACCATTCAAGTTGGCCTAGTCTTTTGTACAGTCCAGTGATCTTTAATTTGATGTTAGTGTGAAATAGTATAGAATCATAATTAACATGTAATTAATTTTATGTCAATTGTGCAGTATATATATGGATCTAAGAAGGTATAACAACCGTAGTGCTTGGAAAGTAAAATGCTCCGATGTTGAGGTTCCTCAGAAGTTGAAGCATGAGGACACATATGTTGACAGACGAGACAAGTTCAGAAGGTTCAATCGAAAAAAGTTGTCTAGGAAACGATGTATGTACTTGTAAAGCATAGCAATGATTTGAGCACTAACACCCATTTTTTAACTATATGTGATGAGCTTTTATCTTAAGTTTGGTAATCTGTTATTCAAAATCAGGTGGAGGATTAAGAGGACGCGGATGGAAATTTGGTTCTGGATTTATTGATGGTGAGACTAGATAATGTATTGAAAAAATCATTAGAATGCAAATAAAAGACGAAATATATAAAACTTGGTTAGTATTTGCACTATATTATACTCCATATGAATTTAACTAGATAAAATTAGCGTGGACAAATTTGATCATATCCTTAATTACCATTCAAGTTGGCCTAGTCTTTTGTACAGTCCAGTGATCTTTAATTTGATGTTAGTGTGAAATAGTATAGAATCATAATTAACATGTAATTAATTTTAGGTTTATTTTTAAAAAACCACCCAAAAATGTGTTGAATTTCTAACTAACCACCAAAAAAAAAATTTATTTTAAAATACCACCCATTAAATTAATTTTTTGCTCAGATTCCCACCCAATTTGAAAATCCGGTGGTTTTTTAGCTTGTGGGGCCTACATAACGGCTAGTTTATGCTTTTATTTGTTTTCTTCCCCCGATTTTTCCTATAAAAGTGTATTCCTTTTTTATTTTTGCTCCTAAACAAAATATTTCCCCAAATTACACAAAATTAAGCTTGCTTCTAATTGCATTTGCATCTGCAGCAACGACATCACTTGAATTCGCACAAGGTAATCTTAATTATTTGGAAAAATTAGGGTTCTTGCAAAATGTTAATTGGGGGAATTTGTGGGATTCATTAATTAGGGTTTTTTCATATACACGATTTAATTGAGATATTTTGTCAATTATGGTATGTGGTAGTACTGAATTGTGGTTTTTCCTTTCAATTACAGTTAAGTTTGCTTTATTTGTAACCTTGTTCTTTGTGTTTGTTTGTTGTTGTAATTGTTGTGGTAGAAATGGAGGAGAATAAGATTGTTCTCAGATTTAAATATTTAAGTGTAACTATAGACATTGAATATGAAGTAGGCAGAAGTAACTTGTTGGATACAGCTATAGAATTTGATGATCAACTTCGTGAGATGGATGATCCATTAGAAGGATCAGTTGAACTGTTGCACCCTACATTCCAGTATGTGTATAAAGGGAAGTTTAGGAATTTAGAAGATGATGGGGATGTGTTCAAGATGATTAGGAGGTTACCTAATAAGGAGGTGTACACCATACATGTTGGGACCACAGATGATCCTGGGTTTTTGGCTGACTGTATGTTGGAGTACAGGATGAAACAGAATGGTACATGGCCCCCCCTGGTTACCCTCATTATGGAGCGCAACCACCACAGTGAGTATGTGTGACTGAGGATATGTTAATGTGGTTGAATCTTTGTTTAGTTGATGTAAATTGTTAAACTAACTGAGTACTGTTATGCTGTATTGCAGGGATGAAGATGTCATGGAATAACTCATCTCCCACAAACCAGAGGAAATGCAATTGTGGATTACCTTTAGCAAAATTGACTTCTTGGACAAATGAGAACCCTGGGAGGAAATTTTTGGCTTGCAAGTTATATGACCCTAATACTGAAACAAGGGGGTGCAAGGCTTTTGAATGGGTGGACAATGAAGATGGTACTGATTGGCAAAGAGTTGTCATTAACCAACTGCTCCTTGACAAAAAGTTGATGAAAGGTGAAATCAACTCTTTGAAAAGGGATGTGGATGACTTGACTGGCCAGAGAAGGTGTTTTCTTAATGAGGTTGACACCTTACAACTGAAATGCAAGGCCCTCACTGGTGATAGGAAGAAATTGATCAGAAGCAGTGGTTGTGACAACAAGCTCCAAGTTTATTTAGTTGTGTTGTGTTCTGTTTTGTTGGTTGTCCTAGGTTATCTTGTAATGAATAAAATGGTTTAAGTGGGAGGTGGTGTTAAAGCAAAAGTATTTGTAATGGTACTATTATGCTATCAATGAAAAAAACTTGTTTTAGTTTGTCTTATTGTTGTTGTTAGTTTAAAATACCACCAACTGAATAAATATGCAATGGGTTTAAACAACCAGCAACTGAATAACTATGCAAATGGTATAAAAAACCAGCAAAATGACCCATATATTTCAACTAATAATGCACTATGTCAGTGCTATTGTCAAATTCAAAACATAAGGGACTCAATTAACAATCCAACCACTTATGTCCAAAATACTAATACTTAAACTGTCTTGTAGCTCATATAAAAATACAGCCACATCAAATTACATTTGGCAAAATCAAATATATGGGTCAGCAGAAGGTACTTCCTAATTCTAAGAGGCTGCTCTGAGCTAACAGCCTACTTCCTAAGTCTAAGAGGCTTCATCTTGGTTCTGGGTGGTCTGGCTGAGGTAGTGGGAGATGTTGTTACTGATGCTTGAGTGAGCTGGCTCAGCTGATGGTGGTCAGTCTGCTGTTGTTGCTGACTCTGCTGATGCTGACTCTGAGGCTGCTCTTGATGCAGAGTCTGCTGACTTTGAGACTGCTGAGTAGTGTGCTGCTTCTTCTGCTGCTCTTCCTGAGGGAACCTCCTATTAGCAATACTGTTGGGTCCTGGTGTACCACCAAGGGCACTCTGCACAGCCAAATTAACAGTAATTAGGATGACACTTCTCAATAAACACATCTGACCCTAAATCACTGCTATGTAGGATATTTTGTACCTCTTTCAAAGCTCTTTCTGCTTTCTTCTTCCTCTGGTCATTCATCCATTCACTGTGCACAGCAGGTCTTCCTCCTTCTTTTTTTGGGGATGAGACAGCAACAGGAGCCACATGTGGGTTTTTGCATGTCTTAGCATAGTGTCCCAATTGCCCACAGTTCTTGCAAGTGCTCCTCCTTTTCAAATGTTGCTGCTCTTGCTGGTTACCACCAACCACTTCCCCTTTCTCCAACTTTCTCTTTTTTGACTTTGGCCTCCCAGGCTGAATTTTTACTGCTGGTGGCAGAGGTTGCCTCAGCTTCACCTTCTCCCAGTGATGTGGACCAGGCATAGCTGCCACTTCGTGCCTGTGTGCAAGCATATAAGTGGACACAAGATATGCATCATCCACATAATCTTCAGGGTCAGCCCTCTTGTCCATGATGCATGCATATGCATGCACACATGGGATGCCTGTTAGCTCCCAGTGGTAGCATGAGCATGTTTGTTTGCTGAGATCAACTGTCACTAGGTCTGAGTTCAACTCTACCTCATAAGTATCACCCCTTGAAATCTGCACAATGCAATGTCTAGCAGCAGGTTCTATCCTTTCAAATGTCTTCTTCACATAAGGAACAACCTTACCTTCCATTTCCTGATAACTCTCCCATTTCTCATGGTTCCTTCTCATCATGTACCTCCTAAGCCACTCCATCTGAGTCAAAATTGGCTTATCCCTTGCTTCTTTGATGACCGCATTAAAAGTCTCACATACATTGTTGAGCAACATGTTAGACTTTGGGAATGGACTAAATGCATGTCTGGACCAGTGTTGAGCTGGGATCTCAGCTAGATATTCATATGCTTCTTCAGACAAAAACTTAATTGATTCCATTGCCACTTCAAAGTCAAACTAAGCAAGAAACACCACACACATCCATCAAATACACATAGTCAGACAACATAAAAACACATAAAACAGACACATAGATATACAACACAGACACATAGATTTAATCAGTTAAACACCCATAACAATGTAGAAACATACCAAAGTCGTTGCCCTAGCTGCTGACCAGAACAACTCCTTGAAAGTTGCACCACTAAATTGTAGCTTGAAGTTTGCCCATATATGCCTCACACAATACCTTTTGTCTGCATAAGGCACCACCTGCTCCATAGCTTCTAGTAAACCCTATTCAAAAAAAAAAACCAAGGCCTTTAGAATAATGAATCTTTAGAATAACATAAAAATAAATGCAATGTTTAGGAGTATACCTTTTGCCTGTCAGACATAAAGGTAAAACCAAGGCCTTGATTTTCATCCTTCAAGGCTTTCATTAAACTCTCTAAGAACCACACCCAAGTGTGTGTGTTCTCAATCTCAACTGTTGCCCAGGCAATAGGATATATGTTATTATTGCCATCTTTACCAACTGCAACTAGTATTTGACCAGGATAAGGGCCTTTGAGATGGCACCCATCAACTCCAATCAGTGGTCTGCAGCCTGACAGGAAACCTCTTGCCATAGGTGCAAGGCAAATGAACATTCTCAGGAATTGAGGAGGCTCAGGCTGGTCAACTCCTTCTACTACAACATTGCACACAGTACCAGGGCTATACTTAATGATAGCCTTCCCATAGTCCCAAACTTTACCATACTGCTCTGCTGCTGATCCATATATCAGCAACTTAGCCCTAGCCCTAGCCATCCAAGCCTTGCTGTATGTAATTTCAATGCCAGTGTCACCTAGCACCCTCCTCCTGAAGCTCTTTATTTTCCAGCCTGGATCACTTCTCCAATCCTCAAGGTACTTCTCAGCTAAAAATTCAGCAGTTAGGTTTAAATTGCTCCTAACTCTGAAACACTTGTGCTTCAAATTCAGACTCTTAATCTTCCAACAGTCTTGGTTCACAGACCTCCTTGCAACTACCCTAAAGTGACATCTTCTCCCCCCTACACAAGTACACTTAGGTAGCTTACACTTCTTAGCATTCCACTTGCACTGACACCTCCTTCTGCACTGAATAGTTACTTTGGTACTGTCATTGTGCAAATACCAATACTCATACCTATTCTGAATAGCATGAACCCTTAACACTCTCCTCAGAATTTTGTTGTTCTGGAACTTCAGACCTTTGATCAATTCAATGGGTTTTTTGAAGTCAGTCTGTGGATGGAAAGTTGGGCAATTGTCTTGCTCCTCATCAGAACCTCTAGGGCTATCCAACTCCTCAGAGTCAGATGTAAACTCTCTCTGTACAGCAACCTCATTTCTCAACAGTTCACTCTCAAGGTTGTACTCAGGGAGCTGCAACTCTTTATCACTGTCATCTTGCACACATTGTATACTAGCATTCACTTCTGCTAATATCTTGCCCACACTGTCATATAGATCTTGAAACTCCCCCTCCTCAAAATCCCCCTCTTCTTCCCCAACTTCCCACTCTATGGTAGTATCAGAGTTTGATGAATCAGATCCAAAGTCTGATTCCAAGTCCACCTCACTCTTACACTTCTTCTTCCTTTTCCCTTTTGCTTTTCCCTTTCCCTTCTTCCCTGTTTGCCTAGAAGTACCTTCCTCTTCACCCAATTTGTTCTTCCCTTTCACACTGTCAGAGAACAGTTTCTTTTTGGTGGTGGTGTTCTCAGTATGCTCATCAACCCTGTCTACCCCTTTGCTGGTTTTTTTCTGCCTCCTCTTTGTCTTTAATTGCCAACTGCTGCTTAAACCTAGGGCTCCTCCTCACTTCACTGGGCTTAGGTTTGACTTTTGTTTTTTGGGTGGGTTGTACAATACTCACTTCAGGGCTAGTACAATAAACTATAACAACCTTATCCTTGTTTATTGTCTCTAGCAAGCCTTGGACATCACTGTCACTCACAATCTCCTTTTTCCCACTTGACCAAGTCCTCCCCTTTATCTTATACCAAACATTGAACAGCCTTGGCACATGCATATCTAACTTCACAAAGCCCCAAATGCAAGATTCCCTAACAAAGTTCACAGACATCTCACTAACTTTACACTTGTACCTCCAATATTCAAAGCCACCCTCATACCCACATAATGTCTTCCCCTTTATTTTTTTGTTCACAAACACCCCCCCTAGTCTAACCTTAACAGCTACATAATCAACATCAGCAACAACCTGTTCATTGTATAAAGCAAAATTATGCACTTTCAACACAATTCACATGCACAAAAAATGCAACTTTGTTACACATAGCAGTAGTAAACAATTCGCCTAATTCACTCTCCTAAGTACATCCCTAATTAAATAATTCAACAACAATTACAGTAATAGAATACATAACTCAATCAAATACACAAACAACCCTAACTTTCCACATAATTGCAAATATACCATCAACAACCAACAACCTTCAACATTAAACACAAACAACAAAATTGCTTACCTCTTTCGACGCCATTGCACTGAGCTATTGTCAGGTTCCTCACCTAAGCTCCTAGTCCCCAGTAAACAGCAAAAGATGGCGACTTTTTTGCAATTAAACAACCCCACTTCAAGCAATTACTCTAGATTAATTCCTGTTGCAAGTACAATTAGGGTTTTAATATCGAATTTAGGGTTCTGAATTGAACAATGCACAGCAATTTATGAAGAAAGGGGGAATTCGCTGAAAAAAGGAGTGAAATTTGATTGTTGAATAGGGTTAGTTGGGAGAATTGAATGAGAAACAGAGTGAAAGACAGTGAAGTCGAGAGAAAAGGGAAAACAAAAAAGGGAAATAACTAAACTGGGCCCCACAAGCTAAAAAACCACCGGATTTTCAAATTGGGTGGGAATCTGAGCAAAAAATTAATTTAATGGGTGGTATTTTAAAATAAAATTTTTTTTGGGTGGTTAGTTAGAAATTCAACACATTTTTGGGTGGTTTTTTGAAAATAAACCTTAATTTTATGTCAATTGTGCAGTATATATATGGATCTAAGAAGGTATAACAACCGTAGTGCTTGGAAAGTAAAATGCTCCGATGTTGAGGTTCCTCAGAAGTTGAAGCATGAGGACACATATGTTGACAGACGAGACAAGTTCAGAAGGTTCAATCGAAAAAAGTTGTCTAGGAAACGATGTATGTACTTGTAAAGCATAGCAATGATTTGAGCACTAACACCCATTTTTTAACTATATGTGATGAGCTTTTATCTTAAGTTTGGTAATCTGTTATTCAAAATCAGGTGGAGGATTAAGAGGACGCGGATGGAAATTTGGTTCTGGATTTATTGATGGTGTTTTCCCAGTGCTTAGCCCAATTGCTCTGAAAATTCTGGAACTTGTAGAACAGAATGAAGATATTGATAGAATTTGGACCGCGCTTGACACCCTTCCTCGAACACATACCACTTGGGATGATATTGTAAATGTAGCTGTACAACTACGCTTGAACAAAAAATGGGATGAAATTGTGGTGGTGAGGAAACTTTTTACCTCCATCAGTTCTTTTGTATAGTGTCATGTTAAATGTAGCTAGCTTCGGTTTAATCTTTTGACAGAGTGGTTCTTTGACATGGTATCGAAGCTAGGAAGATCCTTCTTTAGCCCTTGAATAGCTATTTTTATGATTAGTTTGACACTTTGGCTTTTTTGCAGCTGTGTCAATGGATATTTCACCGGAGTTCCTTCAAACCAGACATTCTGTGTTACAATTTGATGATTGATGCTTTTGGACAGAAATCACAACATAAGAAGGCAGAAGCTGTGTATTTAGAACTTCTAGAGGCTCGATGCATTCCAACTGAAGATACTTATGCACTTATGCTGAGGACTTACTGTGCTTCTAGGTTGTTTGCTAAAGCTGAAGCTATCTTCTCTGAGATGCGAAAATATGGCCTTTCCTCGAGTATGTTCTTATATACTGCCTGTTTTTTTTAAAACTGTATGCTGACAGAACATGAATGATTGATACTATATCCACTCTTGATGGTAAAAATTTGCCATAAAGCTCATGTTTTCTGCTATGTAGCATAGAAGAAAATAACCTTTTACTTTTCTCGATCCATCCTTAAAAAATAATGCATAGTTTACACTAGTAAATTTTCTAAGTAAAATTAGGGACAACATGCTTACACAAAATTTGTAATTTTTTCTTATTTGCTGTAATGAAGTTCTTGATTGGATTTCTTAGGTGCCGTTGTGTATAATGCTTATATTGAAGGATTGATAAAAGGAGGAAACAACACAAAAGCGATTGAGATATATGATAGGATGAAGCAATTTATACTGTAACTACTGAAACTTATACAATGCTAATCAATTTATATGGAAAGGTTAGTCAGAACTTAATACTCATAGGAACTATCTTTTATATTAGCCATCAGCATGCAGCCGCGTATTGTTTGGACCTTGATCAATATCATTAATTCATACTGTAAGCCAATTTTGTGCAGTGTTTCTGCAATCAGTTACAGAAAGTCTGAAACACCCATTCTGTTTCTTGGCATTGTTATTCGATCAAATGTATAGGTCGGACATAATCTGATCAGATCGAATTACAAATAAATGGCCATTATGTATGCAGGCAAATAAATCTTATATGGCCCTCAAGGTGTTCAATGAGATGAAAACTCGTAAAGGCAAGCCAAACATCTGTACTTACACTGCACTAATCAATGCATTTGCAAGGGATGGACAATGTGAGAAAGCGGAAGAGATATTTGAGTTGCTACAAGAGGCTGGCCTTGAGCCTGATGTTTATGCTTACAATGCACTGATGGAAGCTTACAAGTTAGTATCTATTTATATGCTTCCAAACTTTTTGGATTGTTTGTTACATCGTGTAAGGCGGTCTTTTGTTATGTCTTTAACTTGATGATACTAGTAGAGTCTAACTAATTTATCCCCTTTGTTTTCGATTTCTCATAGTCGTGCAGGGTATCCTTATGGCGCTGCAGAGATATTTTCATTGATGCAACACATGGGTTGTGAGCCAGATAGAGCCTCATATAACATCATGGTAGATGCCTATGGTAGAGCTGGTCTAGTTGAAGGTAACATAATTTGCCATCATACTACTTCTAAGAGCTCGAGTCAGACATGGTTGCATACATATAAACATTAGCTCTAACAAATTGCAAAGTGTTTGTTTATGCTTGAGGGGTAATGTCTAAAATTTCAATTTTTTAACATACTAAATTTAAAAAGTGGCCAATTATATGAGACCAAATTACCTGAATTAGAATTTTGGCCAATTATTAGGAACAAAGGGAGTCTACTTTGGTGTTAAATTTCTAATTGGATAAAAAATATCCTCATACTATGCTTTCAGATGCGGAAGGTGTGTTCGTGCAGCTACAACAACTCGGCATGACTCCAACCATGAAATCCTACATGTTGTTACTATGTGCCTACGCGAAAGCAGGGGACATTGCCAAGAGTGAAGATTTTGTAAATGAGATGATGAAGTCAGGTATCAAACCAGACACTTATGTCATGAATAGCATGATGAATTTGTATGGTAGGTTCGGCCAATTTGAGAAGATGGAACAAGTTTTGAGTGCAATGGAGGACGAACCCAATGTAGCTGCTGATATAAGTACTTACAATATACTAATAAACTTATATGGTCGAGCTGGATACTTTGAGAAAATGGAGCAGCTGTTCCATTCACTCGGCGATAAAAAATTGAAACCAGATGTTGTGACATGGACATCGCGCCTAGGAGCTTATTCGAGAAAGAAGCAGTACAAGATGAGCTTAGAGATATTTGAACAAATGATAGATGCTGGGTGTTTTCCTGATGGAGGGACTGCAAAAGTTCTTCTTTCATCTTGTTCAAGTGAAGAACAGGTAGAGCAAGTTACTACAATTCTTAGAACAATGCATAAGGATGTCAAGCCTATACTCAATATTGAGAACAAATGAGTACTAGCTGAACTTAACTTTACACATGTATATATCTATAGTGCTTTGTTAAGAAAATAAAATAATATTGAGTTAGAATTTGAGTCTAATTCAGGAAATCTTGATCAGAGTTGGATTAAAAGTCTAGTTATAAATTACATACAAGACAAGTTTTGCAGCATCCAATTCGAATTCTGCCTGTTTCATCACTTACCAAGTCACCTCCTTTCCATCAAAATAAACCAACTAACTATTTTATTCTATCATTAGCGCAAGGCTCACAAATACGGAAACAAGTAGTTCAAATCAATTCTACTTTCAAAACAACAAACCAAAGCTAAAGATGCTGATCTCAGTTTTAAAAGTTTCAATTTTAGACAGGATAAGAAGCATCAAACCTTAGGACAATGCACAGCACAACAGCTTTGACTTTATTCCACAGAATACCTTCAAGGCCTTATGGAGGACATAACAACATAGATGACTTTGTTTGTCAAATATACAAATCAGATAGATTCAGCTGATAAACTTCTTTAGCAGGTCCTTGTTTGAGTCACTTAAGTTATCAGAAGACAAGAGACCAACAAACAATGACAAAGTGTCTGCATCAGCTTTGAATCCTTTTTTGACCATAAGATCACAATAATATAATGCTTTTGATAAGTCATGATTGAGTATATAGCCTCTGATTATTGTATTATAGGTAACATCATTAGGGGGGCAACCATCTTCCTCCATTATCCTCAACACTCGAGCAGCTTCACTCGTGAGCCCTTTCTTGCAGAAGCCTTTAACCAGTATACTGTATGTTTTCACATTAGGTTCCAGACCTTTTGTTACAAGATCTGAAAAGAACTTTGCCGTATCTTCAAGTTGTCCAGCCTCACACAAGTTATCTATTAGAATACTGTAGATGACAATGTCTGGCTTAACACCATTATCCTCCATATCTTCAAGTAATTTTACAGCCTCGTCAAGCTGAGCACTTTTGCAAAGGCTGTCAAGTAAGGAGGCATAGGTTACAGCATCTGGAGCAATTCCATGATCCCGCATTTCCTTGAACAGCTTATGCGCGTGTGGGAGTCTATTGGCTTTGCACAGTCCATCAATAAGAGTGCTATAGGTAACAACATTAGGTGTTATATCTTTCCGAAATATCTCTTGGAAAATGTTAAGGGCCTTGTCAACTTTTTTAGCTTTGCAATATCCATTCAACATAGTATTAAAACTGACAAGATTAGGCTCCCAACCATTTTCAGCCATGAGATGAAGTAGGTTCTCTGCATCTTCCATCTGACCACGCAAACAGTATCCATCCAGTAACGCATTATAAGTAATGATGTTAGGAGTCGCACCTTTCTCAATCATGTGCTTTAGAATGGACTGTGCTTGATCAACACAGCCATCTTTACAAAACATGTCAACCAGCATGCTGTAGGTCTTAACATTTGGTGCTATGTTGCTGTCTAACATCTCGGTCAGCACACGCTGAGCCTCATCCCCAAAGCCGGAATTGTAGAGGCCTCGAATCAAAGAAGTATAAGTGACAACATTGGGTTTAATGCCCTCAATTTTCATAGAGGAGAACAGAGCTAAGGCCTGTTGTAACAACCTGTCCTTACAAAGACTATCGATAATAGTGCTGTATAAAACAATGTCAGGCTTAAAATGAGATCTAGATTGCATTTTGTTAAGAAAAGCGAGAGCAGACGCATTGTCGCCGATCCTACAAAGGCCTTTGACAATAGTACTATACATAATTAAGTCGGGTTGGAAACCAAGCTTGAGAATTTGATTCAACAAATGAGCAGCTTGGGGAAGCTTATCAGAGTGAATATTGCCATTAATTAAGGTGTTAAAAATGACAGAATCAAGGGGATGACCAAGCTTAATGATTTTACCAAGTAGAGAAAAGCCGAAATCAACTCTGCCCAGATGACAGTAGCAATTGGCAAGAATACCAATGGAATGCATATTGGGTTTAATACCAAACAATTCAAGCTGCCGGAAGAGAGAGATAATGGTGGAATGTGGATTAAAGCGCTTCAATTTAACAATAGCAGTAAATAACTGATTGAAATACATGACAGAAGGAAGAGGGCGCAAATTAATCATTTGATTATATAGAAAAAAGGGGGTTTTAAGATCGGAAAACCCTAATTTGGATTGTTGAGTAATTGAAGTTAGAAACAGTTGACGATGTTGGGAAGAAGAAAACAGTCGAAAATGGGAAAGAAAAGAAGGGGAAAGAGAAATACCGGCATTAAAGAAGAAAGCAGAAGCTTTAGAAGGAATCATCATCATCCTTGAACTTCTCGCAACCTTCGACCTCCTTCTTCAATTCCCCCCTTTGTTGAATGTGTATTTTTTTATAAGGAAGAAAATAGAGCAATTTCACTCAATAATGTTAAAACAAAAATAAATTCCCACTATACACTCATTTAAAAACAAATTCCCAAAATATCGTCCATGTAGGATTGGTATTTGGTTTGGATAAAACCGCTAGCAATATTGGCGGTTTTGGTATTTTTTTTTTTTAAAAAAAAAGCAAAGAGACCAGTTATTAATGAAATTAGGTCTCTTTGAACTTAACAGTAATAATGTGGGCGTTCTCTTTTCTGGTGTTGGCTAAGACATAGTTTCAGAAAAGAGACCTCCTTTTTTATTGTTAGGTCTCTTTGCCTCCTTACCTTTTTAAAAAAGTGAAAGAAGAAAAGAGACCTGTTTATTGAAATAAGCGGTCTCTTTTACTAATGATAGTAGCGGTTTTAAAGCTATAACCGCTATTGTCATTAGCGGTTTTAAGGTGAAAAAAATCACACCCAACGCCGATCCTACATGGATGGTATCTAGGGAATTAGTTTCCAAATCGATGCATAAAGGGAATTTATTTTTATTCTAGCATTATTGTGGAAAATTGCTCGAAGAAAATACAAGTGATCTCAGAAATGAACAAGATTTAATTTGTTATAGTAATACTCCCCCTTCTTTAAAAAAAATACTAATAATACTCCCCCATTTTATTTTATTTTTATTTTATTTTTTATTATTATTTTTTTAAAATTTTTTGAAGAGATAGTTATGGTCTGTTCTCTTCCGTTGAAATTCAGTTCAGTTCAGTTCAGTTCAGCTCTTAATTTATGTCTAATGATATTGCTAATGATATAAAGCCAAATTTCATTCTTTTAAGTTCTTATTACAACGACAATAATAATAATAATAATAATAATAATTATAATAATAATAATAATCAATAAATAATAATAATAATAATAACAATAATAATAATAATAATAATCAATAAATAATAATAATAATAATAATCAATAAATAATAATAATAATAATAATCAATAATTAATTATAATAATAATAATAATAATAATAATATTGATACAATTCATTGTTCAAATGGTTATATTTTTTTTTAAAAAATTTGTTTAAATGAGTTAGATACATGTAAGTGTTTTGTGTTCTTTTGTCATAATACTATTTTATTTTTAAATTAAATAGTATATGTGTTTAAAATGTTTAGAGGTTTCAAGTTTTTAATATATTTTCCATAAATTTTATAATTATATAGTATATTTTTCGTAAATATTTTAATATGTAAATTTGTATATACACATATGTATAGAATAAATAATCAATAAATAATCAAAGTTACTAATCCGTAGTTAAAAATCACTAATTAATAAGTTCAGTTCAGTTCAGATCAATTCAGTTCAGTTCAGTTCAGTTCAGGTCAGTTCAGTTCAGCTCTGTTCAGTCAATCAGAACAGGCCCTTACTTCATTTCTTCGTGAAGAAATAGGAGAAAATAATAAAATATGAAGGTAATTAGTTGAAAGAATGAGAGTGGTCGAGTGGGGAATAACTCAAGTGGTTAGAGTTTTCCACCCGATTCTAGGAGATCCTGAAATTGATTCTTACCTCACCAATTTGTACCTCTCTAAACACTAAAAAAAAACAGGTTAGAGAATTGGAGAGAAGAGAATATAAAATTAATAAAACATGATTTATATTGGGTTCACTGGGTGAGAAAAATGAATTAAATATCGTAAAGGCTTTCCAAATAAGAAAATGGAGAAAGTATTTAAAAACGGAAGGAGTACTACAAGAGTACTCCGTATGACATTTGTCATTGAAACAGTATGTTTTTAGGCTGCTCTTTCATGATTATGCTTTTAGACTTCATAATACGTAAAGTTGCAAAAAATTAAGTAACAACCGTAGTTATCCCTTCGTGTTTTAATACGAAGTAAGTGTTACGCTTACTAAATTCGGCCGTGTTTCATTAAGTGTTAAACTTCTTTTTTTGGCAAAAAATTACATTAAAATATTATATATCTCTTCTTTCATGGTCTACACCCAAACTCATTGCTACTTTTTTTTTTTTATTATATCTTTCCTTTCACGGTATTTTTCAATAAACTATTAACCCCATTATCTTTCTTTTAAAATTTTTTAATACTCCAAGTACCCCAATTACATCTTATTTTATTTAAGTCAATTAAATTGCCTAAAACTACGTGTCAGTCCTGTAATACTTAAAAACACGGAGTCAATTATATCTTTCCGTACGTAAAAAGTAAGGAGTGTTGATCAAGGTCACGATTATGATAAACAAATAAAGAGGAATTTGTTGAAGAAGAGTACATGTTACTCCGTAATACTCCCTCCGCTCCTAATTTTTTGCCCCATTTGACTTTTCGCTATCTCCAACAACATTTTAAAACGGTTATATCTCCATTTTCATACGTGTAAAAATTATAAAAACTAAATATCAATAAAATGTACAATGATGCGCATCAAACAAGATCTCGCATGACTATATTATCACTTATAGATTAAGAGTATTTTATGGTCAAAGTTTATAAAAGTTGACCCAACATTTTGCAACGAGGCAAAAAAGCAAAAATTTAGGAACAGAAGGAATACTTACTAGATATGGAAGGACAAGATTTTAAGTCAGACCAATTTTTGATAGGTTTATTGCACAATAAATGGTAGATTAGTAAGGTTTCAAAAAAAAAAAAAAAATGGTAGATTAGTAATGGTGAACATTACATTTGTATCCAATTTTTATTTTTTTAGTTGATTTGATAAATACATGTACCTTTATTTATTTATTATTTTTTTTTTTTTGGAATTTATGAAGTGGACAAAATCCATAGATAATGCATTGGGTAAGTGGTTAAAAGAGAGTTTCTAAAACACTATCCCTCTCCCCGCCAAACACTCAAACAGAGCAAATGAAGTAACATGTTGCTGCAAACTGTTAGTATTACTACCAAGAATTGACGAGCTGATCTAAGGTCAAAGTAAGAGCACCGATGACGGTTGTCGGATATCCCATCACCACCTCTCTCACTCGTGGCTCATTGCCTACTAAAGGTACCAGATGGAAATTCCAGGCTGCCAATTACTATATCATGAGGTGAATGTTTAGTTGTCAACTAGTCACCTTACGAGTTCAAATTATACTATCAACGTGACTATTAAACAGTTTGCGGTAATGTTTGGAAGTCAATGGAGACTAGATAATGTATTGAAAAAATCATTAGAATGCAAATAAAAGACGAAATATATAAAACTTGGTTAGTATTTGCACTATATTATACTCCATATGAATTTAACTAGATAAGATTAGCGTGGACAAATTTGATCATATCCTTAATTACCATTCAAGTTGGCCTAGTCTTTTGTACAGTCCAGTGATCTTTAATTTGATGTTAGTGTGAAATAGTATAGAATCATAATTAACATGTAATTAATTTTATGTCAATTGTGCAGTATATATATGGATCTAAGAAGGTATAACAACCGTAGTGCTTGGAAAGTAAAATGCTCCGATGTTGAGGTTCCTCAGAAGTTGAAGCATGAGGACACATATGTTGACAGACGAGACAAGTTCAGAAGGTTCAATCGAAAAAAGTTGTCTAGGAAACGATGTATGTACTTGTAAAGCATAGCAATGATTTGAGCACTAACACCCATTTTTTAACTATATGTGATGAGCTTTTATCTTAAGTTTGGTAATCTGTTATTCAAAATCAGGTGGAGGATTAAGAGGACGCGGATGGAAATTTGGTTCTGGATTTATTGATGGTGTTTTCCCAGTGCTTAGCCCAATTGCTCTGAAAATTCTGGAACTTGTAGAACAGAATGAAGATATTGATAGAATTTGGACCGTGCTTGACACCCTTCCTCGAACACATACCACTTGGGATGATATTGTAAATGTAGCTGTACAACTACGCTTGAACAAAAAATGGGATGAAATTGTGGTGGTGAGGAAACTTTTTACCTCCATCAGTTCTTTTGTATAGTGTCATGTTAAATGTAGCTAGCTTCGGTTTAATCTTTTGACAGAGTGGTTCTTTGACATGGTATCGAAGCTAGGAAGATCCTTCTTTAGCCCTTGAATAGCTATTTTTATGATTAGTTTGACACTTTGACTTTTTTGCAGCTGTGTCAATGGATATTGCACCGGAGTTCCTTCAAACCAGACATTCTGTGTTACAATTTGATGATTGATGCTTTTGGACAGAAATCACAACATAAGAAGGCAGAAGCTGTGTATTTAGAACTTCTAGAGGCTCGATGCATTCCAACTGAAGATACTTATGCACTTATGCTGAGGACTTACTGTGCTTCTAGGTTGTTTGCTAAAGCTGAAGCTATCTTCTCTGAGATGCGAAAATATGGCCTTTCCTCGAGTATGTTCTTATATACTGCCTGTTTTTTTTAAAACTGTATGCTGACAGAACATGAATGATTGATACTATATCCACTCTTGATGGTAAAAATTTGCCATAAAGCTCATGTTTTCTGCTATGTAGCATAGAAGAAAATAACCTTTTACTTTTCTTGATCCATCCTTAAAAAATAATGCATAGTTTACACTAGTAAATTTTCTAAGTAAAATTAGGGACAACATGCTTACACAAAATTTGTAATTTTTTCTTATTTGCTGTAATGAAGTTCTTGATTGGATTTCTTAGGTGCCGTTGTGTATAATGCTTATATTGAAGGATTGATAAAAGGAGGAAACAACACAAAAGCGATTGAGATATATGAGAGGATGAAGCAGGAACGATGTGAGCCAACTACTGAAACTTATACAATGCTAATCAATTTATATGGAAAGGTTAGTCAGAACTTAATACTCATAGGAACTATCTTTTATATTAGCCATCAGCATGCAGCCGCGTATTGTTTGGACCTTGATCAATATCATTAATTCATACTGTAAGCCAATTTTGTGCAGTGTTTCTGCAATCAGTTACAGAAAGTCTGAAACACCCATTCTGTTTCTTGGCATTGTTATTCGATCAAATGTATAGGTCGGACATAATCTGATCAGATCGAATTACAAATAAATGGCCATTATGTATGCAGGCAAATAAATCTTATATGGCCCTCAAGGTGTTCAATGAGATGAGAACTCGTAAAGGCAAGCCAAACATCTGTACTTACACTGCACTAATCAATGCATTTGCAAGGGATGGACAATGTGAGAAAGCGGAAGAGATATTTGAGTTGCTACAAGAGGCTGGCCTTGAGCCTGATGTTTAGTCTTACAATGCACTGATGGAAGCTTACAAGTTAGTATCTATTTATATGCTTCCAAACTTTTTGGATTGTTTGTTACATCGTGTAAGGCGGTCTTTTGTTATGTCTTTAACTTGATGATACTAGTAGAGTCTAACTAATTTATCCCCTTTGTTTTCGATTTCTCATAGTCGTGCAGGGTATCCTTATGGCGCTGCAGAGATATTTTCATTGATGCAACACATGGGTTGTGAGCCAGATAGAGCCTCATATAACATCATGGTAGATGCCTATGGTAGAGCTGGTCTAGTTGAAGGTAACATAATTTGCCATCATACTACTTCTAAGAGCTCGAGTCAGACATGGTTGCATACATATAAACATTAGCTCTAACAAATTGCAAAGTGTTTGTTTATGCTTGAGGGGTAATGTCTAAAATTTCAATTTTTTAACATACTAAATTTAAAAAGTGGCCAATTATATGAGACCAAATTACCTGAATTAGAATTTTGGCCAATTATTAGGAACAAAGGGAGTCTACTTTGGTGTTAAATTTCTACTTGGATAAAAAATATCCTCATACTATGCTTTCAGATGCGGAAGGTGTGTTCGTGCAGCTACAACAACTCGGCATGACTCCAACCATGAAATCCTACATGTTGTTACTATGTGCCTACGCGAAAGCAGGGGACATTGCCAAGAGTGAAGATTTTGTAAATGAGATGATGAAGTCAGGTATCAAACCAGACACTTATGTCATGAATAGCATGATGAATTTGTATGGTAGGTTCGGCCAATTTGAGAAGATGGAACAAGTTTTGAGTGCATTGGAGGACGAACCCAATGTAGCTGCTGATATAAGTACTTACAATATACTAATAAACTTATATGGTCGAGCTGGATACTTTGAGAAAATGGAGCAGCTGTTCCATTCACTCGGCGATAAAAAATTAAAACCAGATGTTGTGACATGGACATCGCGCCTAGGAGCTTATTCGAGAAAGAAGCAGTACAAGATGAGCTTAGAGATATTTGAACAAATGATAGATGCTGGGTGTTTTCCTGATGGAGGGACTGCAAAAGTTCTTCTTTCATCTTGTTCAAGTGAAGAACAGGTAGAGCAAGTTACTACAATTCTTAGAACAATGCATAAGGATGTCAAGCCTATACTCAATATTGAGAACAAATGAGTACTAGCTGAACTTAACTTTACACATGTATATATCTATAGTGCTTTGTTAAGAAAATAAAATAATATTGAGTTAGAATTTGAGTCTAATTCAGGAAATCTTGATCAGAGTTGGATTAAAAGTCTAGTTATAAATTACATACAAGACAAGTTTTGCAGCATCCAATTCGAATTCTGCCTGTTTCATCACTCACCAAGTCACCTCCTTTCCATCAAAATAAACCAACTAACTATTTTATTCTATCATTAGCGCAAGGCTCACAAATACGGAAACAAGTAGTTCAAATCAATTCTACTTTCAAAACAACAAACCAAAGCTAAAGATGCTGATCTCAGTTTTAAAAGTTTCAATTTTAGACAGGATAAGAAGCATCAAACCTTAGGACAATGCACAGCACAACAGCTTTGACTTTATTCCACAGAATACCTTCAAGGCCTTATGGAGGACATAACAACATAGATGACTTTGTTTGTCAAATATACAAATCAGATAGATTCAGCTGATAAACTTCTTTAGCAGGTCCTTGTTTGAGTCACTTAAGTTATCAGAAGACAAGAGACCAACAAACAATGACAAAGTGTCTGCATCAGCTTTGAATCCTTTTTTGACCATAAGATCACAATAATATAATGCTTTTGATAAGTCATGATTGAGTATATAGCCTCTGATTATTGTATTATAGGTAACATCATTAGGGGGGCAACCATCTTCCTCCATTATCCTCAACACTGGAGCAGCTTCACTCGTGAGCCCTTTCTTGCAGAAGCCTTTAACCAGTATACTGTATGTTTTCACATTAGGTTCCAGACCTTTTGTTACAAGATCTGAAAAGAACTTTGCTGCATCATTAAGTTGTCCAGCCTCACACAAGTTATCTATTAGAATACTGTAGATGACAATGTTTGGCTTAACACCATTATCCTCCATATCTTCAAGTAATTTTACAGCCTCGTCAAGCTGAGCACTTTTGCAAAGGCTGTCAAGTAAGGAGGCATAGGTTACAGCATCTGGAGCAATTCCATGATCCCGCATTTCCTTGAACAGCTTATGCGCGTGTGGGAGTCTATTGGCTTTGCACAGTCCATCAATAAGAGTGCTATAGGTAACAACATTAGGTGTTATATCTTTCCGAAATATCTCTTGGAAAATGTTAAGGGCCTTGTCAATGTTTTTAGCCTTGCAATATCCATTAATCATAGTGTTGAAACTGAAAAGGTCAGGCTCACAGCCATTTTCAGCCATGAGAACGAGTAGGTTCTCTGCATCCTCCATCTGACCGCACAAACAGTATCCATCCAGTAACGCATTATAAGTAATGATGTTAGGAGTCACGCCTTTCTCAATCATGTGCTTTAGAATGGACTGAGCTTGATCAACACAGCCATCTTTACAAAACATGTCAACCAGCATGCTGTAGGTCTTAACATTAGGTGCAATGTTGCTCTCTAACATCTCAGTCAACATACGATGAGCCTCATCCCCACAGCCGGAATTGTAGAGGCCTCGAACCAAGGAAGTAAAAGTGACAACATCGGGTTTAATGCCCTGAGTTTTCATGGAGGAGAACAGGTCCAGGGCCTGTTGTAACAACCTGTCCTTACAAAGACTATCGATGATAGTGCTGTATAAAACAATGTTAGGCTTAAAATGAGATCGAGATTGCATTTTGTTAAGCAAAGTGAGAGCAGACGTATTGTCGCCAATCCTACAAAGTCCTTTGACAATAGTACTATACATAATTAAGTTGGGTTGTAAACCAAGCTTGACAATTTGATTCAACAAATGAGCAGCTTGGGGGAGCTTATCAGAGTGAATATAGCCATTAATTAAGGTATTAAAAATGACAGAATCAAGGGGATAACCAAGCTTAAGTCTTTTAGCAAGGAGAGAGAATCCGAAATCAACTCTGCCCAAATGACAGTAGCAATTAGCAAGAATACCAATGGAATGCATATTGGGTTTAATACCAAACAATTCAAGCTGCCGGAAGAGAGAGATAATGGTGGAATGTGGATTAAAGCGCTTCAATTTAACAATAGCAGTAAATAACTGATTGAAATACATGACAGAAGGAAGAGGGCGCAAATTAATCATTTGATTATATAGAAAAAAGGGGGTTTTAAGATCGGAAAACCCTAATTTGGATTGTTGAGTAATTGAAGTTAGAAACAGTTGACGATGTTGGGAAGAAGAAAACAGTCGAAAATGGGAAAGAAAAGAAGGGGAAAGAGAAATACCGGCATTAAAGAAGAAAGCAGAAGCTTTAGAAGGAATCATCATCATCATCATCATCCCTGAGTTTCTCGCAATCTTGGGTCTCCTACTCCACTTTGTTGCTTTGACAGCCTTTTGGTGAAGTATTTAGGAAATGCACTTCCAGGCTTTCAGCAATTCAGCCCCCTCACAGCTCTTTGCTCTGTTATACACCTTTTTAGGAAGTGCATTCTTATCAACAGAAAATAAGTTCAGGCGTTCAGCTATCAAGTAGAGTAGTAGACAAAATCGAAAATTTGTTTATCATGGAGTATCATTTTCGTATAATCCGTAATCTATTTACTACTCCGTATTACTAAAGCAGAAGTAGCTGACATTACCATTGCCCACGTGTCACTTTCTCAAATAAAATTTTCTCGCCAAATGCAGTGATGATGACAACTTTTTTTTTTTTTATTTATTTTGTACAGTTATCATATTTAATATTTTTGAAATTTAAATATTGGAAACTTCTATATTTACAACTAAAACCTATCAATTTATCGTTGGAAATTGAAATAATTTTTATTAGCACACTAATAAATGACCTCATTGAACTATAAATTAGACAACGTTGAACATATACTATTATATAATAATTAAGTGTGCAAAAAAAAAAAAAAAATTATGTGCATAATTTTTTAACTAAATGTGCAAAATAAAAAAAAAATATTCTTCAAAAATAAAAAAAATAAAAAAAAATGATTCAAATTTGATGTGCATAATTTTGAACACAATGTACACAAATACACAATGCTATACCAAGTAAATCAAGGGCCATTCTTGATATTCCGCCTGCTTAAATCGGGGGTATTTATGTAGTTTCTTCATCATGACATGGTATATTGGGGCCACACAACGATGTCCACGCAACAAAACGTTGGGTTCCGTCATGTTTTCATTTTGCTCCATTTTTTTGTAGTCCGTCAACAATAATTTTATTTGGGTAGGGTTGTTCATTAATCATTAGTCATTTAATTGGTTAGGGTTAAGTTCTTCATTGTTTTCCTCAATTTGATTTCAACTCTTCTCAAATTCGTTGTCATGACATATATAGTTAGCCAACCAATAATCATTTGCTCGATTTGCCTCCCTATAGCATTGAGTAACAACAACTTCCCAATCTCTACATGAGATGAGAGTCTTGCATTTGCAAAATAATATGTGTATAAGTGAAAAATTGATATCCCTTATTATGGAAGTATACAATATAACAAATCCAACAATGTATTATACAATAACATTTGTTTTTATATATTAGTAAGTTAATCAATTTAAAACCATTAAGTGAACAGCGAAAAAAAAAAAAAATCAAAATGTAACACTTATCGAGAGGAGTAAACAATATCCATTATCAAATGGAGAAAATGAAGTAACATGTGTCGAATTTAGGAAAATCTAATATGATTAAAGTTGGAATAAATAGTCAAATTACTACGTACTAGTTTCGTACGTACAAGACAAGTTTTACAGAATTACAGCATCCAATTCTAATCCCACCCGTTCCTTCACTCACCAAAGTCACCTCCTTTTCATCAAAGTGGACCAACTAACAATTTTATTCTATCATTAACACAAGGCTCACAAATATAGAAACAAGTAGTTCAAATGAATTCTACCTTCTTAAAAACAAACCAATAAAAGAGGTAGCAAATTGGCAATAATACCAATTTAATAAAAAGGGATTATTATACAACTAACAAGCTGCAAGTCAAAAGAAAAATTCAATTTAAACTATGAGAAGAACAAAACGCCAACAAGACTCATCACTCACCTCCCTAGCTACAAATTAAAGCTAATACGACTCCACTTCCCATCCTTACATTTTTTACTACATAATTTTAAAATATTTCATGCCCTTTTTTTTTTTGTTGTTGTGAAATCATGCCAAATTTCATCCTTATTATTAAAAATAAATAAATATAATTGATATTTTCATGTGTTACTTTTTTTTTTGTCATTTTACGCCATACTCTTGTCACCAGTTCACTGTTCACCATCATGATAAATGGTGTGTCAATTTCAAAATAAATAAATAAATAATAATAATAATAACAACAAAATAAAGTGATGGTACTTTTTGAAGTAGCATTTGAAAGATAAATAATTTAATTTCACTTATATATTTATTCATTCAACCTAGGATTTGTTGTATTGTATCTTTGTATATCAATGAGTTAATATGAAAAGTTAATGGTACGGTTAAGTATCATGTCACAAATGAAAACGATTTCAAGCATCGGAAACTAATATATATAATTAATTAATTAACTACTACGACAACTAACATCCACCACAAGCTTGTCTATCTTGAGGCGGAACAACCACCAAGGATAGGCCCTGACCGACCCCAAGTGAGCCCCAGGCCAAGTAAATTTTTCTTCACTCCATATCAAACTTAAATACTAGAAGTATATTTTTTCAACATATGTTGCAACACAATGGTTAATTTGATGAGGTAATTAGAGACTTAGATCTTTAGAAGTGTCTATTTAGCTACATGCCTACATTGCATGGATGGGATTTAATTTTTAAAGTTTTACTACTGCAAAGTCTTCTATCTATAACATGAAAAGGTAAGGGTTAAAAGTTAGGTATTATTTTCTTTTTTGGGAAGATTTTTTGAGACTAAAGACTTCAAGTTGGTTGGCATCGAAAAGAAATGTGCACCAACATAATACATGACATGTATAGTAGGACTCCATTAAAATAGATTCGAATACAATTGCATGAAATCACAACCAACAATTTCCAACTCCCATTACTCTTTCTTTTTTTCATTTATTTTCTCATCTTTCAAACCAACTCCCAATAATCATACTACAACCATCATCATTAACTTATTATATTTACAGTTAATGCTCCAGATTAGGGTTACAAGCAATGTAGCTTCCTCGCTCCTCCTTAGACTTTCATGGAATAAACATTATTTTTGGAACGGAGTAAATTAATGTTTTATTTTAATTTATGGAAAACCCTTAATTTATTAATTAGTTCAACAAGATTTTCATATACTTTTTGTAGTTTCTAATGTTTTTTTATATCTTTTTCCTCATTATTATCACATTATTACCTCACCATATTCTTAATTATTTAGATAAACGATCAATATATGCACCCTTATCAGTCAAAAGTGGAAATATTAGGTTGGTTAAATGAAACAATAATTATACTCACCAATTAACGTGTAAATTTATACGCATTTTATATCAACACTCCATCCTAATTTAATCAATAAAGGATTTTATATGCAATTTTTAGGATAAGGAATAGTAATAATATTAGATCTCGAAAATATAGGAGACTGAGATATTTAAGAATATAACAAGTGTTTTCTCATGGTTGATATGTATTATACTTAGAATATCGAATTAGGGGCAAAATTACCCCTACTTACTTTTTAACTACCTCATCCTATTCAACTAAAATTTAATTTGTTTTTTTAAAACTCATCATATCTATCCAATCCCTTCCATACCTAGTCACGAACTCAATCCCTATATAGTGAAATAAACGAGCGGTTTACCTCCAATCCCCATCACCTTAAACAAATCTCTCTCCATAAGCGTTACGAGTAAAATTAAAATCTACTAGCAATAACTCAGCATTGTGCATCCGGATACACTAGTCAAGTTGCATAAACCAACACTAGAATCCTGGCTAAATCTATCACCCAATAATTTATCCATAAAAATCCAACAATCATAATTCAAATTCATAATTCATAATTTCATACATATAAATTCTCCCTCTCTTCCTTCCTTCCTTCTTCTCTCCCACCACTCTCTTTCTCTCTCTTCAACCACTCCCACTCTCTCTCCTCAAATGGCAACCACCACTAACACCACACCCTCACCCATTAAATCTCTCTCACTACCCTTCAAAACACGTGTCAAAGTCACAGCCATCAACTTCGCCACCGACATTGTCCGCCGTACAGATGGCACAATCAACCGCATCCTCATGAACCTTCTAGACCGCCGCGTCGGACCCAATCCCACCCCTTACAACTCCGTCTCAACCCACGACGTCGTTTTCGACCCTTCCAACAATCTCTGGTTTCGCCTCTTCGTCCCTCACAAATCCGACGTCGTTTCATTCCCCATCATCGTCTTCTTCCACGGCGGCGGTTTCGCCTTCCTCAGCGCCGCCTCCAACGCATACGACGCCGTTTGCCGTCGTTTCGCCCGCAAACTAAACGCCGTCGTTTGCTCCGTCGAATACCGCCCCTCACCGGAACACAAATTCCCTTCCCAATACGAGGACACCTTCGCCGTCCTTAAATTCCTCGACAACCCCGATAATCGGAAAAACCTCCCATTCTGGCCGGAAAAAGCTGACTTGTCAACCGTATTCTTCGCCGGAGATTCCGCCGGCGGTAACCTCGCACACCACCTCGCCGTAAACTACGCGAAATCATCCTCCACTTTCACTCTCCTCAAAGTCATCGGACTCGTCAACATCCAACCCTTTTTCGGCGGGAAAGAGCGAGTCAACTCGGAAATCGAACTCGAGGGTGCGCCAGTTGTGTCAATGGATCGAACCCAGTGGTTGTGGAAGGCGTTTTTACCAGATGGGCTGGACTGTGATCATTGGGCCGTGAATGTAAGTGGGCCGAATGCAATAGATATAAGTCGGGTCGAATACCCGCCCACATTGTTGTTTGTGGGCGGGTTTGACCCGTTGAAGGATTGGCAAAAGAGGTATTATGAGTGGTTGAGAAGAAATGGGAAAGATGTGAAGTTGGTGGAATATTCTAGTGCTATTCATGCTTTTTACGTTTTTCCTGAATTGCCTGAAGCTGAGTTGTTGTTTGCTGAGGTTAAGGAGTTTTTCAACAACCAAATTTCTAAAGTTAGGCGAACTAAAATTTGAGCTGCTTTTGTTATTATTATTTTTTTAGTATCTTTATTTGGTTCAATTTAGTTGTGTATTATGTTCATTGATTTCAGAATTTGGAAAAAAAGAAAAAAAAAAGATTAATACATATAAACCTATTATTATGTATAGGGTTTATATATATATAATGCTTCGTAATTATTAATGGCATGTCAAGTCGTTTAGGTTTATGGAGATACTCTCTAGTTTGATAACCTAAACTCGTTGTTGATTAACTTTTGTGTGGTTCCATGTATAATCTAATAGTTATATTGTTAAATTTCTCTATTTTGTTATAATGTTATGTGAATTTTTTAGATGAAGATTTTAAATAATTGAGATATATGTTACTTTGAAGTTACAAGAACATATTGATAATGATGATTAGAGTGATGATGAAACGGTTCGAAATTGATGAGAGATCAATTGGAGTTTGCTTAAAATTTATTAGGATTAGGGTATGTTGGATGGAGTAGTCAGTACTCAGTAGTGTACTAGTGTATGATTAAAGTCGAGAATATAGTGTAAAACTACTATGAATTAATAATTGTTTCAATGGGTTTTCTATTCTAAAGAAAATTAATTTGATATAATGTTTGATTACTACTTAAAATAGAAAGTGCGTCTTTTAATTGGTAGGGACAAAATACAGGGAAAAAGTTTATATCACACATAGTCTAATTAGGCAAACAGTTTGAAAGGACTAGCTTGATTAATGATTACAAGTAGCTTAAACACGAAACACGAATGTTATGGTGCTTCAATTCTAATCGCGCATGGAATAGTACGCTCCCATTAGATTAGGCATGCTTATGTATATCACCACTAAGAATAAAATTATTTTTGAATGAAGAATATTATGACATTTTTTATGAGAATTATGCACAAGAGAGATGCATATATATGAAGTAAAGTAGTCCGTAAACAATAATTCTCGAACCTCCCACGCATTGAGAACATATATGCTTTATAAACTTAGATAAATCAAAGAATTGCAAATTATGGAGACTTGGAGAGATTAGAAAAATCAAAATTTACAAAATAATTGTACATACTACTGTATGTAGTTAGGTTTAGTAGTGTTTATAAGAGAGATAAATTTATATTGTTATAGTGCGTGTGGCTGTGTATTCATCTTATTTTTATTTATCTAAAATCAGAATTTATTTTCACTTTTATGAGTAAAGATGAAGTTATCTTAAAATTGTAAATTGAGCTTTAATAACTTGACCAAAATTTATCAAAATCTATTTTAGTTTAAAACTTATCTTAACTATATTTAATTTAAATTGATGTTGTTAGAAAATTATTATTATTTGTCCTAACTACACATCGAGTGCATTACTACTCCCTCTGTCCCCAATTGTTTGCCCTGAACCATAAATGTATTTTATTAAGGTTTTGGGCAAAAAATGATGCACATGGGTTGACACAAATATCAATGAGGAGCGAGATAAAGAGAGTGCAAGTGAGAAAACATGCCAAAAATAATATGGAGCAATCTTTTAGGGACACCTTAAAAAAGAAAGTGGAGCAAACAATTAGGAACAGAGATAGTACTATGACTTAATTTTCACATAGTTTAATATTAATCTTACCTAAAATAAAACTTTGGAACAAATGATGGTACACTTGGCATATAAGTATACAACATAAAAGTATTTTATACATCCATATAATTGGTACCATTATTATAATATTATCTTTGTAATATAATATCCATTTTTTCTCTGGAAGTTGCGGTGAAAATTGACTCTTTGGGATTTCCCACTTAAGGAAGAGAGC